>NC_089733.1:10863919-11170649 GCF_035083965.1 Branchiostoma lanceolatum | reverse complement strand
AGGAGGACTTTATCGACTCCGACCGTAACAGAACCCTGAAAACTATCATGGGTCTGAAATGGGCTGCCCAGTTTTGTCCACAAGCTCAATACGTCATGAAGGCCAACGACGACACCTTTGTGAACGTTTTTAGCCTGGTTAAGTACTTGAAAGATCTCCACGTCACGAGGTTTGTCGCAGGACGAGTTTTCAATAAAACAAAACCAGTTAGAGATGTAAGATTCCTAGACAGATGGTACGTAAGCAAAGAGGAATATTCAAGAAAATTATATCCTAAATATCCAGGAGGATTTGCTTACGTAATGTCAAACGATACAGCAAAACTCTTGTATAGAACGTCACTGAGTACAAAATATCTGTTTTTAGAGGACGTGTACATAGGTATCTGTCTGGAGAAGCTTGGTATTGTCCCTGTACACCACCAAGGGTTTTATCCTTGGTATGTTGACATCGACTCTTGTAACTTTGACTGGTTACTTGCTTCTCAGTGGGTTAAAGAGCCTGAGGTTATGATGGACTTATGGAACTCTTTAACGTCCAACTGCTAATGATATACATGTACTAGTATGTGTGTTGCTGAGGTGTCGCAGTGACAATATTAGTTTTTTGTTTGGTAATTTTTGTTTCAACAAAGGCGTGGTGTAATTATGTTCATTATATGAATGAATGAAGACCTTTATTGTACAAATATGCCCACTGGTAACAACAAAAGAATTGAAGAAAAGGAGAATCATATTCAGTCTCTTGCGAAAAGTAGTGGATGCTACCTGTCTGACGGCTTAAAAAATCTATCCAGCTGCTTATTGATAAGTAACTGTTATCTTGCGAAAACGAATTGCATGAATCAAGGACATTATAATGTCCTTGCATGTATATTGTTTTGTCATTTGTGTTCCTGAAGAAAGGCATGTTTAGTATTGTTTTGTAAAACTGGGCTCCCTGAAAGAAAATCCTGTCAAAGTTGAACGAAGCAATCCATTTGACAAATTAATGAATAAATTTGGCTGAATTGTCGTTACTTCTGGAGTGTAATGGCCTACATTCAAATAAGCGTATTTAGTCTTGTCCCTGGGCGGAATATGGCTACTTGGGTCAGACAAAAATTCTAACTTTTCCGCCCCCCAAAATCAAAATCTTATGACATTTTCAGTCAAACCAGTACACTTTCACATGGACCAGATTTCCCAAGGGCTCAATATCAACGGCGTCAGGGGATTCGAACCCGGGACCGCTGGGTTCTGGGCCAAACACCCTGCAGTTACGCCACACGACCCCACTTTACGCAATTTTCCTCACTCCACCCAGGTGTAGAAATGGGTACATGTATATTGTTCTCTGTACGTGGCATTGTTAAAATGAGTTATAAAGAACTTGGCTGCAGTGCCACGTCGTCCCTGTCTGTCCAAAAGCAAAATAGATTGTATCGGTCTCCTGAGTGGTTTTCTTGGTCAGTATTGACTGTGCATGTGTACCTCCCCCAACGAGTAAAACTTTGGCTGTTACCTTAAAAACTCAACAACACAACAAAAGCTTAAAAACTAGGACACGATTACAGAAAATCGAAAGTGATATGATATTAATAATTCATACTAATGACTGGAACTATATCACGTCCAACAACTGGGTGGGTCACAATGGAGCGCTCGAGCGACCATACTTACATGATTTATCCGTCTAGAATGACTTAACTAGGTCATTAATTCAATTTATTACCTTTTTGATCCCGTGACACACTCCCCTCCAAACCCGTGGGAATAGCGGCTAAGGCCGACAGGGCACATCCGGTATAAATAAAAGTTATTGATTGATTGATTGGTTGGTTGATTGATTGAATGGTCGATTGGTTGATTGATTGATTGATTGATTGGTGATGGGAATACATAACACTACTACATGTATAACGAAATACCAATAACCTAACTTAGAATAGAGCTGGGTTAAAGCACAGAACAAAGCTTCACCTCTCAGTCTATGGTGGTAGTAAGTTCTTCTGATCAGAATTCCGGTCCTTTTGTAAATACATGTATATTTGTTCTGTCAGGCTTGATTTAGTTGGAATTATTATCAATCAGTTTATTATGTTGTTATGATTTATGTTAATCATTATGTTTGCGTTTCTTCATTCGTATTTACATTATTCGCAGTTTATTTGAGTTATTTATATTCATAATCTATGATTACTTCTGGTTTTCTGTCTACTTCGTCCAGATTATTTTTTCAGTTATGTTGACCTCTGACCTCTCTCGTTTATTTTGATTTCACCACATTTGTTTTTGATGAATTCTTAGTTAACCAATTGTATAGTTTTTGTTTAACTTTATTTATTTGTATAGGGACTCCAGGAAGAATAGTGCATATTGATTGTATCACTAATGGAGATCTAAATAAAACAAACAAACAAAGCTGACTTTTAAAAACAAGATGAACATAATGCCTCGAGAAAGTGCTGTGATTGTACGAGTCTTCATGAATGTACGAATATCTGGGTTGTGGTATTCTCGGAACAGAGGAGTCGGGAAACAAATGAGTGTGTCAGTTTCTGGAGTCAAACGTAGCAAGTCTGTTATAACTTATAAAATAAAATAAAAACTGGTGCTAGTATGCCTCTCATTAGAAGAGAGGTGTACGTATGAACAGTGTGCCTTTTGAATTTACATAAACAAAGCAATGCAAAACCGTCCTTATGTATTGCAAATTTTGCAATATAGTAAATTGCAATACAAAATGACGGTTCGTCGATGAAGGTTGGATCAACCAGGTACTGAGCTGATATACTCAATACAAACGTCACTCAAGCAGCTGGATAAGTTTTGTGAACGGTCAAAACTTAACTGGTTTACAAAACCTATCCAGTTGTTTGAGTAACTTTTGCATTGAGCACAAATGGATGATGTAAACAGTAGATATGTTTTGACAGGCGTCAAAGCTAGCAAAGTACGTCTTAGTTTAATAACTACGCGTTAAACAGAAAACACACGACAAGGATTATTCTAACAAAGCAGAGAATGATTTGCATAGGCCATGTATTATCAGGGGAACTTAAAAGTAACACCGAACAGACCTTATCTAAAGAGTGAAAATCAACTGAAACTTTCATAATTACAATCGTAAATACAGTACTTCTTTAATAGAGACTTTGTCAATATAAATGATATGATACACATGATAACAGTTGAAGAATTCATAACCAGTAACATGTAATGTAGATGCATCTCTGGCCTTCCGTGAAAAAAACATAATGCTTACTTGCATCATGGTAAGTATATCATTTGCCATAGTCAGATACAGCCATAGATACCGCTAATCTTATCAAGTTTGTATGTGGAAAAAAGCAGTAGGCACATTCATTTCAAGTCATACTTGCTCGAGTGACTGCAGACAGTATGCACGGCAGCCATCTTTTTCTGTGAAGAAACGCCCCCCCCTCCCCCTTATTGAGAAAACAAACCGGTTGAACGGGGCGCACATACTGGAAGAAAAAATGTCAACGGAAATATGTCAGACCGGATCCAACCGACCACCCTTTTCATTCAAAGGACTACGGACGAGTGAATGTTTCGTATTCTCAGCCATACAAACAAACAAACAAACAAACAAACAAACAAACACAAATAAAAAAGAAACAAATGTTCTCAGCCATTGACAATCGGTCACTTCTAAAACTTTTAACATAGCACTTAAAAACACGCCTCCTCCTCTCACAGTAGTCTCGTCCAAGGAGGTCAATTAGCAGACGAAAACAAAGTAACCTTTTGGCTTTCTTTATTTCGGTTGTGTACCAGGCGTCTTCATACAGCGTTCCCTGCATGGAATCACCAAGACCTTACAGAAATAGAATACAACATCAACAATTCGAATCTACCACCTAGCACGTACGTATAGCATGTTTTAAAGTTTCTGTGTAATAATTGTCTGTCAACTTTGGCACCTGTTATGTGGGTCAGATAGTCTTGATTTTACACATGGGTGCAAAAGATTGACATGTTGCTTTTAAGACGAACCCGGTGGCATATCCACATGTCTGATGAGTTAAGATTCCCTTAAGAACCGACTTTGATATCTGACGAATGCTGATTCAAAACTAAAAGCTGCTGATAATTTTTTTAGAAAATCTAACGTGCATCGTTGGGGGTCTTTGTTTATCTTCTGCAACTCTGATTTTGAACGTTGCCACTGTATTGATCATATTTTCTGTTTTTCCCTTTCTAGAGAAACAACTCAGGACATAGCGTGAGAATGCTTCGTGGTCGGATCCGGCGAGGCATGAGTGGCATTCTTCTGGTATCACTGACAGGCGCGATTTTTCTCATGTACGTCATGCAGAAAAGAGTCAGCCACCTCGAACATAGATTCTCACAGCTTCACACGTCTGATGCAGATGATTACGAGGTAGGAAAAGACACACTGGTACAAGAGACGGTGCAAGAATCTGCTCGGTTAGTACAGAGAGCCTACCAAGCCGCTGGCGAAGTGCAAACAGAACGTGAGATTCGAAGGGGAGCTTCTATAGAACATGAGATTCGAAGAGCTGATTCTATGGGACATGCGATTCAAAGAGCAGGTTCTATAGAACACGAGATTCAAAGAGCAGATTCTATGGAACGCGAGCATCTAAGAGTAGATTCCATAGAACACAAACATCAAAGGGCAGATTCTATAGAACTCAAGCTTCGAAGCGCAGATCATATAGAAGACGAGCATCGAAAGGCAGGTTCTATAGAACTGAAGTCGGTCCAGGGTGCCATTCAGCCAGCATCAAATGACACGCAGCAAGATAACCAGAACGAGATAGCTGAAAGCGTCCATCCCCAGCTTCAAACTGTAGCCAATAAAGGCTCTGAGACTGCTGTAGATGTTAACCCACACCCTTATTCCTTTGTTATAAACAACCCAGGCAAGTGCGAAAACCAGGACGTGTTTTTGCTGATCGTTGTGACAACTTCGGCTGAGAATATGGGACGGAGGAACGGCATCCGCCAAACCTGGGGCAAAGAATCCAACATGCCCGCAGTCGGCATCAAAACTGTCTTCGCAACGGGCAAGTCGAACGATGTTGCCAGACAGGTAACTCTTGAAGAAGAGAACGAAATATACAGAGACATCATTCAGGAAGACTTTGACGATACGCCGCGTAATTCGACCCTTAAGACTATCATGTGTTTGAGATGGGCGTCTCAGTTCTGTGCTAACGCCGAGTTTGTGCTGAAAGCTGAAGATGACACTTTCGTGAACCTCGTTCCCTTCATCAACTATCTGCATGATCTTCAGAATAGAAAAACTACCGGTTTGTTGATGGGTTATACATACAGCGGGACAAAACCACTCCGAGACCCATTCTTCATACCAAAATGGTACGTTAGCGAAGACGATTATGCAAAAGACGTGTACCCTAAATATCCCGGTGGCTTTGCATACGTGATTTCCAACGACATTCTAAGACCTCTGTATGAGGTATCGTTCAAAGTCAAGTATTTTTTCCTAGAGGATGTGTACTTAGGGATTTGTGCAGAGAAGTTAGGCATAGACCCAACTCATCATGATGGTTTTTATCCTATATTTGTAGATGTTAACTACTGTGGTTTGGATTGGTTGTTGGCATCACGTGATGTAGCAGAGCCGGAATTGATGACGAAATTCTGGCTCATTGTTAACGCTTGTCGCAGGGTACATTAGTATTAAACTGCCATTAACATCTATCCGCGGGGTTACATAAGACCGCCACTTTGAAAAACAGTCAGTTTGAGAGATCTCTAGTGCAGCATCCCCCATGTGTGCCCAGTTTAGATATACAGGAGTGCATTATACTGGGGTGTTGGGTTGGATATTTTTCAGGGTGACGGAATTATGTAATTATGTTAGTAGATATTAATGTTATGGCTGCAATCTTACAATATCAGTGGTGCTAGGTTAGTGGGTTAAGAAAAGAAATATTGGAGGTACATTTCTGTGATGTATATTTGACACAATGATGTGTAATTCAAATGTGAAATACAAAAATTCGGGATATAGTGAAAATGAAAAATAGATTTTTCAGAGTTGTGTTAACTATCCACAGCTAGGTTTGATACAATTAAATGGCATTCAGATTCTGTCAACTCGTTGGGACTTCGCTTTTCGATGTACAATTTCTTGTATGTCGATATTCTAGTTTTCAGATTCATTTGCAGCACATACGTCACTTCCGGTTATACAGATCACGTGATACTGCAGTAACTACGATACTAGACAGATGTGACAGAGGTTTATCGTTCCCAAGGTTACCATGGCGGTAAGCTAGATATCATTTAGATGATCATGTGCTGTAGATATGTTACGCCTTTTTTACGGTTAAGTTCCAAAATTCACTCAATACATTACGCTTTAGTTAAAAGTTAGTTAAAATCCTCCCACACCATAAGGTGTATAGGGCGGTGCCCATCTCCGTTTCATAGCCCCGGGCCACACTGTGGTGCAATCACTGCAGCAGTGGGCTAGTCCACTGGCAGAGGAGTGTGTTTAACTTCCATACTGTTTCAGAAGTATGTACCATTTTTATGAAGTCTTTGGTATGACTCAATGCGCCTCTTGTGCAAAGGTGTTCTACCTTGGCACGAACTCGGGCCTTCTGGTTCCAAGTAATTTGAACCAGATGTGGTAAGTGACAGAAGCGCAGACCACTACACCACAGGACACCCCACACTACGCTTTACACTGTGTATATTGTAACACAATGAAAACTTATTCATTTCGTAACATTTTCAATCTTCAAGAAGGAAGTTTTCTACTTCTTTTTCTCAAAATGATTTTTCATTACCTAAGTCTTTTACGGTCTAAACTGCGCTGGAAGAAGTCGGCTTGTCTGAAAGAAAACAAAACCGGCCCAATTCGCACAATCTAACGTTACCCAATAACTGATATATTTGTTGACTGATGAAATGCAATAATAATGATGACTCAAAATAAACCAACGAATTTGTACAAAAATTCAAAATCTTACATCAAAGACTGATTGTGTCTGTGATTTCAAACATCTTCTTCATAAATGTATTCATATCCTAGATGTAGAATCTGGGCTAGAATAGTCATCTGATTCTGGGTGAAAATAGAAGAGAGTCAACTTTGTATCATCTGACCATCGATTGAATTATGATGAAATAATTATACATTATTTGTATAATAATGAGATACAATAAGGCAACAAATGATAACAAAATCCAAATATTTCACATAGGCATAAGATTTTTTACAAGATTTGTCATAATCTTAGTCATATCCTAAATGTCACGGGTGTAAAACTGGGCTGCATGCAAGAAATCACTTGCTTCCGGACGAAAACAAAAGAACTCTAATTCGTACCATCGCATTGATGGAATTGTCTTCTTAAAAATGAGACACAATAAAACATAAAAATTGAGATACTTCGCGTAGGTATGAGATTTTCAAAATCTTGTATATAATTTCCTCATATCCGAAACCTCACAGGTGTAAACCGGGCTAGATGAGGCCTTGTTTCTGGACGAAAACAAAAGGGACTCCAATTCGTACCATCTAACTATGGATGGAATTGTCTGTTTAGATATGCAATAAACCTACAAAATCAAAATGCTTTGCGTAGGTATGAGATTTTTACAATCTTTTTCATAATTTTCCACATATCCTAAATGCCACCTGTGTATAACTGGGTTAGAAGAAGTCACCTGGTTCTAAGTCGAAGACAAAAGACTCCACTTCGCTCTTTTTGATCGATTCCTCTCTAGATCTGTCCCCGGAGGGCATTCTGACCCATCCTTTTGTTGTGAAACGTTACATGTAATCATCGCACAGACACGCAATGGCCATCAGGAATCTCCCAAATTAGGTCATATGCAGAACAGCTGCTATCAACACCCAGAGTTTGTTTAACACTAATTTTTGTAAGACATGTAAAATGTAGCTTCCGATTTTATACTTATTTTTGTTAAAGACATGTAAAATGTAGCTTCCGATAAGGTTATGTATCAACCCCCTTTGAAGAGTCACCGTGTAAGATTTAAGTGAAGGTCTAAACTTTTCTTGACCTATTTAAGATCACTTCAACATTTAACTTTAGCAACAAGGTTTGATGTCGTTTCCTATGGCATAGGAAAGAAAGGAAAGGAAAGTGATCTCGATCCAGTTTAGCTCACTGAAGAGTTAATCTTCCACTGGTCGTGAAGACAGACAGACGCTATGTACAGTAATTACAGGTTCATTGAACCGGGGAAATTCCCCTGGCTCTTTTCGACAAGCACAATGAACAGTGGACCACGGCGTCCCGGTAGCGTATATGTCGGGTGATACAGCCGGGATCGAACTCGCGGCTTCTAGTTCCAGAGGCAAGATCGTTAACCACTGGACTACGCACGCTCTGGCCTACAGATTATGTATTTAACCTCCTTGATTTGACGGACCCGCAGCCACTCTCTGATTATTTTGATTGACAGACTGGATCAGTCCATTGTCTTTCGGGAGAACAGGATGAATTTATCAGGGGTGAGTCACTTTTACGGCTTTTTACGAATATCGCTGGCTTTTTTTCTGTACCAAATTTGGCAGTAATTCCGTGCAAGTGACACACTGTAGTCTTGTCTAGTATCGGTTTAAAGTTGCTTATTTTGTGTGGCCTTTTCAACATTTGGGAAAACATGGTCCGTTCCACAATTCACGACAACTCTTCACACTGACAAGATAGGGAGAAGACAACTAGGTCAACCACTTTATGAGGGTTAGGTTTAGTCCCCACGGTCTCATTTATATCTGACCATAGATGTTAGCCACACGGATCCTGAAGAGCCAAGATAGAGGGAGCCTATAGTGGTTCTCAACTCAACTCTGCCGAGCAGCAAAGGTGCGTTTCTTCTAGTTTTTACAAACCAAGGAGGTTAACCTCATTGTACAAACCCGACTCTACAATTTGGGTATATGGGCAGATACTGATTTGCATTCAGAGATTAGATTGGAATCATGATCGTTATAGAGAGCAGAAAACTAGGAAACATAGGAATATCAAAAGAACAGGGACATTTTGGCACGAGGTCTATGTTTGAAACCTTCTCTCAGTTGAAACAAAATATAGCGCGTCATCAATCGGTGCGCTTCGATTCCCTGTGTCGTTGTTTTTCCCTAATTTCGACTGCCATGGCTGCCATATCTTGTGGCCCAACACAAGAAATTCGAAATATCTAACATCTTGTGTCAATTGTATCTCCAACTATCAACTTTTAAGTGAATAACATGACAAGTTTCAATCATACAGATCTGGCTTTGTGATCAGCTCATGGTTCCCGGTTTGAAAAGTTGTCTGAAGCAACCCTATAAACATTGGAAAAGAAGAGACTTAAAGAAATGCATGACAGTCGGAACAGGTATTTTTTCTGTACAAAGCTGGAACAACTTCAATAATATTTATCATAAAAGTAAATCCAGTCGTTGATGAAAGACTGGACCTACATATTTGAAGAATTTGAGTAACTCCATTTTTTATATTTCTAAACATTATTTTTATAATATAATGACTTTTACGAAGGAGGTTCAAGACAATGTTGTTTCTACAAACTTTCAAGGACACTATAGAATAATCTTTGATGCTTTCATAAGGATTGAATATTTCTTCCGATATTTTCTTTATTGACCATAGTATGTGTTTGACCCATTTTTAATCTGGTCATTCTGGTATTGCTAATGTACTGGACATTAATTATTCAAGTGGTCACAGGCACTGTCTTTATAATTCCATACTTCCACACGAGACCAAGCGAATAATATAGTTCTAGGGCCGGGTCAAAGGTCGACAACTTCCTTGGCTTTGTATGCAATTTGCTACATGGGATTTCATAAAGAAATACGAATCACAGTTTCTGATGTTTAGAGGGTGTCAAAGTGCAAACAGTTGGTGGTTTCTCCGTAATGAAGGGATGGTGGAAATTTAGAGTGTGTTTTGTGAAGGAAAGCTTCCATGTTGTATTGAGAGAACCAGGTTATATTCTAGTGACCTCCTGAGAGGACCGGTTTTTCAATCTTTCATGTTGTCACACAGAATGGTAATCCACGCCCACACTTTTGGCCTATCCCTTGGTAAAAGTAGATATAAAAGCTTAAGGGCTTTTGTTTTGGAGATGTTGGGATTTTGGAGCTGGGTGTTATAAGTAAGGGTTTTACCTTGTTTTTGCGTTAAAAGAATAGACTTTTAGCCATGTTTGTGGTGTCTGTAGGCTGTAGAAGTTTGGTGTTTTGGTGTGAAGAGGGGTCAAATATTTTCCGCTTGGGCCTGATTCCGTCTGAATACGGACAGGTTGTGCCGTATGGAATATGGAAAGTAGGCTCTAGAATGACACTTGCTAATGCAAGTTTTTCATGAACTAAAACTCAGGTAGGTGACTTTTGACAGCCTCTTTACCATGTATTATTAGAATGGGGATTTTTGGGCCGAAGGGTCAAACAGATTAATTGATTAGATGCGAACCCTGGCCCCTCGGCCCAGCAGGGAGACCAGTCAGTTCAACCTCCTTGGTCGGAAGCTCACGTGTTTCGACACCCACCCACCCTACCGTGGATTAGCTCTGTTCCTCACCAATAAAAGTTCTACCAAGCCCACTCCTCTGTCATCCTTGCCTGAGTGCAGATACTTGGGAAGCCTTGATTACCGGTCTTTGGTCATGTCTGGGCAACATATCCAGTCAGTCAGTGACAAACAAAACAAAACCTGAAGTCAGGACGGAAGTAGATTCGTATTAGTATGATGTACATGTTGTACTAAACAAGATGGAGACATTGATTAACCCTTACCAGAGTGTAAAACACGGAATTGTGTAACATCAACGTGTTGCTGTTTTCTTGTATTTTTTCTGAACGTTTCGCTCTTCTCCATTTTACGTTTGCGAATTCCCCAAGCTATAAAGGGGAAGTTATACTGTAAAATATGTAAGTGTGGCACCGCAGAAAGTGCAAAAGACCTCTTAAGATAGATTTGTTAAAACGTGTTGAGGTTTGATACGCTATACATACTTTGTCAAACACAATTGTTGGCTTTAATTTTGTTGTGACCTGCATTTCTTTACATTTTAAGGTCTTGTAGTTAGGGTTGTTGATTTAGAACCTGGAGATATTCCGAGTACAGATTCCTGAATCCTGACAGATCCCGATGTTCTGCTTTTGTGAAACCGATTTCTTCACTCGACTCCGGTGTAAATGAGTCCCTAGCTTCGGCTAGTGACGTCCTTACCATAATAGGATATTGAATTGAGGTCCAGTGTTTGATGCTACCCAAGTTAAAATGCTGCTCTTCTAAACAAAAATCGAAATAGAGGTCGACATCAAAGTCTGCATGCCAATAGTTAAATTGATCAATTTAGTTCGATTTGTGTGTGTGATATCTTGCAACAAACGTAGTTGTTGGTACACAGAAATCTACCGCATTTCTCAAGGAATTAAAAAGCTAAAATGTTAACGTTCTTTGCAGAATTCGAGAGGTAATAATCAAAGGGATAAATGTGTGTGTGTGTATGTGTGTGTGTGTGTGTGTGTGTGTGTGTGTATGTGTGTGTGTGTGTGTGAAACATCTTACAACAAACGTATTCTTATTACACCTGTACCTGTCACATCTGTCTAAGTTATGATATTGTTCTTCTTTACAGAACTAGAGAACAGGCGACAGCCGGCATCAACATGATCCGTAGAAAGTTCAGGCTCACATTGAAGATCTTCTTCGTCGCGTGCATCATGGCAGGATGCTTCCGCATGCATCTGTCACAGCGACATGTACACCGCCATGAACGACGGAAAGAAAGGGGTCTTTTGACCTCTGACATTAACTCTCATGACGTCACAGGGCAACAAATTAACATTTCTGTTGAAGGTCTTGCGCCTCCAAGTGTTGTGAAAACCTACGGCCGGATTTTGCACGCCGAAAACAATAAGAACGTATCAGAAGAAACCAAAGCTCAACCGAACACCACAGCGCAAATTAACGCAAATGAAAGTGTATCCAATGACTCACTGATAGTAGTTAATCCGCACCCTTACACATTTGTTTTGAACCATCCCGACAAGTGTGCAGGTAAAGAGGTGTTCCTTGTCATGATTGTGACGTCATCGCCGAATAACCACGCCCAGAGGTACGCCATACGTCACACGTGGGGTAGCACACGTATCCGCAACGCACGGGACATCAACATAGTCACGGTCTTCGCTGTGGGGAAACCGGACGACGTTTTAACACAACGAGCCTTGGAGTACGAAAATAAAGTCCACAACGACATCATCCAAGAAGACTTCGTTGATTCGTATACAAATTTGACTCTTAAGACCGTCATGTGCCTGAAGTGGGCGTCAGAATTTTGTCCCAATGCCAAGTTCGTTATGAAAGCTGATGACGACGCCTTTGTGAATACCTACAGCTTGGTCAGACATCTAAGCAGTCTACATGCAGCAAACAGAAGCAAACTGCTGACGGGTCATATTTTCTCTGGTGCACTACCGATTAGAGACTTAAAGGGGAAACAAAAACGGTGGTACTTAAGCAAGGAGGACTACCCTCGAGAAACATTTCCAAAGTATCCTTGCGGATTCGCTTACGTGATGTCGAGTGACGTCATACGGCCATTGTACGAAGTATCGTTGACTGTTAAATACCTCTTCCTAGAGGATGTTTTCATGGGACTTTGTTTAGAAAAGTTGAGAATCGAACCCGAGCACCAGGGAGGCTTCCGGATATACAAAGCACCAACCACCTCCTGTAAGTCTGTCAAACAACTGGCCTCTCACTGGTTCAAAACTCCAGAAGATATGGTGAACGCATGGAAAGTGCTCAACGAAAACTGTTAGGTTTTAAAATCAGCTTAGAGTAATAATATATAATATACATTGCTACCTCAGTATTCATAACGTATATAGATATACGCCGATGATTCAACCAAGTACGCCAAGACCACCATATTCAAGGTATAAACGGTGTAAAAAGGTGAATCTAAATAGTTTCTAGAATATTCTTCAATCAGTGACATATTCTAAAGGTAACCAACACGTACCTCCAAATTTTCGACGTCCACTGTACTTCTTGATCACGGAGTGACCTAGTCTCGCGAGAACACGAGACTAGGACGAGACTTGCGTAGATCTTCTGGCCTCCCCCGCCTCCTTACGGAGCAGGGGTAAGTATGATTTAAAATATGTCACTGATTGAATAATATTCTAGAAACTGGGATTATACGTGACATGAATCTCTTCAATGAATCTAAAGAGATCTAAATGCAACATCAGTAATCCCCAAGGTCTACATCCTTCAGATATCCAGGTGTTCAAGACATTCTTGAGATCTCCTAGACAACACCGTTATGAAAGATATGGCGGTCTCAGGGTATCTGTTGGAATTATAAGACTTGATGTTAAAAAGTTCTCAATAGCGTGGCGATATGTTGTCAGAATGAGGGGGGGTGCTCGTCACAGTGATATACAACCCCTCTCACGGTTATTACTTCTCAAGTACACCTCAGGTATATTAATTGATCCTTATTGGATCCTTATATTGTTACCTCAAATTGATTCAAATACTTCTCAAAGCTATATTTCAAAATGTGATTCAACGTATCGCATGTTGCAAACGAAAATAAAGTATTGATAAATATCCTTCTGTTGTCAGTTTCAATTGGTCTTGTTCGGGGAAGGGTGTGGCTTCCCAGGTACTAGCAAACAACACTCTGCGCGAAAAGCGGGACGTTATCACGATCGTCTAACATATCGCGTGTTGGTCACTGCTGCACGTCGTCACATTACATTGAACACGTTTGGTGCCTATAAACCACACCACACAGGACAATGGCAATGGATTCCACCTGAAACGTTTGACCGCTCACAAAACTTCTCCAGTGACTTAAGTAATCTCTATGTTGAGTATCTCAGTACCTGGATGTCTAACCTTCATCGACACGCAGGGTAATATTTGCCACGTTCACAAAGTGTTGTCTACAATTTCAGTGGCTCTGACAAAATTACACCACACAATTGTCTATCATAACTCATAAGGTTCCATTTAATTGTCCTATAATGACAATTTCCGGTGATCGCTAACATTTGCTCATGTCTGATGTCAACAGTGCATTATAACGCCGTTCTTTCAACTCGAATTCACACAGAAAAAAAGTTTTTTTTACGGCAATATAATAAAAAAGCGACGCCTTTTTCTGTGTAGAGGTGGTCTTCTAAAAATTGACTAAAATGTCCTGTAGCACCTTGTTCCTCGGTTGTTCGACTAGTTTGCCTTATCTCTACCCCTTTCGTTCTGCCCCTATCTGGGTGTGGACTAATGATCGTCATTAGAGCAAGCTAACCCTGGATCGTTCCATCAGACTTTCAGGCATGATTGCCGTAGCTTTACTAATGTTCTCCTGAAATTAGACATTTTTCGTTCCTCAAAACTCGAGGATTGCCCTTCTAGTGGCTGCCTAAGTAACATTCTTTCTCTAGCGTACAGCGTGACGACGATGTTTGTTTGACAACGGTAATTTTTTTCTGGGTAAAAAAGATAGAAGGGCCCAAAACGCACTGATTAAAAGACCTTTAAGGTAGTTTTTCCAGTTTTGTCTAACAAGTGCCCTTTGTTCTGGTTCTATCGGTCTGTCTTACATAACTACAAGGGGAGTACAAATACATTTTTTTAAAGTAATAACACATGTAACCCTAGTAACAATAAGTACAATTTCGGTAATTATGTAATATTTGTGCCATCAAAATAGTCTTTACCTTTATAATGTGGACTTCGAAATGAGTAATTCTTCTATCAGGCAGTTTAAGTCCCCCATGTTTACAATGGTTTGTTCCGAAACTTGCTCAGACAAGAATGAGTGGATGACAGACAACTAAATGTAGGTCGAAGAGTTTGGGCGCGGCAGGCTTGATTTTACAAGTTAACTCGGCCCGTTTCTGACACCATCTTTTTCCGTCTGCGTCGAGTTCTTGAGGTCACTAAGGTGAGGATGATATATTTTTTATGTAACAATTTCAAGTAGTAAAACTCTAGAAAACATGTAGTAATCCACAATGCAGAGTTATCAATCATTCGGCCATGTGTTGTCTATGTTGAAAAATTGAAACTTGATATTTCTCCAAACATTTACAAAGGATCGCTTTGTCAACATTTTGCTGTCGAACCGTCTGAAATTTATCTGGAATTTCTTAACGATGAGAGAGAACGATTTAAGCACAAAGTCATTTCTAACGTCTAGCTTTTACAATATGTGAAAGGAAATCAATGTTTTATGAATGAGTGTAAGCAACTGTGGAATGATGTCCCAACATGTGGCCATTTCGTATAATTGGCTTGGGGAGCACATACCCGGGTAGTTTTGGTATCACCCACCTGTGACGTATTCTGACCTTATTCGGTTTACCGAAAAATTAGTATTTTCGTTGTCCACATTTTAAAACCCCTCTAATTAGGTGTGTCATGATTCCCAGGGGAACAAAACTGCTAACAATTTTCCTCCTTACTATTACTGTGATTATGCCTCCTTGTATAGTGTTGACAGATACTTACGGAAGCATTATCAGTAATGATATGGGTGGTACTTCTTGTTCTTTTGTTTGCTGAAAAACATTGATGCGATACTGAAAAAATAGTCTTGCTATGCATCTGTATCTATATACCGCCCTTCGGTGTAACACACCAGCTTCGCAGGCGCACCGAACGACCTGTCACGTCTAACCATCGCATATCTAACTGCATGCATTGTTTAAAGCTGTCTGATGAGGATGCTTCTACGGTATTTGGTGGCAATCACATCAATCCTAGGTTGATTACTTAGGATAAGTCTAGTATCAGCATGTAGAGATATTCAATGTTGATAAACTAGGTAACATGTCTGTATTAATGCTTAAGGAATGTAATCCCACCGCTGCCACCACTGTAAGGGTAGTACAGACCTTACTGTCAGTGTGATTTGGAACAGACTGACACAAGACGGTCTCTCCTTAGGTTTATTACTGTACCTTTGCCACGAAGGTTATACTTTCAGTGCCCTTTTTATGCTTGTTTGTTTGTTTGTTTGTGGATAGTATAATTCGAGAAGATGTGAATGGATCTGTGCTGTAGTTGGTCGTCGATAAAGAAACTGGAGTAGCGACTTTATTTGGTACTGAAGCGGAACTTCCAGTTTTGACATACTCAGTATTCTGGACATCATTTATGATCATGATCTATTCTTATATCTTGATACAAACTTGTAAACATGTCTTTGCTTGTGACCTGTACTTGACCTAGTTGGGCAAAAATGTACAATAAAGGTCTTAATTCATTCAACATCTAAAAAAAAGTTAATGAAATGTTTCTACTTTACAGACGGAGAATCAGCTACCAGGGAATATCAGTCAGACTGAAGATGGGAAACCTCCGATCTGGGTTCAACGCCGTCCTGCTCTTCGGCCTGATGATCGCCTGTCTCCACCTCTACACGCTACGACAGCGCATGCACCAACTGGAGGAGAAGATGACGATAGTGAAAGACGGACACAGCGTCGTTCGCAGAAGCCTCGCGACAGAAGAGGAGCCAGAAAACGCGCTGGGTTCGAACGTCCCAGTCGAAGGTCTTGAACTTGAAGAAGGTTCCGTCGACAAGACCTTGGGTAAACCACAAAATCTTCAAGACCCTTTCGTAGACAAGAACTTGGGTGAGCCACAAGGTCTTGACAACATTCCCTTGGTCAAAATCGACTTGGCAAAAAACACAACACAAGCCCCAACAACGACATCTATTAAAGCACCTACTAAAGTAGCTAACACTACAACAACTGCCGTCCAGAAACCAATAGTATCTATTCCATCCCTGAGAGCAACCTCTGCACCCTCCGATCCTATCATCAACCCACACAACTTCTCATTCATCTTGAACAACCCGGACAAGTGTGGAGATGGAGACGTTCTCCTACTTATTCTCGTAACAACGACCGTACAGGGAACGATTCAGCGGGAAACCATCCGCAGAACATGGGGCAACGAGTCCAACATCCCCGGCGTTGTCATCAAATTGGTTTTCGCTATCGGTCAAACGGACGATTGGGCCGCTCAAGCCGCTCTGGTTGAGGAGAACAGCAAGTTCAAAGACATCATTCAAGAAGATTTCGTAGACTCCTACCATAATCTGACCTTAAAAACGGTGATGTGTTTAAAATGGGCTTTCCAGTACTGCCCCAAGGCTCGCTTCATTATGAAGGCTGATGACGACACCTTTGTCAACATCTTCAGCATCACGAGGCATCTGATTGGTCTACACAAATACCACGCCAAAAGATACGTGACAGGGTGGGTGTACGTGGACACCAAACCCATCCGCGATCCCACGAGCCAATGGAACAAGTGGTACGTCAAGTACGAGGACTACCCACGTGACTCGTATCCCAAGTACCCTTGCGGGTTTGCCTACATCATCTCCAATGACATCACACAGCTTCTCTACGAGACTTCTTTAACGATTAAGTATCTATTTTTAGAAGACGCGTTTCTTGGGCTCTGTATGGAGAAGCTTGGCTTTGAGCCGGTTCATCATGGCGGGTTTCTCCCATGGTACACCCACATAGATTCCTGCCAGTTCGACTGGCTTATGGCGTCACACTGGGTGAAGAGTTATGAGTACATGTGGTACTTATGGAACACTCTCACGAGCTGTTGATCATATTCCAATATAGCTTTTGTTTAAAGTACTGTTAGAAAGGCTCTGCCTCACAAATTGTTGAAACCTATCTTCATCTGTGAATACTTTCATAAAAAAGACGTTCGACAGGAATAAGGATGTTCATAGTTCCAACTTCGTATGCGCATCGATTGGGTTATGGGTCAAAGGTGAAGGCCCCTGACTTGTAAACAGTCTTGTCTAGACTATTCCCAATACATGTCAAGACTTGCTTTGCTTATGACTCATGGGTCTTCACCTTTGACCTATTGTCCACAATGCATTTCGCTGCACATGCCTAGTTGGTACCTTGAACCTCCTTACAAGTGAGATGATATAATTTCAGGTGAATGTATATCGTTTGGAATTTGTTGTATCGAATAGCTAGAAAAGGGTTTTGAACACAATCATCTTATATATGTATTTTAAATGTATCGGTGTGCATGTGATAAAAAATCTGTTAATCCTTTCCAGTACAACGATTGCTTTGAACCCCAGGGAGCACATATCATGTAACAAAATACAAGATGGTGTGCTGTTCTTATCTTTCACAATCAGGCATAACTTATACGCACGTTAGTTGTAATATGATATGAAACAAAGTTAGTAATGATTACAATGATGTCCAGTTCTTCCATCCCTATACAATACCTTCAGGATAATCTATATGCACGTTTGTTGTAGACAATGAAAAACATATAGTCTGCTACATTTATAATAATACTAAAACATATGAACATGTAGACAAATAAACATACAGGGTTGATACTTTACTCTAGACATGTGTCAAATTTGTCTTACATCTATATGTTACTAGGCAAGACCCTGTATTCAGTATGACGCCTAGAAGACAATAAAATGATAAACGATATTATTGCTTACTTTTGTGCTTAATGCAAGACAGAAAAACAACAGTTCTTTGCGGACAATATGAATCAGAGTATACAAATGTATGACTAGTTTATCAGTACAATGTAGAACTACTTGCAGCCATGGGCTGAATTGCGAGCTCATTGCGCTTCATCGTCATCATCTTCAAACTACATCATTAATACATGAAAACAACGGCTAATATCTAAGAAAGTCCTTTTGATATTACTATGAAGCCCATGATATGCCTAGAACAAATTTGAAACAACCATAGGCTTAGCTGAACATCTCCCCCTGGTAAGATCAAACATAATTGAAAATACGTACATGAGAATTCAGTTTGAGTACGCACACGGACAGACATACACACAGACATAACGTTTTCTAATGAGACAACATAGAAATATAAGAGAAACTCCTATCAAATTTAGGCTATACAGATACAGATACCATGGAGTGTCGATTATTAATCAACTCATCACGGTACAACAGCGACACTACCGGGCCCGTCAAGAACTGCAAAAGTCACACACACAAATGTAAGAAAAAGTATGAATCTTGAATGAGATGTTCTTGAGTTGTATTTTAAACACGTGGCATAACACTTAGATTACAGTATCGAAGAAAAAAAAAACATCAACATATTTTCAGGGATCGAAAGAAATAACAGTCACTGTCAGATAAAGTTAGACATACATGAAGACGATGCTAGTGTTTACAATTACACGTAGATAAATTGGAAAATGTTACAAATCAAAGCATAAATTTCACACTTTTTATGCATTTTTTTATGATCAGTATATCCATACCATAAGTAAGTCAATTATCGCTTAGCTGAATAAGTAAGACATGTGCTTTGCTCAGCGGGCAAAAATATACAATGAATTCATTCAATTTCTTTAAGGAAGATAATGCAGCCCTGGTTAAGTTGCTGCACCGGTTTTTGCACTTTGTGACTGACCCAAATTAATCTGTATTTTCGAATCTGAGGCTAAATATCGATATGATTTCTGTTATCATATTCTCATTTCGTTCAAACGGTCTGGTTTGTACTTGTAATTTATGTTTTCATTTACGGATGATTTTAGACAACTAAAACAAATTAATGCAACTCGAACACTAGTTAGACGCCATCTTCTGTGAACTTTGACCCGAAAGACAACATAACTTGTCTGTCTTGATTTACATCATTTGGCTGAGCGTGGAGTTTCTGACGGTCTTTTTCCGTGCAGATAAAACATAAGGTAGGTTTAGTTTTATCAAGTTTTACATATGAAGTCTCACTGAAGTTTTATTCTATTATAATGAATACATATGGAAAGTTACAGTCACTAGTATCTAGAACGGAAGCCCCTACTGTACGTACAGACAATTAGTTCTACTCAACGATTATTATAGTTCTCGAAAGTGGGCGATTTTAACATCGGTACCTTAATCATAACATCATCTCGAATCTTATGGAGAAGTCAAACTATTTGCCAACTCAGATATTGGGCTAATCATAACCGGAATTTTCTACTGAATCGCTCAGTCTTCAGTTATCTGACCCAATTGCTCTGGTCTCGTGTTTCGTGTTCAGACCTATTTGGTCAAGTAGTTGAAGATGTTTGAGTGATCTATAATTAGCCGAAATCTTTTTTTTTATTTGGTGAACAGCTTAAGTTCCCTATGATGTAATTTGCCAACTCCGATGAAGAATATAAAGTTAGGGATCGGAATTACTTGAAAACAACTTACTCTGGTACAATGGGCAGTGTAGAATAGTTGATACATTTACTAGTAGATATTTGTATTCAATTTTTGTGTTTCATAACACTGTAATACCCACTTCCCAGGCATATTGGGATTTAGCAATCCCCAATCTTGACTGGAGAAGGATTGGGAAGTGCCAAACTTGTACAATCAAGCAAAATAAGTTGCATGAATTTAACTTAAAATCATTACATAAAATACTACCTTGTAAGTACCTGCTCAGCAAAAGGAAAATAAGAGATACGCCAGGAAACATTTACAGCCCTACCTGTGATATATGTGATAAGATCGAAAATTATGAACATATGTTTTTAGAGTGCAGTAGATTAAGACATTTTTGGTGCTACTCGGGATGAAGTTTTGTTGGGATCCAAAGAATGCTGTGCTTGCCTATTGACAATAGCAAAGTACTCGATCTATGTCTTCTGGTTAAAATGTAAAAACCATCCTAGACAACTCATGAGAGATTATGTTAATATCGCCCACTTCTTTTCACAAGTATTTTCCTGCATTTGCAATTATGTACCCTGGTGGAATTATGTACCGTGGTGAAATTATTTACCCTGGTGGAATTATGTACCCTGGTGGAATTATGTACCCTGACGAAATTATGTACCCTGACGGAATTATGTACCCTGGTGGAATTATGTACCCTGGTGGAATCATGTATCCTGATGGAATTATTAGCCCTGGCGGAATTATGTACCGTGGTGAAATTATGTACCCTGGTGAAATGAAAATATGTGAAAAAAAATGCTAATATCACCTCAAATGTATTTTCACAGGTGAGAAGGATCAGATTTAACGAGGATGGACAAAATCTTTTCTGCCCGTACGATCGTGGAGAAAATCGTTTCCGCCGTTCGTCGCGGCAACATCCCTCGGCCTCCCATCCTCAGCTGTATCCTCGCTGTCCTGTTCATCACGATCTGCTACGAGTTCTTCCAAGTCAACCAACAGGTGCGAGCCAGAAATCACAGACATAGGTCCAGTTTACGCACGCACTTTCCAACCATACTCGGAGCACACTCAGCCGAAGTCCGACTTTGGACAGCGGAGTCGATTTTGGACTGTGTAAACATTTTCCCGGACTCGACTTGAGTAACCTCGAGACCATGCTGAAGCTGCTCAGCTGGTGGTGGTCACTTCCAAGTTCCAGGCCACTTCGCCGTCCCGTGTGTAAACAGACCGCACTTGAGTTGGACTTCGACTGGGTGTACTCCGAATGTGCTTGGAAAAGCGTGTGAAAACCCAGCCATTTCTTAAACCTTGCCAATGGGAATGAGTGGTATTTACACATGGCATAACACTTAATATTGAGAACTGATCATGAATGACCGCAGGGGCTGAAAGCAAAAAACTGGTATAGATTAGACATCTATGAAAACTATACTGATGTTAACAAAATCTGTTAATAAAAAAATGTTAATAAAAACTTAAGTATACATCTTATCCTTGTTTTCTTTTCTATGTTCAGAATAAAATATGAATATGCAATAAAAATTATTATTATCAATATGCGTACAAAAGGTACGTCAATTACCCATAAGCATAATGTGTGTAAACATGTATTAATGGTCACCAGTAGCCCATTGGGGCAAACATGTCAAATAAACTTAGCAAGGTAACAGTTACTCATGACAAGCAGAGTGGATACATATTGCAGCACCCACTACCTTCCGTCACTGATCACTGGTATAGATTAGACAAGACTAGACAGTGTCACTGGTACTGGATGCTACCTGAAACGTCTGACCGTTTCCAAAGTCTGCCCAGTTGCTTAAGTAATTGCTACCTGGCGTATCTTATTACATTGATGTCTAACCTTTATCAACGTACAATAAAATTGTTCATTTATTCCTTCTCCGTAAGGTCCGGACCATGGAAGGGACGCTCATGGAGAGGGAATCACAGCAAGACGGACAGCAGGAGGCTTCCCAACGACGATCGGACCTCACCGCTAAAATCAAGAACGGTGTGAGGAACAACAAGCCTATCCTGAACCCGCATCCGTTCACGTTTACCTTAAATAATCCTGATAAATGTAAGGGCGAAGACGTTTTCCTTCTCATCATCGTGACCACGCCACCCGAGAGTCAGTCACAAAGGCAGGCCATCCGGGAAACCTGGGGGGATGAGTCCAACATACCAGGGGTCGTCATCAGAACCATCTTTGTAGTCGGCGTGAGTGATGACGTAGGGATCCAACAAACTCTTAAAGACGAGAACGAGACCTTCGGAGACGTCATTCAAGAAAACTTTGCAGACTCGCCACGAAGTCTTACCATCAAACAAGTCATGGGTTTAAAATGGGCCTTCCAGTTTTGCCCCAATGCCAAGTACGTCATGAAAGTAGAGTGTAATACTTTTGTGAACATTTTCAGCTTGGTTAAGTACCTGAAAAGACTGCGCGGAGCTGGCTCGAGAAGATTAGTGCTGGGTTGGGTCTATAACGACTCAGCACCTGTCCGTGACCCAGAAGGGGAAGACAGGGAATGGTACGTTTCTATGGATGACTTTCCGAGGGAAACATACCCTGCATATGCAGGCGGTTTCGCCTTCGTGATGTCCAGCGACATGCCGCGGCTTCTATACGAGGCTTCCCTGACCACAAAGTACCTATTCATGGACGACATCTACGTCGGGATCTGCCTGGAGAAGCTGGGCATTGCTCCGCGGCATCACGGCGGGTTCTGTCATTGGGACGTGGAGATCGACTCGTGTCACTACAACTGGCTCATCGCGACCCGCTGGGTCGACTCGCCGGAAAAAACGAGGAGGTTTTGGTCAGCCATCACATCGAAGTGTTATTAGAACCAAAGCTTCTGGCTTATGCTTAGGTCCTAATTGCGCCAGTGCCCGTCGGGGTTGTAGTCCTGGCCTGGTTGCGAAGCCACCAATTTGTCCGCACATTGATTGGCTCACGGTGTCTATTTGTTACCGGGCCCCTTGCTGATTTTAAGGCCGGGTTAAAATGATTCGGGGTCCCGACCGGGCCCAAAAATAGCCTGGCGGCCGCAGGGTGTTCCACGGAGCCACGTAGGGGTCACGCCCGAAAGTGCAAAAAAATGCCAATGAACTACCCGGCGGGGCCCCTTTTTCCAATGGGACCTAGGCATGAGTTGTAGTCTGTTAGGCGTGCTTTTGGTAACATGATAGATTTCGAAACTAGATTTGCAACGTTCATAGATTTTTGCAACGTAGCTATAGGTAGATTTACAACATTTAGTACATGTTTCTAATAGTCCACTTTTTAACTATTCCTTATTAAACGTTGCAACAACACACCTAAATACTGAGTCTTAGTCGGATCTGCTTGAAAATTACCAGAACCCAAATTAGGACATTTTTACCAACAAAAGTGAAAAATTATTCATAAGTTACGAGATACATTCAAAGAACTAGATCCAAAAAGAAGATACGCGACTGCCTAGTTCAACTCCGTGTAAATAAATCAACAACTTGGTTATAATGAAAATTGAATTCCACTGTAGCTTCTGTGTATGTTAATGTTGGGTATGTGCGATGTTCAGTAAAACATTAATGCATCTACATCTCTTTCTATGAGGAATTGTAGATAGGTAATGTGTGCTGATAAACACACGTAGTACATTCACGAGGTAGTCTTTGTTTGAGAGTTAGGTAATCTAAAGTGTAGAATGTATATATCAATATATCATGATATAGTTGGTCCTGAACCTTCCAGTCTTTCTAGCTGTAACCGATACATTACTTATCATATGTGGGCTTAATTCAGGCGCTGGGCTATCTAGTCTAGTCCACTGGTAATCGTACAACATACTGATCTAACTAAAACAGCGCGTCAATTCTCGACCCTGTTTCTTGCCCTTGTGCTGCAAAATGCTCTTGAATAAAACCCATATCATTATCATTATTATTATTATTATCATTATTGTGTCTCTTGTACATGTATCTTCTTTGTGGTCGAAAAGTTTGCACTTTAAGATTCTTTAGCAAGTAGAAAAAAGGGAAAATACATTCTGATTTTTTTTAATAATCATTAAAAACTGTGGTGAAAACCACCTTTCGGACTATGGTACTTCACGCTCCAGTGGTTACGGGTCAAAAGTTGGCTTGCAAATGTCCAGAAGACAAAGTTTTTGTGTGGCAAAATTTGAAACGCAGTCACTGAAGCGTGTACAAATTTCAAAAAGGCGCTGAGGTGGCTGAAATATCAAAACGTCTGTTACTCGGTACTTGGGAAAAGGTTAACGCAATCGTAAGTGATTATTAAGTGAGATCTAGAAAAAAATGCCTACAAAATGCGCCGGACGAAGAAGTTACAATTTAGCACCCATACATAGCTATATTTGGTGCATCACGGGACAGGAAAACAGGTTGGACCTGTTAGGGCCAACCTATTTTCTTGTCCCGTGAGGCTATACCAGAGGACTTCTTGCCGATGCCGAACGTCTTGTTGGAGTCGGAGCTATAGGGCCCTTCTACGGATACCGCATCCTACTTTCATGGGGCAGAGGGAAAGAGTTTTCTCTTGACTGTACTACGTCGTGGTGACACAAAGGTACGATGTAGTTCTCCCCAAATTACGACGTCTTATTGTCGTGGCCTATGAGCTACTTGTTCACTGACCCTTAAATTGTAAGTAACCTCCCCCTTTTTCGTTGACTATTTCCCCTTAATCACCTGTAATTGTATTTTCAGAACCTTTCACAAGAATACCATATAACAGAAATGGGGAAACGTTGTACCAGCAAGGCTCCTCGGACTGCGCTTGTCGTCTGTGTCCTCGTCGTTTTCCTCAATCTACTGTGTGTGTTTTCCGCACGCCAATACATGTACGCTACATCAGGGGAGTCACTAGAGGAGGGAGGCGGCTCTCGTCACGATCGACCGGACTTCCTCTCAGCGATTGCCAACAACACGGGAAACAAACCAGCGCTAAATCCGCATCTCTACTCTTTCACTTTGAATCAGCCAGATAGATGTATTGATCAAGACGTTTTCCTTCTCATCATCGTGACCACGCCGCCCGAGAGTCAGTCACAAAGGCAGGCCATCCGGGAAACCTGGGGGGATGAGTCCAACATACCAGGAGTCGTCATCAGAACCATCTTTCCAGTCGGCGTGAGTGATAATGCAGGGGCACAACAAGCCTTGGAAGACGAAAATGAGACCTTTGGGGACATCATTCAGGAAAACTTTGCAGACACATATCGCAATGCTACCCTTAAAACAATCATGTATTTAAAGTGGGCTTCGATGTTTTGTCCCGATGCCAAATACGTCATGAAAGTATCACCGGACGTCTTTGTGAACATCTTCAGCTTGGTTCAATACTTGAAAGGGTTACCTGCATCTAGAGATACCAAATTGCTGTTTGGTTGGGTCAACACCGACAAAAGGCCTGTTCGCGATCCAAACAGTGCGTGGAAGCAATGGCACGTAGCAAAAGACGAGTTTCCAAGCGACACGTATCCACCTTATGTCAGCGGGTTCGCCTACGTAATGTCAAATGACATGCCGCGGCTTTTGTACGAGACATCTCTGACCACAAAGTACTTATTCATGGAGGATGTTTACTTGGGTATCTGCCTGGAGAAACTGGGCATTGCTCCGCGGCATAACGCTGGGTTCTGTCCTTGGTTTGTTGAGATCAACTCTTGTAAGTTTGAGTGGTTGATCGTTTCACGCGGGTTTGGCAACCCGGAAAAAATGATGAAGTTCTGGAAGGCTCTGACATCAAAATGCTAAACTCTTAGTAAAGTCGAAATTTTGATAGCGACGTACGAACATACAGTATTTCTTCCTATCGTCAGGATTACGTGGGTGGACAGGAATTAAGGATAGGTCTATGATTGTTTTGCCCGAGGCACCGCACATACGCCTAATCGGGTGTTTTGACTATAACCTAAAGACTGGTGGGCCGCTGATATTTTCATTTTCGTTTTCCTTCTTGTATTTACTTTCAAAAACCCTTCTTCACCTTTTAAGATTTTCTACATAAGCTTAAAGGTGCGGTAAACAACAACAACAAAAACTAGGCTATGATTACTCTTTTCCACAAGAACAATAACTTCACAAAAGCCGCCATGGCAGATAACACAATTATCGAGGATATTTTTTTCCAGAAGTTGCAAGTCACTTTAGATCAATGTGGGTGAAATTTAGAATGAAAGGCCACCCTAATATTTCCCTATCATCCTGATTGGAGTCTCTATTGACATTTTTAGTTAGATATAGATGGTATTTACTAGTGTATTGTATAAAGGTGTGGTGTAATTTTATTTGCAATATGAAAAGGGTTATTGAACGCACAATGTATTATCTTTATGTAGTCGTATTTAAGCATAGAAACCAATAAACAGCGTACATTGTGTGATACGTATCCTTGTCATTTCGATCTTACTTCCAAGAAAAGCGTGAGCTTAGCATGTTTGAACATATACTAAACAGTCGCAAGTCAGAAATCAGAAGATAAGAAGATGTCATAGAATCTCACTGTATCTGCTACTACTAACGTTTAGTCTCTACCAGACTACACTGGCTATAGGGAGAATGATTTTCCAGGGTACTTTGGTCACTATGTTTGGACAATGCACCCTGTTTTTGCCCCCAAGTATACTATTCGCAAAGCCTCAGGAAGGCCTGATAGAAGCTAGCCAACAGTTCACCTTGTGTAACTTTCCTCAAGTTATGGCCCACTACTCACCGAGCCAAGTATTCTTTCTGCAAAAAAAGCGAAGACATAGAAGGGTTGGACTTCTCATTCCTTCACACAGACTGGTGCTGTTTGGTCGATAATCTTAGAAAGTCCAATTTCCCCGTCGTGCTGGTGGATATTGAAGTTTAACACACATGGATTCCCAAGCTAAGTTTGAAATATGTTTATATGACAAACAGATATCAAGGTTTCTGTTGATGGTTTGCATCATACGATTATTGCCTGGCACGGTTGCGACGGCTCCCACCGTTGAGTCGTTCCGTGCCAGGCTGGAGGCCTGCCCCTCTTAGCCCAGGACCTCAATTCCTACTCCCAGCCCCCACTTTGCCCCTGAATGGGCTATTTGGGGGTACCGAAATGTAGATGTAGATTATAAATGACAACACAAAAGTGGCCTGAATACAAGTAAGACAACGCAACCCTTGTTATGTTAATTGCCTGACCTATATTTCTCGTTTCGGACTGACTGGAAGTAGACCATTTATGCGTAGGGGACAGGGTATTCCTGTCAACTATCTAACTATTCCAACAACAGTTTTCATTCTGAATCGTAACACAAAAAGATGCTTTTGCTTCGCTCCCATTCCCGCCTTCCCCAACACACCCTAGTTTACCAGCTCTCTTCAATTTTCCGCAATTTCTTCAGAGAAAACCACTAATTACCGAAACATATCACTTGTTGGACTGGTGCAGTTCTTGCCCTTTGACCCCAAAAGCAACAAGAATCGGCTATAATCAAACTGTGTCGCCATTTTCCGAAGAATTCTTGGGGCACTGGGGTTATTACGATAGGGTAAGTTTAGTCTAATTTATCACACACAGTTTTCACAACAGCAGTCACTTTTGCATTATGTCACTCTCATTATGTAGCTTACAGTAGGGCAAGGAGGATATAATTCAGAACAGCGCCGATTCTAATGTGACATGTAAGGTGGGGTAAGTAGGGAATGCATATTGTGTCCTTCGTTAGGAAGACTGTTCATGTTTTCGAGTCCGTTTGTGTGTTTGTAAAGAGCTAACTCAAGAATCTACTAGTACACTGTTATGATACTGATATGTCGCTAGGTGTCAACATAACAAATGACACGTTTGCTTATGAACCTTCTATCTAATTTAAATTGATATGTTATGGTGATGCCATTGTAATTGACAGATAACTTTCAAGTTCAAGAACAAGTGGTGTTGATTTTTGCCCCTCCTGACTTTCCTAAACCTGCAGGGGTGTTTTTGTCGGAGACTTTGAAACTGGATAACCCAACTACATGGATGAACGCGTTTTTCAGATTTTTCGGTTGTCGATATCTTGTTAGCCTCTAGCCCCACACTAGTGAATCTTGATAGCTACCAGTCAAAATAGAGGGTCGCAGCGCTTGTGCTGTATCTTTTAGATATTTTTCGTCTTAATTGGACTGAACCAACAAGAAAAGGTAAGGAGTATTTTTTTCTTTCTTTACGTTACTACGACGTAAGCATTGTCCGCCATGCAGGATGAAGTTGCAGGCAAATTTGCGCACACGCCACTCATCAGACTAAGAACAAACATTTCGTACAAAGCCTTTATTCATATATGCATTTTATGTATTTCCAGATTCATACAGCAGAAGACAAGATATAAAAAATGGGGAAACTTTGTACCAGCAAGGCTCCACAGGCTGTGCTTGTCGTCTGTGTTGTCGTTCTACTCTATGCATATGTGTTGTCCCCACTGCACCAATATGTGACATCTGTCAGATGGCCGCTACAGGAGAGAGGCTCTTCCCAAGATCGACCAGACTTCCTCAGAAACGTCCTGAACCCGCATCCGTTCACGTTTACCTTAAATAATCCTGATAAATGTAAGGGCGAAGATGTTTTCCTTCTCATCATCGTGACCACGCCGCCCGACAGTCAGTCACAAAGGCAGGTCATCCGGGAAACCTGGGGGGACGAGTCCAACATACCAGGGGTCGTCATCAGAACCATCTTTCCAGTCGGCGTGAGTGATAATGCAGGGACACAACAAGCCTTGGAAGACGAAAATGAGAACTTTGGGGACATCATTCAGGAAAACTTTGCAGACACACATCGCAATGCTACCCTTAAAACAATCATGTATTTAAAATGGGCCTTGATGTTTTGTCCCGATGCCAAATACGTTATGAAAACATCACCAGACGTCTTTGTGAACATCTTCAGCTTGGTTAACTACTTGAAAGGGTTACCTGCATCTAGAGCGACCAAATTACTGTTTGGTTGGGTTAACACCGACAAAAGGCCTGTTCGCGACCCAAACAGTGCATGGAAGCAATGGCACGTAGCAAAAGACGAGTTTCCAAGCGACACGTATCCACCTTATACATGGGGGTTCGCCTACGTAATGTCAAATGACATGCCGCGGCTTTTGTACGAGACATCTCTGACCACAAAGTACTTATTCATGGAGGACGTTTACTTGGGTATCTGCCTGGAAAAACTAAGCATTGCTCCCCGACATCACGGTGGGTTCTATCCTTGGTTTGTTGAGATCAACTCTTGCAAGTTTGAGTGGTTGATCGTTTCACGCGGAGTTGGCAACCCGGAGAAAATGATGAAGTTCTGGAAGGCTCTGACATCCAAATGCTAAACTCTCAGTAAACGTCAGATTGTAAACGACGAACGTAAACGTTGTAGCCTTCCACCTACAAGTTTATGTTGGTTGTAAGTTCAATTGACAAAAGGGGGATACATTTTTAAAACGCACAGCGCGTTATTTGTATGTGGTGTCATTATAATAAATCAATTAATTGATAACGCACATTGTTTTATACGTTTCCTTGTTGTTTGGACTTCACTTCTTAAACGACTTTGTACTTGAACATGGACTTTATAGAGATATATCCTTAATTTGAATAAAGACAGGCTAAAATAGTGTAGTCATATCTTTAGAATCAAGGACGCGAATAGACTTACATGATTTCAAAGTAGTTTTGAAAAAAAAACGCAGCTAGTAAAATGCAACAAAAGACCCATAGGACAAGCCTGAACGAATCATCTGTTTGAAGAGTAGAAAGTTAGTGCTTCTACTTACTCGCTATCACTCTTCCTTCTCCTATTTCATAAAAACCCGCAACAGAGGATGTGAAAGAAAATATACTGATGAATTGTACCAGTTGCTGCATTATCAAAGGCAACAAGTGTACGTGTACATGTTTGCGGGTCACAGTCAGCCATTTGGAATATGTATCGAGGAATGTGTGATGCAATGATTGCTGAGAAAGTCTCATTTACCCCCCTGGATTTGGTGTGTAGTGATGGTCACGTGGCTTGACGTCATTCCCTGGTTGATGAACCGGTCTCTCAACATACATGACACCCTGATTACTTGGCAGACCTACCCAACCCCATCATCATGGCGGCAATGCCGGAGGGGGTTCAGGGTAGGCCTTCACCTGGACATACCATGTTAACCAATTTGTTCGACCCATTACTCCATAAGATTTATGTGAAAGGTCGAGGCTACTAACAGGACTATCCTTTCAATAACAATGTTGCTGTCACTGTTAATATGACATTTTTTTCCTATCCTGCTTTTTTGTGCTATTTGGGTGTTCCTTTTAATACTTTTTTGCTAATGTTATGTTCCTTGTTTTTATTTTTCATTTATAAATCGTAAGGGTAGTCCCTTCAGTTAACTGAGTAAAGTTGAGGTTGCCCTTAAAGTTAAGGTTGCCCCTGTCAATATTTTGTACTATTAGGATGTTCCTGTCAACAAGAATTTTGGGGGCACTATTGACAGCTGGTGACCCCAGTTTTCAAAAAGGGAGAGCACTACAAGGCGTCAAATTACCGCCCCACCTCCCTCACCAGTGTTCCCGCCAAAATCCTCGAACATGTCCTTGTCAGTGCCATCATGCAACACCTCGAATCGAACAACATTCTGCCTGCACAACAACACGGCTTCCGCAAGCACCACTCCTGTGAGACTCAGCTTCTCAAATTCGTAGAAGAAACCTCTTCAGCCACGAAGAATGGTATTGCGACTGACGTAATCATCGTGGACTTCGAGAAAGCATTCGATCGAGTGAACCACAGCCTCCTCGTGCACAAGTTAGACCACTACGGGATCCGAGGACGCACCAACAGCTGGATTGCGAACTTCCTCAGTGACCGCAAGCAGGCCGTGGTGGTCAACGGTGCCCAGTCAAGCTATGTGAGCGTGAGGTCGGGCGTCCCACAGGGCACGGGACCGAGCCTCTTCCTCACTTACATAAACGATCTCCCGAAGCGGATCTCCTCCCCATCCCGACTATTTGCCGATGACGCTGCTGTGTACCGGTTGATCGCCTGCCCTGCAGACCCAGTAAAGCTACAAGAGGACCTCAAGAAGCTGAAGGACTGGGAGCGGGAGTGGGAGATGGCTTTCCATCCAGACAAGTGCATTCAGCTGCCCTTGACACGTGCTAGAAAGCCACTCAAAGCGGACTCCAGCTACACCCTCCTCGGTCACACCCTCAAGCGAGTGTCATCTGCTAAGTACCTTGGAGTTACCCTGCAGACAGACCTATCCTGGGGAACACACTTTAATAACATATACTCCAAGGCCAACAGAACGCTGGGTTTCTTGAGGCGGAATCTGAGGGTGTTTTCCAGCAAGATCAAGGAACTGGCATACAAAGCCGTGGTTCGACCAATTGTGGAGTACGCCTGCTGTGTCTGGGACCCCCACACCGCCGGGAACACCAACAAGCTCGAAAAGATCCAGCGTAGAGCTGCACGGTTTGTCCTGAACCAATTGTCCATCTAGGGTCAAGGCCACTTGTTATAAAGCGCTGGTGCGGCCCCACTTGGAATATAGTGCCACCGTCTGGGACCCGTACACCACTAAAGGGATACAGGCGGTGGAGGCCGTCCAGCGCAGCGTGACACAAATGCTCAATGACCTGCAGTGGACCCTTCTCTCTGAAAGGAGGAGGAACGCCCGCCTCACCATTTTTCTATAAGCTAGTCAATAACTACATCAATATCAACACAGATAGTCTACTGAAACCATATCAGGGGCGCACCCGGGGGAGCCACACGCTCAGATTTCAACCACTTAACGTTCGGACAGACTCTTACAAATATTCATACTTCCCCCGCACCATCCCCGAGTGCGCCCTGCCTGGCGCGGCTGTTACGGCTCCCACCTTTGAGTCATTTCGCGCCAGGCTGGAGGCCTGCCCTCCCTAGCCTGGGACCTCCTCCCCCCTACTTTGCCCCTCGCGTGGTTATTTGGGGGCTATCGAAGTTGAAGTTGAAGAAGGTCACGAGGGAAGAGGTAAGGATCAGGCAAAATATCATTCACCACTGTCTTGTTATAGACGAGTTGACAGCCACTCCATATATAAGACGTTATAGACGTAATATAAGCAAGCTAATCCACCCACTTTCATGATAATGTTTTAAACTACTGTCATCATAATGGCACAAACGGGTAATCTCCAAGCAGATGTAAGGATTCGGCTCATTCTCAGTGTTCTACGCCTGTGTTTGCAACATTTAGCACTATTTTCTAGTATTGCACTTTTTAACATAACCTTTTTCCCCCTCCTTGTTACAAAAAGGTGAAAATGGTACAAAATGTTGCAAACACAGGTTAAGAACACTGTGCATGAGCTGGACCTTACATCTACTTGTAGAATACGCACACTAGATAGTGGTTAGATAGGTCGCAACCGACAATTAAGAGTCTTTGAAGAACTCACGGACGCCTGAGGCAGCGTAATTAACTCCTGAATTATTTGACCCGAAGTTTGGTGACAAAACTCAAATCCACTTAGCCATGTTTGTTGTTCCGATGCTAATGTTTCATTGTCAACACTTACGTAATGAAATTCTTTTCCACCCCATGCCTGGATACATGTTATAGAACTTTGCTTCTAGATAATATAACGCTACATCCGGAATCATCTGAATCGCGTTTGGCTGGAGTACAGTCTCGAATTCTGTGGACTTTTTGGACGCAGATTCCTTCATTCAGAATCAGTTACTGTAGCTACATGATCGGCGATGGACACAATAACAAAACTGACCCCAATGACCCGCCATCACGAGACGAAGACAACTCACACCGAACAGTCACACCAGTCTTTCAGCTTTCGCGCAGACTGAGCACAAGGCCGGGTCCATGCTATAAAGAGGGGTGACCTAAATGTTACAAAATCAAACAATGTTAACATTAAACTTCTAATTTCCAATTTCACCCGCGTTCGTCATAAAAGAAAGCTTTCATTTCAACTTTCATTGCTTTAAATTCAAATCGTGGCGCTGCAATGTTACAGAGCAACTTCAGCTGAAAGAAAACGTCCCCAATCTTAGTTGAACATTCTGACGCCACGTCGCAGTGAATATTTCGTATTTGGGAGCGGTTTGAGTTGTCAGTTAAAACATGAAGAGAAGAAGTCTTTGACGCATTCAGAACAACGCACGTTTTGAACAACAACATCGGTAAGTTACGGCCCTCTTCCTTATAGATACTGTTTTCGCGGTTGCATTGTTGTCATAAGTGCATCGGATTACAAAATATGACGAAAATTCGGTTGTCCCTAAAACTATACAGGGTCATTTGCTTGTGATTAACTACTTCAAACTCATGTCAGAAATGTCTGGAATCCGCTAAGACAGCCGACTTGACACCCAGGCTTTGTGCAGGAAACGACGCTTAAGGCAACGTCAAAAGAAGTGGATCAAGAGATTGCTATCATAAGAATGTAATCCTCACATTTACGTTACCTTGAGCTAGATGTATATAAATATATATTGGTTGTCATAAACATCTCCTTAAGTCCTCTTAAGAGCTAGTCTACTTATAGATATACAGCAATCAAACCCATTCAGTAACCGGGTACTGGCTTAGTGTTGGGCATAGAGCGGGGGTAAGCACAGTCAAATCTGTCCATTGTGGCCACCTAAGGGAGTTGATGAAAATGATCACAGTAGATAGGAGGTCACAATACACAGAATTGGGTCAATTGAAAAATAAATCTAAGGGGCTTCTAAGAAGCGGCAACAATGGGCAGGTGGTTGTTTTCTTTTCATAACATACATGGTGAGTGTCGAGCTAGTTTCTCGGATGTGCAGTACTCCATTTCTCCCTATCCTCCATAGCTTTAGGCAGGTCTTCAAAAGTGCAGCGTGATTGCTTGCACAGTTGTTGAATGTATGTTGCTTTGTTCTCCCTACTCTTGCATGGCCATGCTTTGGCACCCATAGTAGAACATTGCTTATGATCTCTCCCTTAGTCCACCTGGCATGCCCAGCAAACCGTAGTCTTCTCGCTTGTATGACTTGAGATAGGGGGGGGGGGGGGTAGGTACACCCCATATTGCAGTTTATTATTGGAATGTTTTTTTCAAGATATGTTTAAAGCAGAACGTAGTAAACACCTTGGTGTAGCTGCCATCCAGCTTTTTCTCAAATCGTCTTGTAAGTGTCCACGTTTTGATTACATAGAGAAGCACAACTTGTGAGGCTGCTGTTCCTTGAAAGACGCTTCGTTTCATTTGGGTTTGAAGAGTCGGTTTCCAGATCACTGAGAGCTTGTCTATTGCATTCCAGTGTATTTTCGTATAGTGTGCGCCAAACCAGTGACCTACCAAAGTCAAATAGCGGCCACGTCTGAAGGTTCAAGTAGAAAACTTGGCCTCAATAACTAAGTGGTCTCTAAACACATGTCATCATTAGTAAACGCTGACCTGTTGTGTGAACAATGATATTTGCCACGATAGTCATGAGTAGATTTGATAAGAGTTTCTCTGTGTTTACATCGTGACACGAGTGGTGGGCGTTAACGCTAGCTTGAATGTTTTCATCTGACTAAAGAATATGTTGCCTCCGGCACAATGCGCTTACCTTGTAGGCAGGTAAAATTGTTCTCCAGTTACACATATTTTATTTGAGTTGTACACCCCGTCTTCATGTTTTACACAAGAAGGGGACAACAACCTAACGACGGTTTTCCGAAGGAGTACGTCAAGAAATCGTTATGTAAAGAATGTGGAACACTGGTAGGAGGGTGTGAGAGCAATCTTTTATTTACAGATAATTGACTTCTTAAAAAAGCTGACTTGTTTATCACTAGACATCATTATCGTCGCAAGGTCCCATGATTATGCTAACTAACCTTCAATGTTATTGAGTTTGTTGTTGCGCCTTTTTTTAAAGATCAGGCAGATGAAACAAACAAAAGCATAGATGATACTACTGCTCTGAGAAAGTAGTGTAGAGTAGAGTAGAGTAGAGTAGAGTAGAGTAGAGTAGAGTAGAGTAGAGTAGAGTAGAGTAGAGTAGAGTAGAGTAGAGTAGAGTAGAGTAGAGTAGAGTAGAGTAGAGTAGAGTAAAGTAGAGTAGAGACTTATCAGTCCGGGTAGACTACCAGACATGAAGATAATTACAAACCTTTTTGTTCCATGTCATTGGCTTTACTTTAAACGTCTGAGTTGTTTATAGCTAGATATCATCATTGTCTCAAGGACTCAAGATTGTTCTGAGTAACCTTAGACTTGTTAAGGTAACAGACGATGTAAGAATGATAAACATTAGGTAACAGTTACTCAAGCAGCTGGACCTGTCAGATTGTTGTACTACATACAACAGCTCTTTCCACGACCAATGCTGGGCTAAAGATCTTGCTCAGTCACTGACGAAAGGTGGTGGATGCTACCTGAAACATCTGACCGTTTACAAAATCTAGCCAGTCTCTTGTGTAACTGTTACCTTATGTAGCTTATTACATGGATGTCTAACCTTCATCGATGCATTAAGAACGACGTAATTAGTTAATAAGAGTGTCCAGACCACTGCAGCAGCAGAACGCAGTGGATTACTAATTAGTAGCCTTAAGGGGTCGGTGACAGTCTTATAATGGAAACTTGAGAGCATTCGTGAGAAAGACGTAGATACGTCGTATGCAATTCCTGGTTGTCGTGGATCCTTGTCGTAGTCGGTTCAATCATAGTCTCTCTGAAAAATCCTCCGACAAAAGGAAATCACACGACGACCATGAATGCACCTTGACTAAAGTTAATTATGGTTAGCGAGCGAGTCAAGTGAATGCGTAATGACCAGGATAATTATGCGCTGAACATAACAGACGTCTAGACAGCTAAGCATTGTGGATAGTCCAATACATTTAAGTAAGTGCCAGGTGCAACTAAATGTTACATTGAAAGTTCATTTTGTATTGGTAGAAGTTGTTCTAGATCGAAGTTAAACTTTCCAACACAAAAAGTGGAATTCGCCAAATTTTCGAGTGATCAACTTCAGTCTTTTTCGATCAAGGAATGAGCAATCCACTGCTTCTGTGACGTCGCGTAAGGCAAATAGAACACATGACTCCTTGAGCCATCTACAAGGTGGTGTGTTACGCCTAATGGCGGTGGTTGTGCCGGCTATATAGATACAGATACAACCATCCCTCAACAGAGACGGGGGCGCCATAGAATTTCTGCAACTTATAACCCACTTCTCACGAGTCATGTGTTGTATCTGCATAACGTAACGTGACGTCACAGAAGCAGCGGATTGCTCATTTCTTGACTCATTTCAAAACTTGAGTTGATCAGTCGAAAATTTGGGTAAGTCCAACTTTGTATGTGTTGGAAATTACAGGTCACCTTTGACCCAGTATAGACTAGATCATTGACATGATTTCCATTGTAATTCTTTTGTTGCATTTTTACAGACAAAGCAGACGAGGAAGCATGCCGATGAGGATAGGCAGCGTACGTGGCAAGGTTCATGCCCTCTTCAACTGCCTGTTGGTCGGCTGCATCATCACCATATCCTACCAGCTTCACTCCCTGCTGCAAAAATGTGATAAAGAAACTGTGTCGAGAAACCTGTTCAATTCACCTGCCCTTGTCCCACATAGTCCTTTGGTATTGAAAAGCGGAGTGGGAAGTTCTCTGGGATCTGAACCTGGAGGGGAGAGTTGGCCACAAAGCTCGCCTGTAGTAAATCAACATCCGTACCACTTCGTTTTGGAGCATCCGGACAAATGCAAGAACCAAGATGTCTTTCTTCTCATAATCGTCACCACGTCGCCTAAGAATTACATACAGCGGCAGGACATTCGCCGTACCTGGGCCAACGAGTCGAACATCCCGGGAGTCGTCATCAAGAGAGTGTTCGCCGTTGGTCAGCCACACGATCCGGACGTCCAACAAGCTATCGAACAAGAGAACGCCGCAAACGACGACATCATCCAGGAGAACTTCATCGACGCGTACCGAAATCTATCCACAAAGGCGATCATGGGATTGAAGTGGGCGTTTACGTACTGTCCGAACGCAAGGTTCGTCCTAAAAACCGACGATGACGTTTTCGTGAACCCTTATCGTCTGATGTACTACTTGAGAGACCAGCAGTCGAAGAACGCCAGCAAGTTGGTGACGGGGTGGGTGTATACCGGCGGGAAACCTGTCAGAGACCCGAACAGTCCGTGGAAAAAGTGGTTCGTAACGATGGACGAGTACCCGAGGGACAGGTATCCGAATTATGCGGACGGATTTGCCTATGTGGTGTCAAACGACATCACCAAGGCTTTGTACGAAACCTCATTGACGACGAGGTACCTGTTTGTAAGAGACGCGTTCATTGGGCTATGTATGGAGAAGCTCGGTATCCATCCGCGTCACCATGACGGGTTTCGTCTGAACGATGAGGAAGTGAAGTCGTGCAGTTTTGAAAGAGTTTTAGCCGCGCATCTACACGTTGTCGAAACTCCGGACATGATGAATACATGGAGGGCACTGAACTCTAATTGTTCGGCTATGAGAACATAGAATATTTCGTCATTTCAATCCGTGGACGAACCCAGAAAAGTGAAAAGCCATTGCTGCGTAATACCAAATCGAAAGAAGGCGTAGTAAGAACTCATGACCAGTTTTTGATGAAATCAGCAACATTTCACAATGCAAGTCACAAAATGTGGTTAAAGTTGCATATCAATGTGGCCATATCAAAACTACACAACAGCAATAGAGCATATCTGTACGTTGTAAAGTGTGATCCTCCTTTTGAGTTTAGGGAAAATGTCTAACAACATATGAACTTTTGTTCTCTAAACCACGTAGATTTCGCAAATAGATCTGCTGAGTGTGATATTACGTTTAGTTGGTGTTGCAGACATGACCTATTCCAGCCAAATGCTCTGTACTCATGTCACATAAAGACAAGGCATTGCAGTAGTTTATACCAAATGTCATAGCAAGATGAAATTCATCATATAGTAAAGCCTGTACAAGTGACCACTTTTTGGTGGTCGCTTAGATGACTTTCCCTATTGACACAAGCATTAAGAATCCTGTCTATATACTATAGTGACCACCTGTCCACATGGACCAGATTTTTTTTACTGTACTTGACTATAATGTTTTTTTTAATTGCTGTGTGTTTTGCCAGATGAAGAGGGGCCAATTGTGCTGTACAAAGACTTTGGTTGTTGATACTTAACGTTGGCTCTTATAGAGCAGCTAGTAGATTTTCGAGTGTCTGGCTTACTGCTCGTGGAAAATGTAAAATATAAATCTGGAATTAAAAAAAAAGATGCTTTTTAGTTTGATGGAAAAGAAAATGGATGAAGTTCAATAAAGGGAAATATGTGCAAAAATACCACATTTCTCCATTTGTCTATTCTCTGCTTGTGAGTTTATCCATATATGGTGTTTGTACTCACGTGGCCATGACGTAGGGCTTGTCCGCCATGTTGGATGATTAAGATTGTAAGTTTACAGGTACATTTCAATGTGTATATGTAATTTACATCACGTAATTATACCCAGCTGGTTCATCCAAAGAGCATGCTGATTGTGACGTCACATGTGAACACTGCAAAAATTTAAAAAAAAAAACTAAATTGTGAACTAGTTTAACAAATTTTGAATTGTAAAAGGACACATCGATTTAACAATTCAACATTTCCAAGTACAAGTTCAATCCGATTAGATACAACACTGAAGCGATGTGGCTTAGCAATCCGTTTCCCGGCAGGCTGAGGGACATCCACATATTGGGACTCAAGGTACCACTTATATATGCAGGTTGATGCAGGCGAATTTGAGTTGTGAAATTACAATGCGGCCCCGTATCCGTTCGGAGTCTTTCGGATCTGAGGTTCCGGATCACTGTGTTCCATTTCCGGATACGTCAGGATCCGAGGCCATTTCTTGCAGTGTGATAAAAAGCAATAGTTATGATATGAAATCAACGTCATTATGTATCTGTTCTTTATGGTCACTGTTCTTTATGGTCACTGTCACACTGCAAACGACCTTGTTGATCGCAAGAAGGTCACAGAATTTCAGAATCGCCAGAGTTGAAAATGGCTCGGTGACCTGCGAACATTGACCTCTACAAATTGCGCAGTCATAAAAAGAACAACGGTCGTATTTTATATTGCGGTCGGAAATGCCCTTTGGAGCTCGTAAACTTGGTACTTTTGTACTTGGTACTCTTTTGTTTCTACACTTTAATTCATTATTGTATTTAATCTTGTTTAAGAAAAATGGGGAAGGAATCTTATAGATCAGATTGATCTCTACTTTCTCCAGCACCATGTATTTTGATAAGTTACATGTATGTGTTATTTTCTTTTTACCTGTGCGAATAGAATGAATAAAATAAAATAAATAGACTCGTCGGGCCAGCTACTAGAATTGTTCTGCTGTGTGTCGCCGACTTCGATTCACCATTAAAACTTTTGGCGTTTGTTTACTTGAATCTGGTGAACTCTGACTTCTACGTACACGTCCTTGGGCGACCTTTTAACGAATCCCCAGGGCAATTCGTAGTTGTTACACTGCACATTCCAAAACAACTAAGGCATGTAATTAAAACATCGACTAGTTTATGTACAAAACGTGCCTGCATGTTTTATTCATTTTGTAGACAATTTTCAATCTTAATCTTTCGAATCTAGCCTTGTTATGGCCCACTTCTAACGGTCGCTACCACGCCAACAAGGAAGCTAGAAGCGGACTTTAGCCAAGCCAAAGAGACTGGATTATAGGCTATAATATGCAGGAGTTGCCGGCTTATTCTATTCAGCTGCAGATTACATTTTCCAGTCTGTTAAGTTTGATGTACAAAAGATATGTCTGCTAAGGTTACCCATTGACCCTTGGTGTAACATGCCGTTTTTCTTGTCGGCTTTTAAAACGGGCCAGTCCATTTTTGGGGTGGGGTAAGGCATACAGAAGCGAGATTATACCAGTGAGTAATATAAAAGTACTTAAAGCTTTAACGATTTTGTCAGATTCAAAAATCACTGAGTAAAGAGTCAAGTTTGAAGTGCGATTTTGTCAGACGGTCCACTGAAAGTCGGTGTGTAAATTCCATATGGTCGTGTATGAAAAAACTCTATACTACAGCATAGAAGCCGTCAAGTATAATGCAACATGCAAAGGATTCGAGAAAAGGCTGCACATTTTTTTGTGTGGTGGTAGACCCTGGTAGACCCTGGAGTAGATAATGTGTCCACCATCATCGTCACCGCAATACCAACTGTTTCCGCTTAGTGGCCAATAGTCGTAAATCATCTGCCAAATGAAGCAGATACTGTGTCCACCACGAAAACGTTAATGCAATACCAACAGTTTCCGCTTGGTGGCTAACGATTAACCTGTGCCTTGCATGACGAGTGTGTGCTTTGCCCTTTGGGAGCGATAGACCACCTTTTATGAAGAGATGGGGGTCGATCGATTTGGTGAACTGTGATTCCCTCCTTGGCTTAGGCAAGTGGTTTATGCAAGGAGATTCCTTGGTTTTAGAAACAAAGAAGGCTTTCATATATGATAATGCAAAATAATCCGTTTGGACACAAAATCAATCGACTGAATCTTGTCACGATGGTAACTTTAAACACAGTTCTGAACGAAGCATCTGGTTTAAATCCCTGGCAGGCCCCGATGTTGTACCCTTGGGAAAACACTCTACTCAGGTAAAAATGAGCACCTATAGGATCCTATAGCTAGCTTGATTCGGTCAGCTGCAGAGACGTCCCTCGGATAGGAGGTCCCGTGTTGGACTGAAGAGATCTACACTTCTACCACGTTAAAGAACCCACCACACTTATTGTTTGTTGTTTGTGATATATAAAGACATTAAATCGTATAAAGATAGGAGTAAAACACACACAGGGAGGCCAAAGACCTATTTTGTGGCATGGGCCTCCTCCCAAATTGTAAGAATCTAAGAATGTTAGCGTTGTAGTTACAATGTATAATGTATACATACATAAGCAAACAAAATCAACTATTGAAAAATCATTTAAAAGCTATTATATCATAAAGTATCTCTCTACATACCTATCGGAAGCTTACACATATGAAGACAATTAAGAGTCTTTAAATCTATGAAATAAAGAATGAATTATTGATAAGAGTAGGGAGTCAATCCGAGTGTGAGTGGATCAAATTAACGTAAAGTCCTATAACCGCACCTGCAGCTGGAGCAATAGGTGAATCCTGACTGTCAGTCACAATTAGCAGTTCAACCATTGAGAGAATGGCAATTAGTGGTTCCACCAATGAGAGAATGACTTCATGTCCGTGTGATATTGGCATTTTGATGTTTTATTATATATTTCTATGTTTTGTCGGTAGACCAATCCCATAATCCCGCCCAGCTTCGCCCAAACTTATAAATGCAAAATAGAAACATAAGAATTCAAACATTTGACGGACATACAGCAACTGTCTCGCTGGTTGAATGCTAACTGCCATGCTACCATTGATTGAACTGCTAGTTGTGATGGACAGATAAGATCAGTCCACTATAGCATTCAAGCAATAAGCCCATTCGTAATTCCGACTACGCATGTGCAGTGTCAAATATGAAGGCCCCTGGCTTGTAAACAGTTCTCGTCTCGATATTGTCTAGATTTGCATAACAATGCCCAGGTGGGTTTTTTATATCCTAGGGGCATATGGCTGCAACTTGGGGAGTAGTCTGACCCTCCAAACAGCAACTCGGACCGATCGGGTTCTAGGCCGGGGAAGTGGTCGTTATGGCAACGAGACGGTGTCTTACAGACTAGGTGAGTACAAGATTAAGTCATTTTCGTTACACCGAGGAGGTTTTATATAGACCTCCTTGGTTACACTAAAAGGAAAGGTTGGGCGTACTCAGCGGACATGGACAAGTGACCTAAAACAATGGCCAGGACAGCCAACATACCAGCTGGCAAGAATGGCAGAGGGTCGCTAGGGTGTTGAACGTTATGCTGTCTCTACAGCTGCTGAAGGGCTATCGGACAGGTGAGGTGAGGTGGGGCGAAAAGGACTGAATATCATTTTAGAGCTGTCTTGTTTTAGAACTGTACCAAAGGTAATGTTATCTGTCCTTGGCGAACGGTGACATCCTTTTTCCTACACCACCATCCACCATATGGTCTAACCCCTCCAACCTCAACCCTAGCCCTAACCATAACCCTAGACAAGGGCCTTGTCCCAACCTAACCCTAACCCCAGGGGTGTCGGAACAGAGGGGTTTACCTGTACCGGCATTTTATGATAGATGTTATGAGCACAGAGTAAATTTTGTATAAGCTAGTTCGGAGTTGTTACTACGCATGTGCAGTGTCAAAGGTGAAGGCCCCCGAGACGTGAACAAAGACAGTCGGGCGTTGTTATGCAAATCTAGACAGTTGTTATGCAAATCTAGACAATGTCCAGGCGAGCACTGTATACGAGCCGGGGGCCTTCACCTTTGACACTGCACATGCGTAGTAGCAACTCCGAACTAGCTTATTGTCTTACAACATTCAGCTTTAAAAATGCTTAGTCTTTTTTAGTTTGGTAATAGTGCATGTGTGATATGAGATTCGTATAGTATAATAGGTAACATTTAGGTATAGTATAGTAAAATTTGGAGGGGTTTGTATATATCGTTGTCGTCGTCTTTATAAGCACATGAATAACGCCGTTATCTGAATTATGACGTTATTCATATGCACATCTCATGAGGCGTTGTCAAGGTGAGAGTCGGACCAGCGGCTGATTTTGCGTTGTTCTTTTTGTTGGGCCGAGGATAAACGTGAACTACACATTTTGAACATGCTATACGTCTTTTTCATCCATCTAAGTGGCATCTCTATTATTACAGCACGCCAGGTGCTCTTTGTTCCTTTTCTCTGTTCTTGGGTGCATCACCTGCTCTCCTTATGGTGCAATTTTTGATACGTTTTGTATCTACCTATGAATGTACGTATGTATGCATGCATCTATCTACGTATATATGTATGCATGTATCTATCTATCTACCTATGTATTTCTGCCTTTTTTTCTTACTCCACTGGGAGTAAATAGTGAGTAAGTTAATTGGTGAGGGACTTAGCATCCGCGGTGTTCTTAATCCAAAGAAGCCTGGTTAAGCTGATTTTTATCCACAAAATACTATCTTTTCATAATCTCGTGCTATCAAATTTAAGCAGATCACATTGGGCATATTTCAATTCCCCCATATATGTTTATCCCTGGGAATGCGAAAGTCAAATCTTTTACCGATCTGCGTCTGACTGCATCTAACCTATTCAACGCCTATCATAATAGAGGAAAATAACTGCTTAAGTGTTAAATGTTGCTTTGCTCCATGAAAGATGGAGGTAACCTTGTTGTTTTTGGTCTGTGTGCGTGTGTGCGCGCGTGTGTGTCTGTGTGTGTGTCTGTCCCTGTGTTTGTGTTTCCAGATATTTGCGGTCAGCGTAATTTTAGTATGTCGGGATGGATTGTAATGATATGTGGGTAGGTCTTGGGAAGAAGAAGGTCAAGGTCGATTTTGGGCCCTCTGGTGTGTGACCTTGTTTATTTCGTATCTTGCAGACAGCATGGCCGTGGATCAATTGGCTTGGTTCGGCTATAGGAAGGGTAACACCACTTTCAAGTTCATCCTGACTGCTTTCGTCATCGTTGTTTTCTACCAGTTATACTTCCAACTACAAAAGCGGGGCGAGGAACACAGCCTGACGGCGGTAGAACAACGCTCTGCTGCCGAGAGCCAACCTCTGCAAAGTATCGCCAGAAGAGACGGTTTACACGGAGTCAATCCCGATCCAAAACTGTCACAGGCAGACGAACTACGACATTTATCATCAAGATTCCAGGCCTATTCAAACAATGAGACGTTAAAGAACGCTTCTATCATCAATCCACATCCGTATACATTCATACTAAATAATCCGGATAAATGCGAAGGTGAAAACGTTTTTCTCCTCATTGTTGTGACCACCTCTCCTTCGAATCACGACCTGAGGCGGGCCATTCGAGAAACATGGGGGAACGAATCCAACGTGCATGGCGTGGTCATCAAACGAATATTTGCAGTTGGCATGGTGGGAAATACCTCCATACAGGAGGACTTAGAAAAAGAAAACAGCATACATAAGGACATGATTCAGGAGAATTTCGTGGACTCTTATCGGAATCTAACCCTAAAGACTATCATGGTATGGAAATGGGCTTTTCAGTATTGTCCTCAGGCAAAGTACGTCATGAAAACCGACGACGACGCTTTTGTGAATGTTTACAAGTTGGTGAACCATCTGGGACAGCTGGAGGGAAATGACAGTCGATGGTTCGTGACTGGGCGCGTTTACACTGACACCAAGCCGGTTCGCGATCCGACAGGCTCTTCAAAAAAATGGTTCGTAACAAGAGAGGAGTACAGAGGGGATACGTATCCCCGTTACCCTTGTGGATGTGCTTACGTCCTTTCCAACGATCTCACGAAGCTGCTCTTTGAAGCATCTCTGGCGACCGAGTACCTTTTTATAGAAGATGTGTATCTTGGAATTTGCCTAGAAAAGTTAGGTGTTGACGTAGTGGACTCTGATAAATTCTGGTCCTTGTACGTAGGGACCCTTCCTTGCTCGCCGCAGTTTGATTTCATTGCCACCCATTGGGTAAAAACGCCGCAGGCTATGATGACGTCATGGAAAGCGTTGAATACAAACTGTAAGAAATCCTTCTTTGGGTTGTGGGACATTTTGCGTGACCTTTGGTAGCCGCTATTTAGCGTATTCACATTCAAAAGCAACTTTGTTGAGAAACACATTATCTGTCACTGACGAAAAGAAGTGGATGCTACTTGAAACGTCTGACCGTTTCCAAAATCATGTCCAGTTGCTTGAGTAGCTGCTATTTGGCGTATCTCATTACCTGGATGTCTCACCTTCATCGACGCACATATTTATCTATTGACGAGTTCTGGTATTATGAGCGTTGTACAATAAAATCAGATGAGAAAGTCAAAATAAATGACAGTACATATATCTTTTTACAATAGGCGAATGAAGGAAACTCAACTTTATTGTTGGACATTGAATTTTTCCATCGATATGTTATGTTCACTTTTTGGATTATTTTGGGGTTGTACGTTTGCAAATACTTGACAAGTTTGTATGTGCAAAAAACAACTTCTTCATTAGCAAAGTGTTGATAAGTCAACAATCAAGAGTTGTTGTAAGTCTAGTGTATAGAAATACTATAGCCTCAGTTCTTACTCCTGATGGTGAAACTAGTTCATTTGAGATAGTTAGGAAAGTTTCGTCATCCGAGCGGTAGGTCGGACGTGTACGTTTTTTGTCATGAGTGCTGCTGTCAGGCGCTGGCGGTACAAGACGGCCTCTTGCGGATAGTGGCTAATTGCAGTTTGAAATGCGATAAATATCGTTGTATCGGTTAGATTTGGGTGACATTTTTATATTGAATGACAAACACGTGCGCTTACAACAAAGAGTAAGACATCTCCAGTACAGCTGTTTGTTAATTGGATATGCAGTCATAAAGTTGCGTTTTTTATCTTTGATTCCAATGGAACAGCCTAATTGGCGAATAAGACCTTCGGTTACAGACGACGTTATCGAAACGAGGCCGAACCAGCATGGCTGCCGGTAATTCAATGACGTCATCGTACGTGAGCAAGCCAGAACACAAAAACATCATTTCGAACTTGAAGGTCATGTGTTACACGTAAACATGCTGACGGTTACGAAAATAATTCTTGACCTGTTAGTGATGGTCATTGACGTAAGAGCCGGACGCATTCGTTGCACAGTAGGTCCACGAGTGCATTCTTGTAACAGTCGTGGCTGTGTTGTACTGAATTTAGCTGTTTTGTGAAAAAGATTGTCATAGATCAGTTACTAGTTGTCGATGGTCGTCCTGTTGTAGCCTACAATATGAAAAGCTCATGTGACGAATTTGACTGCGCCTTGGTGAAAATTCAGCAAGAGAACGACGTGAAAACAGGGGTTTGGGTGTAACATTTCACTTTATGTAAATGTATGCACCACTTCCCTTCGATTTTGATATGATATTCAAGTGCAGTAATATCCATTTAGAATCTAAGATCCAACATACAATTTTTGGTGACATTCTCTACCCTTTCTAATTATACTGATAACAAACAGGTATGTGCGATGTCAACCACTTTGCCCTTTTAGTCGACTGGAAAATTCAGGAAATAATCCTGGAATAGATTCATAGCATGCTCCATTGCAAGTGCTTTTGCTTATTATGTGCCGTTTTTTTATCGCTGCAAGGGTTCTTATATCACTTGTCGTCCAGAGAAAAGAGCACGCCACCATCCAAAAACTTCAAAAACATTCTTGGTCTCCATTCAACAATATCCGTCCATAGAAAAATGCAATCGTCCTGCAGGGCAATAATAGTAATGGGCTTCTGACGTCACATGTATGACTCTCGACGTCATACTACGCACGCACCCTCTAGAACATATCATCCATATAATCAAAAATGTCTGATTTCTGACTCTTAGACCGTTTCCTATTCATTTAACATATAACCGCCCTTATTATGGGCTAAATAGCTTATTTGTGTTGGTGGTTGCCACAGTTACGGACCACCTGGACTAAAATAGACACATTTATTCATTGTGACTCATCAAACTGGTTGGACGGCTCAACGTTGGGCGGGATGTATTCATGTTTTCGGTGGGGGAGAGTTGTCTGCATTCTGAACGGAAAATGCCTCTTGAATATTCATTTACTTCTGGTAGACTCAGCAGACAAACATAATTCTTGATATTGAGATATTCTTTCCTAATGTTAAACGTTCATATTGTAAGAAAAGTTGTTGGACTCACCTCTTGAAAAGTGGAATCGACTGCCTACGTCGCTGCTGTCGTCATTAATGACAGGGTGAGGGGAATCATCCCTGCACAGTGTGTGACTTAACTCTGAAAGGAAAGGTGTTCTCCCGACCTAGCCGTGCCTTTGAACAACAGTTGCGGTAAGTCTGTGGTTAAAGCTATCATTTGACCGTGTCGGGATGTTAGTGGGGACGATGGGAGAGGTATTAGTATCTGCATAGTAGCGCTAGTTGCATTGGAAAGGGGGTGGGTGGGTGTTGTGAACTTTCCGTGTTTTCCGGTGTAAGCTTGGATTTTATTTTTTTCACACTTGCAATCTCTCTCGTGTCGCGGTATACATGTGTTACATAATGCTGTTTACATGATACTGTAATAGCAATAAATTAGGCTTGTTCGTATGTTACAATGATTCTCACGTTTTGGAGAAAGTTGTTCCCGAAATGCCTGTCAAACGACCAGCTCCCCAGGGTGCTTCTGTCCTCTCTATAAAAAGCCAGCCAATATCCATAATGCCGTTACTTCTCATGGCTTATTTGGGATATAGAAACGTCCAATTGTTTCGCACTTTAAGAGTTATAGTTGTGTACGAAATAGACACGAGCTTAGACCGAAGAGTTTCAAACAATAAGACATCTTTGGCCCCGGGCCGTACAGACAGACGGAACATTACAAATTATTTCTTATATCTGTCCTTCATCAGCTAGCTGGTGATATCGCCGGCTTTTGAAGAGAGATGTTTATCTCTTCGTTGAAGCGGTAAAACCTTCCTATCAATCTAAATCCAGCTATAACAGTTAGATGCCTGCAGTACGACGCTAGGGCCGGTTCACGCACACGCAGGCAAAAAGGTGTCGTACGTCGAAGACGTATGTTCTCGTCGTACGCCCGTACCACGTTGTCGTACGTTCAGAGATTTCCCCAGTGTGAATCGGGTCATTCGTGCAGTCACGCGTTCATAGAAGACAGGATGTGATTAAATTTACAACTACGTGAAGTGGGCACAGGACAGGGTGAACTAAGCGCCTTAGTTCGCCTCAAAAGTACAGATATATATGAAGAAAAAAAACATACTAGTATATTTACTTTAGATGTATCATCGTCAAAAATGTGATGCGCGAGTCCAGTGCTACATACATTCATCTTGTACCTCTGCAGATTTTGATTTAGTCGTAAAAAAAACACGGAAAGGCTTCTAAATGATCTTGCAAAGCTAATTGACCATTCGCGCATCCAAGCGTTGCTAGCAGTCACTGTGACCTCGGTACCAGGTACAGTTGTCGCCATTGTGTGACAGAAACCCACAATTTCTACTACATGTACTAGTGGTATCCGGATATGGGCAATGCACCAGTTCGGTACTATAATCATACATTCACAGAAACAAATTATAGAACAACGTTACTATGAGAACGTACTATAGACTAACTTTTCCCACTTGTTAACAATGTTGTGTTCAATGACATTCAATTTGATGCCTGGAGACCGCCAATTTTGTTACCAATTTATGACCTGCTTTAAATTCAATTGATTGTTGATAGTCTCGAGCATCGTTTCTGAATTCTCTTTGCATCAAATTATCCAGTTTAATTGATTGTCCAAGATATCTATTGGTCCACTTAGCTTAAGGGCAGAGATGATCTTTAGATGAACTTTTTAGCAGCTGGCAGGGCTGGCTCTCAAATTATCAACAAAAATGTCTTATCTTGGATCTTACTGAGTGACAAGAAACGAATGGGAAAGTTAACACGTTTCGGGAAAGTTAGCTCGTAGTACCGATGAAACAGATTCGTTTCTTTTTTAAAAGATTACCTAATAGTATTTGTTTGTACAAGTAAAGCATGACAAAAAATGATCTTTTTGACTTAAATTGTTCGTAAATAATCGGTTGACGTGCATATTGCCAAAATGACGAAAAACGATAGAATAGAGAAAAATTACTGGTTGACATCAGAAAAGTTGTCTCTTAGTACTACTGAAGATTTTTTTTTGGGTTTGTCGCAGAATATCTACTACTCTATAGGATAACAAAAACGAGATATTGTACTAAAATCATCCACGTAAAATCTCTTGTCGTGGATTTTACGTACTCTTGTCGTGGATTTTACGAAATGACGACAAGGAAGAAAATAACATGAAAAGGCTACTTGCGTCTTTTGCGAAATCACTTCCTTCATAGTTGCCTTACTTTTCATGACAGGTAATTATGATAATTTTCGACCTTTTTGAACCTATTGTTCTTGTAATAACTTGTGATTATAGCCTAGTTAATTACACACTTTTGAAACTCTTATGCTTTCTGGACTTCTGAGCCTGTGTAGAAAGATCTAAATGGCTTGGAAGTTCTTTTTCTGAAAAGTACTTACAAGTAGAACGAAGAAAGAAGAAAATGGTGGTGACCTATTGGTCTTTTAGGCAGACCTTTCGTCTTAACAATTACCTGGGCGAGTGTGCAGTGCCTCAGGCTAATTATAAACGATAATGGGTCTAAATCCCATGAAGACCCTTTGATGAACTGACCCAGAAATCTTTTCTTTAAATGTCAAGCCTTCTTGTTTAACTTTGTTTGAATCTGGCTTGAGCTTCATCGACGTGATTGAAACTTTCAAGGAATCCAGTTTGATATTGTAACATGGTTATAAGAGAGGTTATTGTGATGGGATTCTCGTAGGTTCTGGATGGTGTAACAGGTTACTTTAAGACGTGGGCGTTTTAGTGCTCTCGTACGTCACATAAAAGGTTTTTAACATTCCAGAATAAGAATAAGACTAGTTTTGCATACACATCCCGGACCACTCAGGTGTCGATCTCGTGATTAGGAAGAAGAATCAGTCGGAATTTTGAAAACCTTCACTTCGAGAATCAAGCTTGTTTCGTATTGGACTGGGTAACCATTTCGCTTTCTGAAATCTGCCTCGGTTCTAATGATTATAGGGAAGATAAAACTTAGCCAGAGGGGTAAAATTGGAAAAAACGAAAACAAAAGAGTCCTTTAGGACGTCGGTGTTTTCCTTTCATTCTTTGTCTAATTTAAGGTGTGGCCCATTACGATTTTGTGGTCTGTGCCTGCCCCCCCCCCCCTCATGTTTGGCACTGTACGTTTTATTTGCCATACGATAATCTATGCGCTATTTTCACCTTTCACTGTACAAGTTAAACTAAGATTGGCGAGATTTAAATTTACCAAGAGACTAGGAGATTTAAAACATAGAAACTACTAGTTTGTAAAGTTTCATCCATGTGTTTGTGTGTGAGTGCCAAGAAAGAAATCAACTGAATTCAAGTTACGGTTTAACATCAAGTACGTCACTGCACGAAAAGTGGGATGTTACAAAGGCGACAAATGTAAGGTAAGTATGGAAATGATTGCTTTAGTTATTTGATGCTTGAAGCAACCATTCTGAGATTTACCTGGTATTTGTCACTATTATTACTCTCAACCATGGTCTGGAGAAGGTCGGGAGGCTATGGTTGGCTATGTGTGGCAGGAGCTTAACTCCCGGCCATAGTCTAGAGAGTGTCGGGAGGCTATGGCTGGCTAGGAATGGCTATGTGTGGCCAGGGCTTAACTGCCAACCATGGTCTGAAGAAAGTCGGGAGGCTATGGTTGGCTATGTGTGGCAGGAGCTTAACTCCTAACCGTGGTCTGGAGAAGGTCTGGAGAAGGTCGGGAGGCTATGGCTGGCTATGTGTGACAGGGGCTTAACTCCCAACCATGGTCTGGAGAAGGTCGGGAGGCCATGGTCTGTTATGTGTGACAAGAGCTTAACTCTCAACCATGGTCTGGAGAAGGTCGGGAGGCTACAATTGGCCCTTTTCGTATATTAAGTACAGTGCTCCCCTACATTGTTGAGTTTTAAACATGTTCCAATTTATCTATTTTCTAGGTAAACCTTCCAGAAGACGAGATGCTGTCAAAAATGTGGAACGGCCGAGGCAAGATAGGGGTCATCTTCAACGTGGTTCTGATTCTCTCCATAGTGATTGTGTACCACCAACTGTACCTGATCTTTCAACAACGTGGACGGCGAGCAGAAAGATTGGCTGTTATACGGAGCCAAATTCGTTATTCTAGAGATTTAAGCAACAATGGAACCGGTGGCGGGCCCGAAGAAACTATAAGAGATCCAGGAAATGTGAAAAAAAACTCAAATAAAATCTCACCGCCTGTCAAGTCGGACTCCGGTGGGGCAAAAAACAAGGAGAAAGCCGAGACGAAGAGCAAAGAGGCCAAAGTTTGGCCTAAAAAAGGTTCGGACAATGCTTCCTCTCAGGTCAAGCAAAACTGGCAGAAACGAAGTCCACCGGGCGAGGAGGCAAAGGGAAAAGAGACGAAAAATGGCCAAGAAAAAGTCGTACCGCCTGTCAAACCCAACCCAGGGCCCCCTGCAAAGCCTAACCCAGAGGGCCCTGCCAAGCCCAACCCAGGGGCTGCCAAGCCCAACCCAGGGGCACCGGCCAAACCCAACCCAGGGGCTGCCAAGCCCAACCCAGGGGGTCCTGGCAAGCCCAACCCAGGGATTGCAAAGCCCAACCCAGCGGCACCTGCCAAGCCCAACCCAGGGGCCCCGGCCAAACCCAACCCAGGGGCCCCGGCCAAACCCAACCCAGGGGCCCCGGCCAAACCCAACCCAGGGGCTCCGGCCAAACCCAACCCAGGGGCTGCCAACCCATATAAGTTGGCCCCGGTCAACCCCCACCCTTACTACTTCACCATCAACCACCCCTACAAGTGTGAAGTAAAGGTGTTCCTTCTCATCATCGTTACCTCCTCGCCACAGAACATTAAACAGAGACAGAGCATCCGCCAGACGTGGGGCAACGAGACCAACGTGCCCGGAGTCGCCATCAAAACTCTCTTCGCGATCGGGAAGCCCAACAACATCGCCACGCAGCAAGCCCTACAGCAAGAGGACAACATTTACCACGACATTATACAGGAGAACTTCGTGGACTCATATCACAACTTGACCCACAAGACGATCATGTGTCTGAAATACGCCTTCAAATTCTGCCCCAAAGCGAAGTACCTCCTGAAGACCGACGACGACACCTTCGTGAACGTCTTCAACCTCGTAGCGTATCTTAAGGAACTGGGGAAGACCAAGAAGGAGCGCATAGTAGTCGGAGAGGTTTGGAGGGAAGGAAAGCCGATCCAGGAACAAAGAAGAAAATGGACGGTTCCTTCAGCGGAGTATCCAAGAGAGTCATACCCGAAGTACCCCAACGGTTTTGCCTACGTCATTTCAAACGACATCACGTGGCAAGTCTACCAGGCTTCTGAAAACATCAAGAACTTCTTCTTAGAAGACGTTTACATCGGACTGTGCCTAGAGAAGCTTGGTATTGATCTGATTGACAACGTGAATTTTTACAATTACTTTGTGGATATTGATCCTTGTCGGCATCAAAAACTTATAGCGAGCCACTGGGTGAAAGAGCCGGCAAAAATGGTCAAATTGTGGAATGCGACGAAGAGAAAATGCGCGAGGAGTTAGTTAGATTTTACGTCAGTTAAAAAGTGGTCGTTGGTTATGGTAGTTGTTTTGTCGTTACAAAAATACGGTCATTAAAATTAGTTTAGGAATAGATGATATATGAAATGAAATGAAGTTTAGAATTTAACTTCTAATATGAAGAACTGCGGCGGCTGACCCAAAATTTGTAGTCTTGGTCAAATAACGTAATATGGAGTATAGCTAGGTAATTTTTTTTATATCAATTACTTTAATTGAGCTTGATAAATCTTATACGGGTATAAAGTGAGAGAGGGAATTGTAGAATGTCAGTCAATTTACCTCACATAATAGACATATCATCATCATTATCTCAGGGTGCCATATAGTGGGCTATAGGATGAATTGGAAATATGTACGAAACTTCGATAAGGTCTAGTGGTTACATTTTCTCATAAGTACTGAGTGCTAAGCAGAGGAAGTAATAAGTTACAATTTTTAGTATTTGGTAGCTTATGATATGTAGCTGACGACAGAATTGAAAATGTGGAGCACAAAAAGTGAAATCTGAAAGAAAAGTAAACGTTTTTATTAATATTCCTACTACCAGTACCGTTTCTTAGAAGTGCTCTCCGGACACGTTATTTGACCCCTTAATTTAAAGGGGCCTATTGTGACATAAACATAAAACAAAATTCTTTGTTTTTGATTATTTTTCTACATCATTTGTTGAATCCACCTTATTACACTGCACAACAATATTCATCACGTAAGGATGCGACTTTGTAGTGTCGTGCGAACGTCTTGAAAAAAAATTATATACGCAATCCCCGCCGCCGCTTGAATTGGCCGCCATCTTGTCCAACATTCCGACGAACCACCGAACACGCGATCGAATGCCCGACGTTCTGAAGTTTGTTTCCTTGTGGTGATTTTCCTGTGACGCTCGAACTCCGGCCATAACGGTCGATTATGATTTTTCGTAGCGTTCTACGCTGGCTTATTTACATATTAACTTGCGGGACGCAAGTTAATATGTAAATGAACCAGATTTTAAACGTTTTGCGTTTTTCGTCGTTTATTAATGCTGGAATTGTTACAAAATGACGGAAATATGTTGGAAATAAGTAACAAATAAGTTACAAATGTGAATCTTAGTGTAGATCTTTCAAATTCTTACTATTTGTAGTTTTTGCCCACCAGATTCTACAATATGCCCCTTTAAGACGTTTAAGGACAGTTCAGTCAAAAACGTTGATCTTTGATATGTAATATCTACTAACATAATTCCACCAGGGTACACAATTCCGCCACCCAGAAAAGATACGTCCAAACAGATCTCAAACCCAACGTCTCCCAATATAATATACTCCAGTTTATCTAAACTAGTAACGGGCGGGTGCCGAATTCCGGTAGTACCCTAAGTCCGATATATTTTTAAATCTTATTATTACTATGTTGTGCACGGGTGCATGCACATGATGATGATAGGTAGTTATGGACTATGCCTCTGTGTAAAAAAAATACAAGGTCAAAAAGTGTGTCGAGGTTGATAGCTCAAACAGCTAACGATTGAAATATTTGTATGAATTTGACGCTACTCTCGGTGGTTGACGAGAGAACTTCTCGAGAACATGGCCTTCAAAAATGTTAAATCATTTAGTTTAAGATGCGGAATGTGGAAGAATACCACCACATGTATGAAGCTCGTTTATTAAACTTGTCAAAAAACACACCTGTGCCCTGCCTGTGTCTTTGAACTTGGTATAATCTAGGCTTAATGTCACGTAACGTGCGTACACTGGCACTCCTCCGCCATCTTTACCAGTCACGTGATTCGAAGTCATGTGATCATCGAACGCAACCCAACACGTCCCTCACTTCCCTCACCACACATGCTTCAGATTGCAGTTTAGCGCTCTTCCGCATGAAGTCGCGGTAAGTAAATGTTACTGGGGTATCTATTTGACGTTTTAGTGTATATAAGTTGAACTTTGACAACTAAAGATACGATTGTTGAACGTGAAGATTCCAAAACACGCTATGCATCAATTTATATACAATCGAATGCCTGGATTGAATTCGAACACCACAAGGTTAAAACAATCAAGCGCTAATTTTGGTTTAATAAGTAGGTAACAATATGATTGGAGTTGGTGACATCGTTTTTCATTGCATATTACACACGATATTAAACAAATTGAGTGTTCTCTGTTTGACATTTGAGGTGTGTGTGTTGGGGGGGGGCGGCTAAAAATAAATCACTGCTGTGTCGTTTACAATCAATATTTCTAATCTCATTGTTACTAGATGGCATCCGGGGCCAAAAAGAAACAACGCAGTTACTCATATACCGACATGGAGGCTGCCCTGTCAGCCGCTAAAATTGGCCAGGATAAAGTCACTGTCTACGGACTGTCGAAGACGTATGGAATACCAATATCGACGTTAAACGATAGGTTAAACGGCCGTTCTGGAGAAGTCATGGGCAGGCCGTCTGTCCTTACTGAGGAGGAAGAGACAGCCCTTTGCGAATACGCCAAATATTTGGCTGACAGGGGATTCCCTCTGACAGTAAGAGTGATTAAAGCGTTAGCACATCAAATCGAAATAAAACAAGCAAAAGCAAGGGGTTCAAGTTCGAAGTTCAAGGAGACGGGGCCAGGAAAGAAATGGTGGCGGGGATTCAGGCGTCGACATCCTGACCTAAGCCTACGGTCACCCGACCAGCTAGATAAAGAGCGGGCCATGTTCGCAACCCAGAAGGTTGTGATTGATTACTTCATGCTCTTGGAGGATGTCTTGACCGAAGCAAATGCTAAAGATAGAAATCCCCATGTCCTTTACAACGCCGATGAAACGGGGGTTGACCTATCCGCCAAAGTATCGAAAGTGATAGTGCCACGCGGGGCGAAAAGGTCGCCTTCACGACGAGGAGGGAGTCGGGACCACGTGTCCGCCTTCATCTGTGTGTCCGCTGCAGGTCAAACAGTCCCTCCAATGATCATATTCAACAAGAGTTTTCCCGGGGGCTCCTACACAGAGGGGGGACCTGCAAATGCCATCTATGCCTATTCCGAGTCGGGATTTGTTGACGACGTGCTATTTGAAAAGTGGTTCACTCAGTCGTTTGTTCACCATGCACACAAGGATCGTCCTGTCGTACTAATTGTTGACCAGCACTACAGCCACTTCACACTCAAGGTCTTGGAGGCGGCTGTCAGCAACAACATCATTATCCTTGGGTTGCCACCCCACACAACCCATTTCTTGCAGCCGCTAGATGTTGCCATTTTTTCACCATTAAAGACGAAATGGGCCCAAACCCTTGAGGTAATGCAAGCGGCCAATCCGCATTTCCGAGTGACGAAAAGGAACTTTGCGAAGATTTTCAGTAATGTATATGATACCACAATATCTCCATCCCTTATCAAAAATTCGTTCAAGAAAACGGGAATCTTTCCTCTGAATGATGATGCCATCGACGATCGCTGGGTAAGGATGTCAACGAAAGAGTCTGGAGAAGAGATTGTACAAGTGCCGTCTTCCGCTGCTACGTCCCTAGACTCACTACAGACGCCTTCCACTTCCACATCACTACAGACGCCTTCCACTTCCACATCACTACAGGCGCCTTCCCCTTCTACGTCACTACAGACGCCTTCCTGCTCTACTGCGTCCTGTCAGGTCTGCCATGCACCCTGCACTATTTGCCATCCAATTCACAGCCCTCTGATTAAACGCATTGTTCCACCAGCATTACAGGACCTGCTCCTGCCCATCTCAACACCACAATCCTCTACGCGCAATACGCGCAAACGGCTCATTGGTAGAGTTCTAACACACAATGAAGTAATGGATGAAATTAGAAAGAAAGAAGCGGAAAAGAAGGAGAAGGAAGAACGCAAGGAGAAGCGAAAGGCTGAGCTCACCCAGAAGCGTGAAGAAAAACGTCAAAAAGAAATGGAAAAAAGTCGAAAGAAGGAAGAGAGGAAAATTGAGGCGCAGAAGAAGTTGGAAGAGATGGAAGCGAGAAAGCGAAAAAGACAGGAAAAGCTGCAGGCATCTAAGAAGAAGCGACATGATGAAGAAGGGGATAAGGAGAACCAGCGGCAGCCGACCGATGCCTCATCCAGTCCTACAGTGGTAGGTAGCGTCACTTTGGCAACGTGATTTAGACACAACCTGATTTAAGAGTTGGAGCATGCTAGCAGAAATGACGTTTTGACTGAAAAAAATGGTGTACAACTGAATATTTCGTCGTCTTTTTCATATGTTATGGTGTTCGTTGTGTTCTATGAGTGTACAGATAACCTGAATATCCCTTGTAATTTGTTTACAGACACTGTCCAGACAGCGACGTGCCCCAACATGGCTGCAACAATACGAAACAAGCAGCTCTCCAATTTAGAATTCGAAGTTTAAAGAGCGAGTTGACAAATCGAGGTTGTTCCAGTGGTGCGTCGAGTACGGAACAAAGGACCTGGCAAAACGATTTGTTGAATAATTTAGAGGTTTTAAGTTCATCCTATTACGCAATTCGTATGAACATGATGAGAGGATAGGTGTGGGTGCTAGTTGAGACAGGTAGTTTCGGGTTTGACCATTTACAATTTTATAGAACAAACATAATCTATGAAGGTGTCTTCTGTCTGACAGTGTTTCCCAACCAAGTTCATTCCTAGTTGCCAAGTAAGCATTGATATTAGCTGATATATTAGTCAGATGGATACCCATAAACACTCTAGCTCCTCGGGAACTATCATGTCCTGTAATGGTTTTGCTGTTACAGAGTTTTTCACGTAAAAAGCCACAACGCCCCCTCTTCTTGACGGGCGAGTGTATCCATCATTATATTATATTATTATATCCGTAAATTACGTTTGATCATTCCAAATGTCTGTTAAGCCATAGCTATTATTTTGTTAACATGGGTTAATTTGACGCCCATGTATGGGTTGTTTTTTGTTGTATCGTCACGCCAAAATGTTAGCTACAATATAAAAACATGACAACCACAATCGACTTGTCAGATAACAAAATTGGTTAAATTTTTTATTTTAGGTAAACGCGATTAATTGAGTAAACTAGTCCTCTGCCAAAACGGCCTCTACTTTAATGACGGAATAGCCGCGCTTCACGTAGGCCTCCTTCAGGGTCACGATCAGCCGCTCAGGCCTCCCGCCACACATCTTCAACACCTCCTCCTTCTTCTTCTCGGGCACCCAGCCCACCTCGACCCATGTGTCGTCCATAATGGCGTACGCCATGATGCCAGCAAAGGGCGCCCCTGGACGATGGTACATTTTGAATTTCATTGCGGGGGGGTCTTCACATTCCATCACCTTAGCGGCACTGGCCGTGTAATGAAACGTCGCCAACGTGAGATTCTGTAAACCAAATTAATAGCTTTTGAGTGACAATACCAAGTACATGACCTTGTTAGGACATATATGTAACGTTTAAAGGTTAGCTAATTCTTAGAGTGATGGCACAGTCGAAAAGACGTAGGCAACTTTTTTTTATCTAGAAGTAGCACAAGAAGGTCATTCGTATTTCTATCTTTTTCTAAAGTGAGCAGAAAATATACTTACCATCGTATCAGACGCTCTGTTTATAGCAGAAGTCGTGCGTCGTGTGCATGTGTCGCAATGTAGGTGAAATTTCTGTCACGATCTTTGCGAGGTGAGCGTGGCGGGAAAAGTAGCCGGACTATACCATTACTGGGTATTTTGTTTTTATTATTTACCTTCATTTATTCATTTACTTGCCATTTTTCTCTTTCATCCTTTCACAACTATTTATGATAATGATTATTCACGGTATGAAATATACATTTGAACCGATATCAACTAAGTAATTACCCTATATCTGGAATACCTTTTATGAAAATGTAAAAGTCTAAGCCTCGGAGACGATACCAATTGTGCCGATATGCACGATCGTAACGAGGCATACTACCAAATGAATAACGTTTCTTAGTAACTGATGTACAAGTAGAGATTTTACAATCTCAACTAAAGAAATATGCTATCATTTTATTCATGCAACCGACATCTCCACTGCCTATGATAGTCACCCCTAAATCACACCCCTGGCTGCAGCGGTTGTTGGTGCGTCCGTGAAGATAGCAACTTACGCTATTGTCATGGTATGATAGTTGAGGATGTGGGGAATTTCACTGTGAAAAAAAAACATGACTGTTTTTCTGCCAACAGTGGACGCGTCTTCCTTAAAATCTGCTCAAAATGCACATGCCTGGCCTTGCAATGGAACAACAAAGGACGTTCACCGCGCATTTCGGGAGTTTGCATGCGGTGTCGCACATGGTACAAAGGTCATCCGGGACGTTTCACGGTCTTTCAACTGTGAAGTCATGGTGAAATGTTGTTGTGTTGACATCAAGGTGTAAGTGCGTGCTGGTTGACAGGGAGGATAAAAGAAGCTGTAGTTTTGTTGAGCAGAACCATGGAGAAAAAGAGACCGTTTTATAAGCCGTGCAGGTGATGTGGAACATGTGTTTGAAGTTCATTTCTGATTTTGAACTCGCCACGCTGAAGCAGGTCGCGCCATGAAAAAAATGGGACATGTTTGCGACAGAGAAACAATATTGTGAATTTTCTGTCTTATTTTTGTGTGCATAAAATACTCTTACATATCCAGAAATGACTTGAAGGTTTTTATATCGGACTTAGGAGACCCTTTTCTGCTGGAACGTTCCACCAGAACGCGAGTCAAATATGTGCTGTAACTTTCGTGTGCTCCCAAACTGCAGCGCGAATAGCTATAATTATATAGAATCCACGTCCATGCAGCTAAAATCACAGTTTTACGGCTGCCATGAGATCAAAGCTTAGGTTTGATGGGTAGACAGTGAAATACATAAGGACACAAGGCATGCGCATACACGTAGAACATGTGTCGGACTTAGGCCTCCGCCCGTTAGTGTGCATATCCGGGGGTGCTGCACTAGAGATCTTTCAAACCCACTGTATTTCAAAGTGGCGGATTTATGTTACCCGGTGGATTAATTTTAATGAGGAGTACTTAAAACGTAAAGTAGTCGACGTTCAATTCTCATGCTCTTTATCACAATGTACCATTTTTACGTCTTGGGCAGATTATACGTTATATAGCCGACGACAGAATTGTATATGGGGCACTAATAGTTAAATTTAAAAGAAAAGTGGAATTTTTTAAAAATCACTCGACGTGGTTCTGAAAAAAGAAGGTCCATGATTTATAATTTGTATAGTCTTTTGTAGAAAAATCACAACTTTGTATGATTCTGGAATTTCGTAGTGAAAATATTCCGTTTAAACTTTATACAGTTATATGTTTGTCAATTTATGAAAATAAGATATTATGTGAACATCAGCTTTTCCTTTAGTCCATGGATATGAAATGAATCATATCACAGTGAACAGGGTAGATCATGAATTTAACCAAGTATTTGACTTGGATGTAAATTGTGGAAAGTTTAAGGGTGGAACGAAGACGTTATTTCTTCTCCAGTGATATATCAAGAATAAGATGTATTAAAGATTGAAACCTCTACGCGACGCCGTTTTTGTTTATTTTTATTCAGTGAGTGTATCATACAAGGTGGGGTGGGGGGCAGTGACAGATGAAAACGCCATCGAGACATTTTCTCATCACGCACAGTGCAAGGGTGACAGAACTCACATATATACACTAAGAAACCTATGAACCTGTATACACAACAACCTCTGAATATACTATGAAAGTTTTGATAACTGACCGGTGGAAATGACAAATGTTTCATTTAGGATGAAAAATACTTTCTCTTCAATGATTGTCACAGTACTAGTGACGCTGATTACAAAGTTACACGAAAACTGTTTGACATTGAATTCCTGTCAACATTGCGTTTCTTTCAAACGAGTCGTCAAGTGACACATTGAGACGAAACGCCATCACATCACACTACACACTTTGCTGGGTGAGTCCGGCAGCGTTCTACCGGCGTCTCGCGGCAAGATGTCCTTATCGGCCATGTTTAAGATGAGAACGCTGTGAGTCGCAGTGTCTGTCACTACAAGTCTCTTGTCTCCGAGCAGAGCTAGACCGGTCGGTCTCTTCAACCCGTCCGCTTTGTTCGCCGTGTGAAGGAGGAACTTACCGCTAGAATCGAACACATCTACGGTACCGTTATCAGCGTCCGCCACGATGATGTTGTCAGCGTTGTCGACGATGATACCCCTCGGGTACCGAAGCTGTCCGCTCCCGTCCACTCTCTCGGCTGTCTTCCCGATCGCCCTGACGAAGTTTCCTTCCTTGCTGAACAACTTTAGGGACTGGGTGGCGTTGTCGGATATAAGTACTCCGCCGGAATTAAGAGTCCCAACATACGCAGGCTTTCTAAACGACTGTAGTCCCTCTCCTTTAGAGTGTAACGTTAGTAGCAAGCTTCCATCTGGCCGATGTAACGTTACCCTCTCTTTCTGGATGTCCGAAATAGCGACCACTCCGGACCATGGGTGTATACTGATACCGCAAGGCTTGGCAAAACCTTCTCCGAAATATTCTAACAGTTGGCCTTCTTGGGAGAAGATTTTAACCGTGCCGTCGCCCAAATCCGTGACGACCACCTGCCCGCTCGGATTCACAGCGACGCCTTGCGGTTTGGATCGTTCGTTTCCAGTGTAGAAGGCGCGGACAAAACTTCCCCTCTTGTCCAACACCTGCACTCTATTGTTCCCCTTGTCGAGGACAAAAATGTGAAAGTTCGTCACAGCAACGTCTGTTGGGAAGTCAAACTGAGCGGCCCCCCTTCCCTTCAAACCTCCAACGGTTATATTAGCCTGGATGGTAGTCTGCTGAGACTGTGGTAATTCTAACGTCCCCCCAGCGTCTTTAACGCCAAATTGACCAATAGAAATGCTGTCTAGGCAAGGTTTGAATTCTACTTCCTCTCCCGTGATGTTGAGATCGGTCGCACCATGACTTGTGACGATCTCAGTGAGGTCGCGCTGTCGGGTTGACATCGCCTGGAGGTCGGCAGTGCGCAAGTCTTCCTCCGCCCGACGACACGCCACTATAAGGTCTGACATCGTCTTTTGGACCTGAGAAGAACATGAAGATATCAAACCATGGATGAAGAGATAGATCAAAGGAACATGAAAACATACGGCAACTGTATAATTTTCGAAGGCTGATACAACGTCACGGACTTTTTACAAAGTGGTATTCGTGTTAATGTTTGTAATATATGATAAGAAAAGACTACGCTATCAAACTATCAATTCTATTTTTCTTTTCTCTCTTAGGACTTTTAGTATGGCTTTGACAGAAGATAGTGTCGACAAGGATAGCAAAAACCTCTCCGTCTCAAAAACGCAGCTGAATTTTATACGACAATTCACGACAAATCTACGACTGCCCCAAGAATACCCTCACGGTCGTATGCCTATCGTACGACTACCAAAACGTGACCGAATTCCTACCTGTTCCCTCCGTTGCGTCAGTTCGGTCCTCCTCGCCACAGCCCGAGCTCTCAGGTCGGCTATGACGCCCTCCTGTTGCCTAGCAACCTCCTCCACCAGTCTTTGGCACGTCTGATTCACCAACATTTCCGCCTCCTGGAAATTTCGTCCCGCGTGCATGTCTGCTTGGTCAAGTTCGTCTAAGAAACCGTACAGTTTGTGGATCCTTCCTTTCGCGTTGTGTAAAGTTTGTCCGATTTCGCCACGCTTCTCTGTCACAACTGTCCCAATATCGTCGACATCGTGCCCGGGGTGGTCGTTTGCGCATGTGTCACATGTGGCAATCTGACAGGTTCGACAGAACGATCGAACCTGGTTGCCAGGGTGATTGGGGCAAGGGTTTGTCGTCTGCAATGACGTCATCTGTCCTGTCGTCTGATTCTCGTGAGAGGGGCTGGAAACTTTGGCACACAAACTTGCGATGTAGAAGTTATCGGTGAGGGCTTGGACGCCGCCCATTGGTAGCATGATCTCTCGGCGGCAGGTTGGGCAGGATAGGGACGACTTTCCGACGGTGTACCCCTCAAGACACCGCTGGCAGAACGTGTGGATACACGGCAGCATCTTAGGACGGGTGTATACCTCCATGCAGATGCTACACGTCAAAAACTCCTCCCTGATTTCTTCTCGAAATCCTTCTGATTCGTCGGCCATTTTGGAAAGCTACCTGTACGTTTGTCTGCAAGCAATAACAAGAATGTCTTGCATTACGCAAAAGTAAATCAAACAACTCGGTAAGGTATCTTGTTACAGAGTTAGACGTTTTAGACAGCATCCACTTTCATCAGTGACAGTGATTTATATTGTGCCATGTATAAACGTACTTGGAAGTATAACCGTCTAATCACTTCAGATGGGTACCTACTGGCTGTAACAATACAACAAGGTGAATTTTAACCTATATCGACGCATAAAGAATGACTTGGTTATTATTCTCTAGAGTATGGATTGTATGTAGTAGTGATTATGATTACCATTTTCCCATGTTGTAGTTTTGCAAATTCAGGCAAGGGAAACTTGCCTTTTATTGTCAATCGTCAACAATGGCTGGTACCCTCAGTATATGATTTCAAGACCAAGCCTCCCTACTTACCGTCTCGATCAGTGTAGATATTTTATTTAAGCATTGTTAGATAACTGTGGACTTGGCACAGCGAACTTTCGACGAATACTACTTAAACGAATTACAAATTGTTCCATTCCGCTTCCTAAGTTTTTATTCATATGAAACTTCCGGGAGCTATGTTTGCCTCCGATAAGACAGAACAAGACTCGTCTAGTAGACGAAATAACCGCTAAAAATACCGTAAACAAAGTGTTTAACTTACCCACTTCTCAAAACACGACGACCTGAAGTCCAAAAAGTCCTCAAAAAGGCACAAAACGGGGAATGTTCTTTCCACCTGTCCGCCTTTGCGCGATCATACTACGCAGGTATGTTGGGGTTAAAGGTCAAACATTGCGGGGGTGACCGTCGCTAGGCGATGGACAGGTGACCCAGTTATAAGGGTCAGTCACGTGATTTATCTATCCTGAGCTGTTCTTATATGAGAACGAGCCACATGCACTATGAGAGGTCCTGGCGCTCCAAATATTAATTTTTTTTATGTAGATAGTACACAGCAGTCACAACACATACGGCCGAGGCCTCATTCGTTTTTTTAGTGTGCTCAAGGAGGTTTTATATAGATAAAACCCCCTTGGTGTGCTTTAAAAGTGTCCCGTCAGAAAGTTTCAATATCAGTGTTGCTGCTTTTTTCTCCTCGTTTTAATGGTGCCCTTGCATTGTAGCCAGAATAAGTTGTATTTTTGTACATGGCCTGTCATTTGTGCCATAGTTCGCTTCGAATTCGGTCTACTCATTTCTTGTTAATACAACGTATGTCAGTGTATACAGCAAACGGCTCCTGGCGGCAGTGGACATAATTGCAACGCATGCTTGATCTTCAAACAGTTGTTGGGGTGAAATATTTAACACTTATATATATAATGTCCTTGGTTCTAGCTATGATTCAAGCTACTGTACATCATAACCGATAGTTTATTTGTATTTCTCGGGTTGTTTCATATACTTATATTCTTACGATCTAATCTCCATTTTGAATATACATTTCTGTTTGCATACCTTTTCCAGCGAAGCAACAAAGTACATGAAGTACTGGTATAAAAGATCACTGTGAAAAATGAAATAAACTTCATTGTGAAGAAAATGTAAATACTAGTCACTAGTGCTATTTTGACAGACTGTCCTACTATACCATACGGCACGGTACACACTACTCTCCAAGCAGAGGATGGGTTCCGGCAGGTTTTTGACGTGTTTTTAGGCGTTTTTGTCGGGCTTTCTACTTTGTCTATTTTTTTGTCCAGCCAACCCAGTGTGGGTTGGCTGGACAAAAAAAAACAAAAACATGACAAAGTAGAAAGCCCGACAAAAACGCCTAAAAACACGTCAAAAGCCTGTCGGACCCACTCCTCTGCTTGGAGAGTAGGTACACACACCATTCTCAGTATGGATCATGACAACATGTTGGACGTAGATAGTGGTAATTACTGTCATTTTTCATAGACATCAAAAGAACGAGTCCGAATATACATATTTTGGTACGACACTCCGTAATAAAATATATGGCAGTGAAGAAAACGTAGCGTCAAGTCACTAGTGTAATTTTGTTTATTTGAATCCATCACAACATGAGGGGGGGGGGGGGTAAAACAGGTGCATGCGCACCTTTACAAGTCGCCCTCCCACGCGCTAAATACAACATCAACATTATACAATACAAAATCAATTGTAACTAACTAAAATGTAACGTTAAAACAAAATGTACAAGGCATGTCATAGAATAGTGAAGCATAATCCGAATATACAAATGAAAGAATATATGCATCATATCTACTGTACAAACTTGTCCCATCCTACCCTGCTGATTGATTACAAAATGCCACATGGTAGGACTAGATAGCATTTCTTCTCATAGACATCAAGAGGGCGAGTCCGCCTATCTGCCGCGACACCTCGAGCCCATCAATTTTCCACCTGAATTATTTCCGTCCCCTTTCAACAGCCTGCGGCTAGCCAGCAAGCTTTGTCGGTATGCTTCGCAGCTAGCGAACCAATGAATCTAAGTAGACAAACAGATAATTCCTATATTTCACGCCCTTGATTTAACGACGTGGAGCGTAAGTGCCTTTTCGATAGCTGATAGTCCAATGCTCTGCAGATTCGCCACGTTTGCATTTTTTTCGGAGCACACCGGGCGAGCATCTAGCCTCCACCAGGCCTTCCTACGGGGGCATGGATCGAAGAATTCGGCCCAAAAAAGGAATAATTGGCCAGTAGAGTCAGTCCACGGTAAGGCACGTATACAGATTGCACCCGCGAGCTAAGCAAATTAAACCCTGGCAAAACTTGCCTGGCAAATATTTCCCCTATAGCTGGCGTAGTTAGTCTGGAAGAGGCTAGCGAGCCGATCTTCTTTTCTCGACAAGTTGGCGACTGAGACTCCCTTACACACGGTATCGACGTCTTAAAACACTAACGTATTAACAGGGAAACACATATGGTTCTCTCTAATAAATGACGTTGAAAAATATATTCTAACAGCCTTTGGGAGAAATAACGATACATTTCCCTTCACAAAAACGTTTTGCAAGCCGTCGGCCCCTTGTATAGTTGATTGTAGTCCGCAATGTAATGTAACGTTACAGCTCTACGCTAAATTCAGAAATACAGTGGCTACGCTTGACCTAAATTCAGGCGCGAATTACGCATTACGTAACATGTACCGATTACACTCAACTTCAAATCTGAGCGGTCCGGTGAGAATTACGTGGAATTAAAACGACTAATTACACTCTACGTAAAAGGGCATGCCCCCCTCTCCAAGTAGAGGTTAGGTTTTCTACTTTGTCAGGTTTTCTTTTTGTCACAGTGTCAGCCAATTTGATATCCAGACAAAATGATAAAATCCCGCGTAAAAGGCGTCAAAAACAAGCCGTAGCCTAAGATCTGCTTGGAGAGTACCCCTGGAAGTGTTGTGAGTTCCGTGTACTAGTATATCGTGTCCGGTATAGGTCTAGCCTGTGTAAATACAAAGACCGACAAATGGCAACAGCCCATAGGCTGAGAAGGGGGCGTGTCATCTCAAACCTGCTGGTTAACAAGTTAATATCAACCCGATAACTCACTGGAGGACACTGCGCATGTGCGATCACTTCAACGTGGCAAGATGGCGGCGCCCAGACGTACCGCCGTGTTTCTCTGCGTCTTGGTTCGTTTCTTCCCTTGTTTTACCCGTCTTAAAGACCCTGATCGATTGAACCTTATTGCTTTAGCTCAGCGTATAGTCTTCTTAACGAAATGCAAGCTTGTTTGTTTGGCGGCAGGGTTGTTTGGTGGTGTAGTAAGAGGTTTTGTACAGACCGGTGTTCAAGTCGTTGTATATTTTTCCACGTTGTGGATTTGGTTGTAGCGTAGTTGTAGTTGTGGCGGTCACTGGTTCAGCGATCGATAAAATAAAACTATAACGTTAAAACTGAGGCTGATTCTTCCCCATAAACGTCTTCTACTCTAATGCATAATCTTCAACAAGAACATGAATGAAAAGAAAGTTATTTACTTTCGAACTAAATTTGTTCTACTTCCTGTGTCAGATGGCATAGGAGTATTTTGAAGTTCAGAAATTATGAATCAAAGTTCACTGAAAGGAATAACGTGAATGTTTGATACAAAATTAAACGCACCATGTTCTATATGAATATTTTATATGGGCTGTACAGTCACCTTTTTAGCAAGTATTTAAGTCCAGAAGTAACTTTTAATTTTCAATGTAAAAATTTTGGAATAAACATTACAAAGAGATATGTTGGCATAATGATTGGAATTATTTCTACAGAAAACTTAGAATCTTTCATACATTTGCTTGATGAATAACTATAGAAGATGAGTTGCTTTCAGGATGTATGTTACATCCGCATGGGCTTTTTTATATAGGCACAGCTGGTCTGTTTAAACAAACTGTTATTTTTGGAACCGTCCACTTTTCTACCTGTCCCCTAGATTTTCAAATGGAATAATCCAAGAAGACGCCTTTGATGTGCATTTGTAATGGTTTCTTTTTTGGTCCTTAAGCCTAAGATGTACTTGCTGGCTTACTTATAAATGTACCTTGACTTTTGAATTTGCATGGGTCTGCAGTAATTGGGTAGAACTATGTAAACAATGCTGTATGCCATACAGTATACTGTGAAGTGTAGAGGTTTAACTGTTTTACATATTTGTTTGTGTTGCTCATTCACATTGCAGAACAATATTTGTGATTTAAGAAAAATAATGAAACAATTTTGCAAGCTATAGAAATATAGGATAGGTATTTTTATAAACACAGAAAATGGAAGTTTTTTTATGCCTGTTTCAAGTTCTTCTCTTCTTGCATCTAAGATATCCACTCCAGCCACTGGCTTACAAAATGCCATGCATGTGTGGCCAAAATATTTGTGATTTCAGAAAAATTATAAACAATTTTGCAAGCTATGGAAATATAGGATAGGTATTATGAACACACAAAATGGAAGTAAAGTATTTGGAGGCCTGTTTTAAGTACTGCTCTTCATGCGTCTAAATATCCACTTCAGCCCATGGCTTATAAAATGCTTTGTTGTTGCTCCTCTTGATAATCACTTATGCATACTTTCAAGGACACGTACAATAACTGAGCCCTACACTGAGTAGCTTTGATCCAGCTGTTGTTTTTTTGAATGGCTTATATGCATACCCATCTACGGTATATCTTGAAACATTTGAAGTGATTTTGATTCCGATTTTTTAGTTTTTTGCATTGCCCTATCTACCATGCATTCATGACAACATGAATATGAGTCTCCAATGTATAACTATACTGTACTACAGAATAGTTTCACTGGCAAACTTAAAACAACACAAAAAGATGGTGTGTTTTGCCAAAGGGAGGTTATACCTAGGCTATACAGATACAGATACAGAAGCTGGTGTACATTTGTTATGCCAAAGGGCAGTTATGCCAGCTATACCTTGAACCAGCTATATACAGCTACGGATTATATACAGTCGATTATAACCATGCTTAAAGCTAGTGGCTACGCACCTGACATATTGTCGACCAAGTGATCTTAAAATTATGAATGTCTTATCTCTGAGTCGTCTTGAAGGGCCTCTTGTTTGCTTGTTTGCTCCTTACACGTCAGAGGAAGTCAGATCCGGTTTCTTATGTTGACATAGTACGTACTACTAGTAGGACAGGTAGGTCAATAGGTTACACTCAAGGTACTTAATTTTGCCATCCTGGCTTGTTCTGGATGGAAAAAGGCCAATATATATGCTACCATTCCTAGAATATACGTGTTTCTTGTGTAGCAAAGTATTCTTCTGTCTTGCTAAAAAATGATAATTTGTACCAGTCATTAGATTATGAACTGGATTACAAATTAAGTACTTAGTACTTATTTTTGCTGTCCCAAATAGATATCAGTCCTATGGCTACAATGGAGTATTGCATTATATTGATTAACTGTACATGTTTAGCAAACTTGTCTTTTGTTTTGCCAGATAATTTTGTACTGATAATTAGTTTATAGCTATAGATTGTATTTGTACGGTGAATTCATGGGTTGACACATATATTGTAATTTTTAGTTTCTCTTTGAAATTCTAATTTTAACTTCTTTTTTTTTAAAGAATATTATTTGTTCCTTTTCAACACAAACAAATTATATTCAATGTTTAAGTTCAATCAGTCTCAGTGTCTAACAGATGCCTTATTCTCATCAGGACCTTCCCAGGGGTTCTTGTAACAATTAGTCAAGCCTGAAGAGCTTTACAATGTGGAGGTATTGATTAACAGCAGATAGGGCATCACTGATATTGTTCTCAGCTCAGAAACAGACTGTGCAACGCCATCAGGTTTATGTGTAGACAGAATACAACAGTTTTACAGATTTTCTATTGAGATAACAAGAGGCCACATCAATCTATTTCCTTGGATTTCTAAAGGAAAAGTTAGTCCCAGAGCCTTTTTGAGGCCGCAAGGGTAGTGGGTTATTATCCACTGTGTCTACATGTAGCTATAGGGCACGCTATTCGAAGACAGAGCCCACCCCTCTCCTTCCACTGCCTGTTACCTCCCAAACCGAAGTCAGGTACCCATTTTTACACCCGGTTGGAGTGAAGAAAGTTGCGGAAAGTGCCTTTTCCAAGGACACAACGTCTAGCCAGGAATGCAATTAATGGAACCTGTGACCTCTCGATCTCATGTCTGCTATCCTAGCCACTCGGCCACACATGGCTGAAGCTCTTGAACTGACAATTAGAGATGAAAATTCAGGAAGAAGACAAGATGAAAACAAATGGTCTTGAGAAAAAATTGTATCTTCCCATATTTACTTAGTCAAAACTTCCCCCTCAGACTCTGTTTCCATGTTGATCTTCCAGTTCAGAATGTTTTTTTAAACTAACAAATTAGATTGATGCGGCCAGGATAATAAATGTTTTATAACTCGATAAATCACAGAGGAGCTCGATAAAACATTTAAGCATGAAATTGCTTAAGCTTGCATACATATTCATATTGGTATACTGAGATGACATATCTATTAGCTTAATGTATTACTAGTATGGTGTCAAATATTAAAATTACGTAACCGACTAAATGAAGAATAAATGAGAAGCAAATTAAGAAAAAGAAACACTTGGCAGGACTTGAGGAAAATTTGTGATTACGCCTAAGGTCCCGAAAAAAATTAGGGATGGTAGTTAGGGATCTTCTTTTTCTTTAATAGATTTGAGACAAAGTGATCTATCAAATACAGTTTAACAATGGAAAACTGAAGTGCATTGTACAAGGACAGTTTCTCCTGCAACAGATAATTCATAAAAATTTGCTTATGTTTTTAGCCAAGTCTCTTCAAACATACAGCAAGACTTTGCTCTTACTACATTTCTGGGGCGAGCTCTTTCGTCAACGTTACTGCAAATTCCATAAGACTAATGAGATCAATCTGAGTAAGTCAGCGTTGTAGTCAGCAGTATGATTTGATCTCACCTCAGCTTACGGAGGATTTGGCTGGAACTGTGCCTTTACCATGGGCACGCATGACAAGCTTAGCAACCAGAAATACTGAACATCGATTTACATTTGCGGGGACTTAATTTTATTCTCCAAGCAGATGTCAGGCTCCGGCTTTTTTGACGTCTTTTTAGGCATTTTTATCTGGCTTTATAGTTTGTCAGGATTCCCTTTTGTTAAACTGGCTGGCAGACTAAAGGAAAACCTAATAGAATAGTAAGCCAGATGAAAATGTCTGAAAAGACGTCCAAAACAAGCCTCTGCTTGAATTGGGGAGTACTTAATTTCACGGTTGGATTGGAAAGAAGGAGTTCACAGTTTGTGGGTATTGCAATACAAGACAGAGCACAGGTTACTAGTAGTGGTGCGATAAGTTTGCAGTGCCCTCAAACCTCAAGCATAAAACCGCTGCAAATATTTTAGAATTTACAGTACTGTAACTGAAATTTTTGTGCTTGTTTCATGTTTTTCCCGGTAAACTCTTCACTGTGAACTTAAAACCACTGTGAAAATGCTTGTTCTGTCTTCTGCCCAACTACCACCTTAAACTAAGTTAAAGCTTGTTTCAGCTGCAAACTGAAACCACTGCAAACACTCCTGGACCATCTTCTCCCTACCGTGAAATTAAATCCGAGCAAACTTTAAAGGCATTTACAGTAACCTGACAAATTGAGTCGGACCGGAACAATGAGTTTGTCGGCAGCAGCGGCACTTCTCAGTGATTAGGTTTAACTCCGGGCCGCCGCTTTCAAGAAGGGCGATTGGAAATCAATGAGAGGCAGACAGCCAGGGGGATCTACTTGCCAGGGTCTTTAAGTTTGTCTGGACACGGGCTAAGTCAAGTGTATTAGTGCGAGCGTAGTCCAGTGGTTAGTTACCCAGCGTCTGGACCAAGAAGTCCTGAGTTTGAAATGAAAAAAATCCCGGATGTTGTCGCTCACCCGACATGAACACTTCAGGAAAGGGTCGCAGTCCTTAGGACGGGACGTTATGCTGTGTTCCACTGTTCATGCATTGTACTTGTCGAAAAGAGCTAGGGGAATTTTAACCTGTAAATACTGTACATAGTGTCTTCTCTGTCATTACTAAGTGAAATAATAGCTCTTCAGTGAGCTAAACTGGTTCGAGATCACTTTCATTTACTTTCTTACTGGTGGGAGAATGTTAGAACTACTCTCCAAGCAAACGTTAGGCTTTTTTTATTTTGGACGTTTTAGGCGTTTTATATTGTCAGGTTTTCTTTTTTATATGACAGTTACAGCCAGTATTGATTGCCTTTTCCAAGGTTTGAGATTAGCCATATAAGCCTAAAAAAAACAGTATCCAATGTACACATCTTGAAGAATATTTATTATACTAGTAATAAAAGAAATTTCCTTGATCTTCCAGATGCTGGTGCCCTTCTCCCTGCCAGCCAAGAAGAACAAGATGGCCCATGTCTTGACTGTCGAGGACCACAAGGAGTTTAAGAAGATCCTGAGGACCAGGACCAACGTCCTCTCTCTGTTCGCCAAGTCAGGTGAGGCTTGACTGTTTCTTGTGTTACAAGATATAAAGCCTGACAAAAACGCCTAAAAACACGTCAAAAACCAGCCTTTCCTGTTTCTTCTGTGATTCAACTGGAAGCTAGCAGGCAATTCTGCAGCCGAAACAGCAACGATATTCAACTCCTGATATGACAATATATGAATATAAGCCCAATCCAGCCACCTGTTTTTAAAAATGCTGACATGTTTTTATGTATATCACAGAGCGTGCAGCCAGTCCCATCTTGGATACTTATGCACAGGTAGCAGAAGACATGAAGGGCCTCAGTACTCTCGTCTTTGTGGACTGCAGGTAGGGAAATCTTCATTGTCAAGTTTTAGGACAAGATATTCTATATGTACTGACTTTTCACAGATTGTGTAGTATTGAATATTATACAACACTTGTGTTATGCAGGATTTCTGTTTATTTGTATTTACAAAATGTATGTTACAAAGTATAATCAGTCTTATATAATACAATGTTGATTAAAAACAAATGAAAATGAATTTTTTTAAATCTGGCAAAACACCATGCGACAAAACAATGTGCCTCAGAGTTTGTGTACTTTCTTGATCCATAGAATAAAGAACAATTTTACTTTTATACATTACTATACATATAGTCGGTTAGATATTTGGCATTTTACCTTGTGTGTTGTTTTTGGGATACAGTCATGTAGTTTTGAGTGTGTATTTACAGCGACAAGGAAGCCAAGAAACTATGCAAGAAGGTGAAGTCCAACCCAAACACTTACGAGCTGAAACATTACAAGTAAGTAATTTTAGAGATCTAATGTCAAAAATATTAATACAATATATAGTATGAGGATGTCGTTTATGACTTCTTGATAATGTCGTAAATGTTAAACCAATGTATAGTATGATCATCATGATGTTTTGTATAGGAAAATCCTTGATATGAATAAACAAGGCCTGACTGTTGATACAATGTATTATGAAGTACATGTATCGTAGACTATTCTTTCAAATTTGAAATTCTGAATTATTTTTCCTTTTGTTAGATTTCATTTTATCAAAGTTGCACATGAGAAGATTGTGATAAATGTGATGGGACTTTCTTTTCTTTTCTAGGGATGGTGACTTCAACAAAGGTTACGACAGACAAGAAACATACAAGGTAAATAAACAGTTTACTGATAACAATCCTTTTCCTTACTGCTTAGGCCATGTTGATTTGATTATATGGATGACATCCTCTGGGAACACCAAAACTGATGCCAGCGTGTGGGAAAGAAAATTTGGCAAAAAAAATAAAAATCGCCTTCATTATGAAATCAACATGGCCTTACATGAGATTTGTTGTTAAATGTACACTGGAATGTTAGAGGTTTTCCTAGACCTTCTAAGCCCTCTAAGTTTATCTGTTCTGGTCATTGGTATATGGGTTCTTGAACAGGCTTGAGGTGTGGCTTTCCTCAAACACAGGACCTCACGGCTTTACGTCCTATCTGAGAAGATGTCCCTAGCTGAAGCTAGATACTCATTTTCACCTAGGTCAAGTGAGGAAATAGGTTAAAAGTACCTTTCCCAAGGGCACAACACTGGGGACCTGTGAGGGATTCGAACCCAGAACCTTTAGAGTCTAAGTCAACATTTTAACCACCTTGCCACCTTCTTTCTTCCCGCATAGTCGATGATAAACTTCCTGCGCGACCCCACAGGCGACCTTCCTTGGGAGGAAGACCCGACCGCGAAAGACGTTATACACGTGGAGAGCGATAAGGTTTGTGCCTTAGCTTCCATACATTTTATTTTCCTTTAATTTCTTATTTTCCTAAATTTTGAATTGTACAATCCTGACAAGCTTTACACAATAACCAAACAAAAAATCTGAGACAATTTTCAGAACTTATATTTCTATCATGATATTATATGGGATGTATTCAAAGATAATCTAGTTCTTAAGTTAATCTTGAATTGATCCCTATTCTCTCACATCATCAATTTATCTATTTATCATGCTTTCTTTTTTATATTGATAAGTTATATTTATTTACTTTTTCATGCTGTTTTTCATGTACCCTACATGTAACTTTAAGCTTTGAGTGCATTAAATGGACTTTTATTAATACTTTGTGTAACTTACAAACTGCTCTTTTTTAAATGTTCTAAGAATAACTAACTAACACAAGCAAAGTTGCACACATTGCCTGATTTTTCCATGAACAATAAGGCACAATCTGAATGAAGAAGAAGCCTTGTGAAGTTGTGATAATGCATGATGTTTGATATATTCATATTCTATTGTTTGCAGGCCTTGAACAAACTTGTGAAAAAAGAAAAGACACCAATCCTGATGATGTTTTATGCACCTTGTAGGTACCTCTTGTGTTTTCTCAATGCTATGGTAGCTGCTTGACACTAAACTTGTATCGGCTGGAGGGATAAGCAGCAGGGAGAAAGTTAAAAGCACGGGGAAAACAAAACTTTGCAAGGAAAAAACATGATATCGCTACATTTTAACAATTTGCATGATAGTATGTTTCGACGGTCCTTTTATTTGCATTTGCTGTCCTTATAGATATAATTGCATGATGTGAATTACATGTAAGGCCACAACAATATAATATGTTGGTTCTTGGAATTAAGAAAAAAATGTTGAACTGAAAGATCAACATGAAAACAGTCTGATGGTAATCTCCAAGCAGATGTAACGGTTGCAAAGACCGTATCAGACTGGCAGAAGGAGTTTTTATAATTGCAACCCGATAGAAACTCCCTTTGCACAACAATAATAATATACTTATTTCTGCAAAAATAATAACTCAATCATCAAGTATCAACATTTTAAAATTGTACGATACTAAAATAAAAATATTTTTAGCCTGCATTGCAACTGATTGTCATGATCACTACATTAATTTGACATTCCTTCTTCATTATGTGGCTTATTTTTATATAATTTGTCCTATTTTTGTAACACAGGGTGCGGCCACTGCAAAAGGTTGAAACCAGACTATGCTGCAGCAGCTACAGAATTGAAAGGACAGGCAGTGAGTACTGTTATATAGAATTATGATTTTACTGTCTTTTGATTATTTTTTCTTTGTATGTACATGTAACATACTTTTTTTAGCATGTGTAGTCCAGTACTTAGTGACCCTGCCTCTTGGCTGTTGTTGCTCACCTGATATGCACGCTAACAGAAAAGTTTGGAGTCCTAAATGCAACTGGTCCACTGTTCATTGCACACCTGCAATGCTGTACTACACTGGTAGGGGGCAGTATTGTACTGCAAATGGAAATAGATTATGAACCATGGCCAGTTTACATATAGGCTCTTGCAGGTGTATAGAGCTAATCTTCCACTGTTCATAACAGGAAAGACAGGCAATATGTACAGTATTTACAGGTTCATTCTATCAGGGAAACTTCCCCTAGTATTTTTCCACCAGTTGGTGAACAGTTGACCACGACTTAACATTCCGTCTCAAGGACTGCGACCCTTTCCTATAGCATACATGTCGGGTTTCAAGATTCGACATCCCGACCTCCTACTACTACTCACAATAGGAAGATGTCTAATCCATATTTCTACCTGTGTTGTTCCAGACACTAGCAGGAATGGATGTGGATAAACCAGAGAATGAAGCTGTAAGGAGACAGTTCAACATCACAGGATTCCCAACCATTCTGTACTTTGAGTAAGTAGGGGAAGAGTAGCATTATTATTATGATGACTTAACAAATCTTTGACCACAAAACCTATCTCTTATTACTGTTTCGTCATTATGAATTCAAAGAAGGGAGAACAGGCCAAATAAACACTGTAAATTATATTACGGACACTATAGCCTGTATATATTACGTTTTATGCGTGACCATTACAATACAATAAAGGTCTAGTTCATTTAGCCCTCAGGGAAGAACTCACGAATAATCTTATATTAACCAAAGCAACTTTGTGTTTTCAGGGGAGGAAAGCAAAAGTACAAATATGGAGGAGAAAACAACAAACAGGGCATTGTTGACTGGATGAAGGAGTAAGTAGAAAACTACTTTTGACATTTGAAGATTGACACAGAAATCTGTTCCTTGGACGTTTATAATGGTTCCAAGACATGCCACGTAGGAGGTGTGAAAGAAGTTGAAGCCATTGTTCAACTGTTTTCTAACTCCTTATAATTGTCAGAAATGTGGGTTATGATAAAAATTTTGTGCACATGCTATGGACATGTATGTATGTAGTAATTTGTGTAAATGTAGAGAATGTTAACTTTGTACTTTCTTTGTACAGCTCTGGTATATTATGGTCAATTGCTCTAGCACCTTCATTTCAAACTGTACATATATGAATAAGGACGGAAATGTGGAGAAATGCGAAACTGAGTTTGGTACAATAGAGCTAACATTATAGCCTGAGTAAATGAGGTGCGTTTTGCACATCTATCATACATCTATTTTTTGGTACATTATACAATGAATGTGTTTGGCTATCTGAAAATGAGTGACTATTTTTGCTGACAATTTCCATGTATCCCATAGTCCCCAGCCGCCAGTAGAGAAGGCCCCTGAGCCTGAGTGGAGCGATGTGGAGTCAGATGTGGTCCATCTCACAGACGAAACCTTCGACACCTACATGGAGGATCACGCTTCAGTCCTTGTCATGTTCTACGCACCGTGTAAGTAGTGCATAGATACATGTACATTGTGTTTGTTTGTTTGAGCCTTTTTTGGTTCATAGAGAACTCAAATGAGCATACATGCTGCTTTTCATTGAGGTCATGAGGGAAGGGTCAGACAAATATAACATAGATACACACACTCAGGTTTTTCTTGGAAAAAATCAAAGGGAGGGGATTACAAGGGAGCAGAGCATCCAAGCGGGGGGATGTTGTATAAGGGGGAGTTCCCCCTTCCACGGTGTGGAGTTAAAGAGAATTTTAAGTTAAAATGGGGCATTTTAAGTCTTCCTGAGGGGGGAAATTACTGTCAGGCAGGTCACAGTTAAAGACTGTGACTGCATGTGACCTAGTAGCATCCCTGGTAAATCAGAATTTTATGCTTGTCAGAAAATCTGCTCCCCAGGATAAGGGGGTGCATGGTCCGGGTATGTTGGCGCTCCGCCCCTGTTGCCCTCTTTAGACAAAGTCTTGAATACAGATTTAAGGGTAGATAGAAATATGACACCTTCACAAATTCAGGTCCAGCAGTGGGTACCTCAAAAACTTCTACCTTAATTTTCAACTGTACCTGAATGTTACTCTCAATGACTGAGGCAAGTGTGATAGTTGGTTGTCTGACGTTCTACTTTCTATCCTGCTCACAGGGTGTGGTCACTGCAAGAAGATGAAACCAGAATACGACGAGGCAGCGGCCACCCTTAAGGAGGAAAACGTACGACTGTCATGCTTTTTGTTTGGAACGTTGTGCTAGTGTTACCTTCTGGTAGTACAATTGTAGATTTAAGTCTTACATCTGTGAATGGTTTCATCACTGGTTAACAAAGTTATGAATACAACCAATGTTTTTCACTTGCTGACATTTTGGTGGATGGATCAGAAAAGCTAATCCAGTCATGAACCGTGATGAGGGGGGATACAAACTCAGTCACATTTGGGACCCCAATCTTCACACTGCAGCAGTGACACCTACATGTTTGTACATGTAGCTGCAGTACTAGTGTGAAGTACAACCAGTCAGTAGTGCCCTATGGGAAGATGAAAAAACCTGATGTGGTGTAAAGAAAGTTTGTTAACCAAATGAATAATAGTCTTTTTGTAAATGTTCTAGATATTCGATAGTTGTTGCCATACATTATACCCTGTATGGTTGTCAGGCATTTAAGTTCATTCAGTCATACCTTCCAAACATGGTTCCACAGATTGACGGTGTGCTGGCAGCTTTAGATGCCACCAAGTCGCCTCAGGTCGCTAAAAGGTTTGAGGTCAAAGGTTACCCGACGGTGAAGTACTTCAAGGATGGAGAGGAGGCTTTTGGGTTCAACGACAGAACAGCAGATAAAATAGTCGACTTCATGAAGGAGTGAGTACAACAGTTCTCCTGCTGTTACTTCTGAGCAAATTGTGTGTGATGACGTGATGATTTTTTAGTTCCTTATTGCTTCCCGCTGGAGGGTTCCCTCACTGTGTTTGTTCTTTTTCTTTGAAAAATTCAATCTAAAAAAATGATGATGTTAAAAACATCTGCTAGTGCAGCATCCTGCACACCCGGTCCTCAGATGATATGTTGATGATATTATCCAGGACGTGTTCAAGACATCGTTGAAAAGGGCCATGATAGCATACTCTCATCTCCCAAATAAACATACCCCCCGGAATAAACATACCCCCTGGACAAATTTTTAAAATCTAATAAACATACCCCCCGGAATAAACGTACCCCCCGGAAAATTACCAAATTGACACGTTAACTGTGTCCATGCTACTTCTGTCTTAGGGAAAGAAGATGATAAGCAGGTAGGTTCTTTTTATTTACATATTCTATATAAGTATGTAAATAATGAACCGAATAACTGTAGATATCTTGTTCAAATTATAATCATTTTCTCCACTTTTGGAAAAATTGGGCATAGGTTCCCCGCGGGGGCCAACGGTGCTTCAAATTCAACAAGTGAAAATGTACATGATACATGTATTTTCTACTTGGAACTTGAACCAAGTGATCAAGGAAAATTGTTGTATAAACTGGCATATCATTAAAACAGAAGTAGTTGCCAAACTTCTCAGTTCACTTGCATGGGTAACACCTTGTACAAATGTATCAACATTTAGAACTTGAACAGAAAATTACCATATCCTGAATATCCGATGAAAATACAAGTATTACGTATTTGTAAAAGCCATGAAGAAAAGGTTGAACTATGACATGTATGATGTTAGTTGTTACTAGTACTTTTTCTTGCTCAACTTTCCATTTATCATGTATGCATTGCATATAGAAACATGGATTAATTTTGTAAACATTACTAGAAGTATATGCTTTCCACAAAATCACCTTATTATAAAGAACATTATCATATATTCTCCTTTATTGTGTTGTTGCAATCCAAATAATTTCAAATCCAAAAATTACCCTTGATGTATGCAGAAAAAATCTTTCATTTTGAGAAACTTAGTTGTCAACAAATTCATTGTTTAGATGTGAGAAATCTCAGGCTTGCTCTATTTTGTGCTCTCTCTTTCTGATTAAAAGTTCCTTGGTTACATCTAAAACATTGCCACAAACCACAGGGTTCTCATGTTACACATCAAAGCGCGAGTCAGACGGAGCGGCACCGAACACAGGAACACAGACAGTAAGGGGCGGGGCTAACAGAGAGCTACATGAAGTTCTGAGAATACTCAGCCAATTTGTTTGTAGGGGAGTGATTTTTGTCAAAACATCGTAGGTGATAATTACTGAATATAGATTGCAACTTAGTGTTGTTTATCAACTATTAAGTGGGAAGTCACTTTCTTGAAATACCACACATTTCTGACAAAGACAAAAGAGTTTTATTGGAAGATCAAAAAGAGCTGTTTCCCCTTGGTAGAAGTGAGTTCTTCCGTCCGTGGGAAATTTCTAGTGGCGTGCGTTACTGTACTGTGGCGATTTTCCAAGGGCTGAATTTTCATGTTTGTGGTAGGAACCGTAGGATTTAAATGTTTTTGTAGATTTTAAAAGTATTATTCAGTTTTTTATGCTAAGACACTGTCATAATGTGGTGTTATTTTCATATTCTAAAAGTTTTGAGGAAAGGCTGTATTTCACGTGAGTAGAATTTACATGCGACTCAATGGTAACTTGAGCATTCATGGTGTTGATTACGTTGTTCCAAGGTTGTTCTTTTGGCAATGTTTTTGTCTTTTTCGAGCGTAAATTTTGAGATCACTGTAAGAATTCAGATGGTCTAGAACGGGAAAAGACTGTCAATGTTGTTTATATGAAAAATAGATTTCAAAACTTAAGTGTGGCGTCTTATTTTGTCGGAGATAACAACATTTACTTTGTATCGAGATCGACTGACATGTTAGTACCGCCAGGATTTCACAAATGCCGGGCCATAGCAGCAGGGAAATCAACGCCGCTAGGCCGAAAAATAGCAAATTATGAGCAAAAATGTCGGGGAAATATGGGCCGGAATACCCAAACTTTCGATTTTGATGGAATCCCTGGTTAGCAAAACTCTGATTTTCAAAAAATTAATAAACGTACTGTCCAAAATAAGAACGTACTGGGTGGATTTTGAGGCTGAAAAAAATAAACGTACCGGTACGTTTATTTGGGAGATGAGAGTAGTTACTTTACTGCGGCGGTCTTAGATTACCCAACAGAATTATGAGAGCTGACGTTATGTTTTATCATCAGGTGAACGTACCAACTACTATTAAAGAGTACCAAATACCATGTCAGTAAAGAAGAGTATTATTAAATGTACATCAATCCCAATAAAAGTAATGAAACTACAACTGTACTAAGACAGTGTTATATCATTTTCAATAGCGTTAAAGCTCTGAGTTCAAATCTCGGCTGTGTTGCTCACCCGACATGTACGCTAATTGAAAGGGTTGCAGTCCCTGGGACAGGACGTTAAAGCTGCGGTCTACAGTTCACTGTACTTGTTGAAAAGAGCTAAGAGAATTTTTTTGGTACTGTACAATGAACCTGTAAATACAGTACATAGCATCTGTCTTCTCTGTCATGACAAGTGGAAGAGTGGCTCTTCAGTGAGTTAAGATGGTTTGAGATAACTTTCCCTTTCTTTTATTTCTAGTCCGAAGGAGCCGCCACCTCCCCCACCCCCTGAGCAGCCCTGGCAGGATGTTGAGAGTGAGGTCGTTCACCTCGGAGACGAGGACTTCAAGTCTCAGCTGAAGAGGAGGAAACACGCCCTGGTCATGTTCTACGCACCGTGTAAGTTACAAACCCTGGATTGACCTTATAATTACTGTACCTTAGACCTTAGATCCTTCCACAATTAATGTTGACAAACAGTAATCCTCACAATTTTTAAGTTCTGTTTTGCTAGCTATATGTGCTTCCATCTCTCTCCCTTGTTTGAAATCCTATTTTCCCCCCAAATGATTCGCTTGGCTTCAAATAGATTTTTCATGATTAGTTTTCTGTGGTAATCAAAACTCGCATGCTTGTGTCTTGCAGGGTGTGGTCACTGTAAGAAGGCCAAACCAGAATTCACTAATGCAGCGGAGAAATACAAGGAGGACACCAAGGTAGAACATTATAAGTTTATATTTACATGTATATAAAGTAAATTATTTCTGCGGAATATTGAATTGAAGGGAGTTGGTGCAACTGTTTAAGAAAGAAGGTATATTTTTTATGTCTCAATGACATGTTTATATTGTTTTATGTCCAGGAAGATTAGCTGCTTACAAATCTTGTACGTTAGCTAATGGATTAATAAAGTATCCAAGTATTCAAGGAAAAGCAGCCAGTTGAGATATACAGGTCCTGGAGTGTATTTTACTGGGGGATGTTGCATTGGACATGTGTTGACAGGATGGTGGATATACATGTATGTGACCAGGTGGAATAGATGTTCCCAAACATCCAAATTGCGTTCTTGTTCCTTATTGTCTTACTGTACGTTATATTGACCAGGTGACGTTTGCAGCTGTGGACTGTACCTTGCACCAGGGGGTGTGTGGTCAGTACGAGGTCAGAGGTTACCCCACCATCAAGTACTTCAACTATGGCAAGAACCCCAAGGACTACGAGGGAGGAAGAGAGGTCAGGAAATGTTTATCTGCACCCATATGATTTGAGAAAAATCCCAGATTTTTAAAGGAGCCCAAAGTAAGCTCCCTATTATTATTACTAAATTGTATTATTATCAACACCAACACAGATTTACTTCCTTGCTAAACTAAAACTGTTGACTGTTTCTTTTCCAGGAGGCAGACTTTGTTGTGTTCATGTACATGTAGTAGCTGATTGTACATACATATGTAGGACAGTCGACGATTTGATGCACTTTTTGTGTTGGAACAAAGTTTAAGGTCTGTACTCTGTCAACGAAGACAATGCAGAATGATGTACTAGTACTTTTAAGCTGAATTGAACCTGTAATGGTTGTTCCCTTTCCAGGAGCCAGACTTTGTTGCGTTCATGTCGGACCCCCTGAACCCGACACCCCCCACCCCGCCCCCCAAGGACCCTGCGGAGGAGTGGGCGGAGCTGGAGGGAGCCGCGGAGGTAGTCCATCTCCATGACAACACGTTTGAGGACTTCATCCAGCAGCAATCATCAGTCCTGGTCATGTTCTACGCACCATGTAAGTTTTGGCTAACTCCAGGGCTGTCTCTAGTTTTAAATCTTTTTTCCGTTCCACTCAAAGTTTGGGAGCCCATGTTGTTAATTTTCGTTGTTAAATTTGTCATTTTAAGCTTACAAAATACATTTTCATCAATCAATGTTATAAACTTCACTTTTTTTGACGGACAACTAAATTGGTGGGGCCATAGAGAAGCTTATTGATGATTAAGGTTATAAACTTATTTTAAGTTTTATTGTGAGTTGAGGCAGTGTTCAATATTAGTCACTTGTATGGCAATTATAACCCAATACATACTTTTGATTTTAAAGTTACATTATTTTGTTGTAGGGTGCGGCCACTGCAAAGCCATGAAACCGGACTATGCCTTAGCTGCAAAGGCACTCAAGGAAGATGAGGTAGGCAGTCTTGTCCTGTTGTCTCATCCTATCAAACAGTTTGTTATTAATTACTGTTCATTTAGAATTGATGTAGCAGATTACTATTAGTCTGCGCCTGTTATGTACATGGAGTATTGGTATTGTTTGTATTGCGTTCAAAAATTATATGATATAACCGGTGTGTAATACTGGACTTAGCCACTGAGATTTGTTCAACTAACACCAGGATGGACCCCTTCTTATGGTTAAGTTCTTTCACATGTTCTATGTTTTTGAGGTATATTTCAGGATTTATATTAAGTTATGCCTACTTATTGCAGATTCCCGGAGTGTTGGCTGCTGTAGACGCCACAGTGGACAGAGTCCTGCAGAGCAAATATGACATCACAGGATTCCCCACATGTGAGCTCGCCGTGTTTTAATCCAAAGAGATACACCAATCCTATAGCCCCACCTACCTCCGTTAAAACGTAAAAATTGAAAAGTAAAAACTTTAAGTATATAAAAATGCAAACATTTGACGGACATGCATTTGTCCAATGCTAGCTGCCATGTTATCATTGGTTGAACTGCTAATTGTGATGGACAGTTAGGACTGGTCTATTAAATGTTGGCAGGCCTTGTAGTTACTTGAAGTAAGGTTAGGACCATGTTCAAAGTCAATTTCTTTGTCATTTCTTTACAAATCAGTGAGCTGAATCAATCCTATAGCACACCATAGCAATATGTCAAGTAGATATTGTGACATCATTGTGCCTTTACAAACAAGGGAAATATAGCATGGGTTGTTTTGTTGGCTTTAAAGAAAAAAAAACTCATTGTAATACTTCTTTTTCATCTTGTGAAACTTGCTTACATTGTTTTCTTGTCTCTCTCTCCGAATGCTGTATACAGTGAAACATTTCAAGTGAGTAGCTTTTCATAATTTACTAGTTAATATCAGTCTTTCTTTTTTAAAGATTTTTTCCCTTACAAATATACTTGTGTCTTATTTTATGTTTGTGTTGAAAAGTAAAGACATTGATGTATTTCTATAGGGACGGAGAATTCAACACAGACTATAACAAGGGCAGAAATCTAGATGCTCTTGTGGAATTCATGAAAAAGTAAGTTTATCTTTCTTTGACAAATATTTAAACATTACACACAACATAAAGATTTTGCTCCGGGGAGCTTTCAAACAAACTCTGTCTCTTCATCAACCTGGTAAAGTCCGATCTCATCTTGATGGAATTTTAACGATGAAAATTAGTTGATGCATATGGAGTGTTAAAATGAAATCTAAGAAAATAAAATCCAGGTTTTAAGCCATCAAAAAATTGCCATTTGGTCTACGTTTTCACTGTAAGAAGGTTTTTTCTGTTTCTGCAAAAAAAATGTCATTTCTCTCCAGTCCCCAGAAGGCCCCTCCCCCTCCCCCACCTGAACCCGAGTGGTCAGAAGTGCCGAGTGAAGTCAGCCACCTGACTGAGGACACCTTCAGCAGCTTCATTAAGGAACACGACTCCGTACTCGTCATGTTCTACGCACCATGTAAGTTCTTCTTAGCCCATGCTCATTCAATTTGTTGATTCTTGGAGTTAGAAATTGATAAATAATGCTACACCAACGTTAAAGCAGTCTCAGTTTGAGGGGAACAGTTTAATGAAGGGAACATTCAAGTTTTTCTCCCAGCCCTGTGTTTTTCTAAATGGTCAAACATTTCAGATAGCATCCACTAGTCACTGATCAGTTCAAAAAGTCAGTTCAAAAAATCTATGCAGTTGCTTGTGATGAGTCAATTTTGAATTGTTTATCTTATTACCTGGATGTCTAGCCGTCATGGACATGACGTTAAAGTTAAGTTTACCATGATGATGCATACTATCAGTATGAGCCTGATGGTTCTATGACACATCTACTTAGGGTGTGGCCACTGTAAGAAGATGAAGCCAGCTTATCAGGAGGCTGCAGAACAACTGTTGAAAGAAAATCCTGGCGCCAAACTGGCTGCTGTGGACGCCACAAAGTATGCAGCCCTCGGAACGAAGTACGAAGTTCGAGGATACCCAACAATCAAGTACTTCAAGTGAGTGCACATTTCTTTATCAATTATGATTATCATACAGAGAGATAAAGATGATGACTTCCTAACAGAGGTGGTCAGTTTTACGTATTATACATCCTTGGATAACAATTGATGTATACTAAAGGTTGTTGGTTCTAATCCCATTGCAAAGACTTGTTTGCAGCAGACATGTACCAAATATTCTTTCATTATGAATATTTTTAGTGGTGTTGTATATGAATTTTGTCTTACAAAACTGGATATTGTATAATAATTCAGTAGAAGTACACTAGATAGTTTAAATTTCTTGTCCCATGTTTGCCTTATCTTTTGTTTGGATTTTGTTTAATTTTTCTTGCAGAAATGGAGAAATGGCATTCCAATACAACAAAGGAAGAACCACTGATGACATTGTTGCATTTATGAAAGAGTGAGTGTTAAACAAGTCTTTATATCATAAATCGTTCTTATGATAACCTCCACAAAATTATGCAAAAGTCAACACATTACTGTTTATATGATCGATACTTCAAGTTGATAAATTGATAGATTAAGATTAAATGCGTCCATCAACCTACAATTTGCAGCAAAATTTCTCGTTAACAGGAAAACTGACAACTTGTAATTTAATTTGTATGGTACAAAATTTCATTTTTTGTTGAAACAGTTATTATGTTTGCAGGTCAAAAGATGTCCAGACATTGTTTTTGCTGAAGGCTTGTCCTAGGTCAAACGTCCAGCTGGAGTAAAATGTATAAACAGTAGACAGAATTTGAATGTATTTTTAACCTTTAGCACACTGAAGTAGCCATTTGGCACCCAATTCCCTATTGGTCACAGAGTTAGGCAGCAGGGAGAAGGTTAATGAAGAAGAACTCTGAGGTACCTGTATGAGATCTTTGATGTGTTGTTTGTTTTGCAGCCCTAAAGAGGAGAAGCCCCCTCCCCCAGAGAAGGAGTGGAGTGAGGAGCCCAGTGATGTGGTGCACCTGACTGACGCAACGTTCGCTACGTACACACAGGAACACAGCCCTGTACTGGTCATGTTCTACGCACCATGTAAGTTCTGTTATCCATTGTATGAATGAATCAATGACATGTATATCATTATACGTATATTACATAAACGCTAAGGTCCTATAGCCTTTAGGGGCAGTGGGTTGTTAATCCACTGTGTCTAAAGCACGGTATTGGTGATAGTAAGACCATTGTAAAGCGGGCATCATGCCCTCCTTTAAATTTTAATCTTCACGCAGAAGGTCACCAAACTGGAGAGTCAGTGTATTTTTTCACCCAAAAAACTACATTGTTACATTAGACGGGGCTAAGTGACTTGTAAACATCGGATGATGCCTAGAAATAGTGTAGTGATTGCAATGAGAGGACATCAGTCATGTCAATTGATGCTGAAAATGTCGTTTTGAGCTGGAAGGGTGACCCGGTTGTACATGAGTGTGTTTTCCTGTTGTGTGATGCTGTCTTGAAGACGTGAACTTAATTTTTCTTCTGTTGTACATTTTATGACTACAAGGGTGTGGCCACTGTAAGAGAGCCAAGCCTGAGTATGTGAAGGCAGCAGAACAACTGAAGAAAGACGACATCTCGGCTACACTGGCTGCCGTCGACTGCACCAAACATTCCGAAGCCTGCAAAACACACGACGTCAAGGGTTATCCCACGTTCAAGCTTATCAAGTAAGCGGGAATGAAACAACATGTAGGAAGTCACAACATTATAGGGAATGGGTTACATACAACCGAAGTACACTCACTACTTGAGCCGAAAATGTGGTGGGCAGAAGACAGTACAAGCGTCTTCACAGTGGTTTTAAGTTTGTGTTGAAGAGGCAAGTGACAAAACTGTGAATATCAAACCACTGCAAACTTAAATGCAATTAGAGTAATTGGCAGGTTTAAAGTCTGTATCAGCTACTTAAACTAAAAAAAAACTTCTTGTAATCATAGGCTTTTTACTAATAAACATTAGTCTGGATTTCTTTAAAGCTTAAAATGCCATCCCATGTTTGCCATGTTTTTTTTTACATCACATTTTTAATCTGAATTTTTTCTCATCACTTCCTATTTCCTTTTCAGATTATATCATCTCTGGTGTATTGGAATTCTCTTCGTACATGTACTTTTTTTGATTGGAAAAAAAGAAACATGATCATTCTCATTGTGCTTTTGAATGGGTTAGAATCTATGTTGAATCGTTGCGGATACAGAACATTACTTTGACACCGAACTTTGTTGTTTCCAGGGATGGTGTTGCCTCAGACTACAACCTGGGGAGGACATCAGCGGACTTTATGGCTTTCATGCTGAACAGTCTGCCTACACAGTAAGGGTCTATAGTCTTTGTCTTGTACAGTATGTTAAAATCCTCCCATACCATAAGGTGTATAGGGCTGTGCCCATCCCCGTTTCATAGCCCTGGGTCACACTGGTGCAATCACTGCAGCAGGGGGCTAGTCCACTGGCAGTGGAGTGTGTTTAACTTCCATACTGTTTCACAAGTATGTACCATTTTTATGAAGTCTTTGGTATGACTCAATGCGCCTCTTATCCAGACGTGTCCTACCCGGGCCCTAACTCAAGCCTGTCTATACTATACTATATAATAGTTACTGTGACCACTCAATGGTCACAGTAGATAAGTGGCCATTATGTAGACAGTCAAGATTCTAAGGGACCACCAAAAATGGCTACAGTGATCTGACCAGGTTCTTATACAGTGGCACAGTAGTGATATACATTGTACATATTATAGACTATCAGGGTTTTTAGTATTTAGTTAACCATGCAAGAGAATGGGTAGATAATAATTTCAAGAATATCTGAACTCAGCTTTTCTTAAAATTTGTTTTCAGGGCCAAGGAGGAAGCTAAACCTGAAGAACAAAAGAAGGAACCAGAGAAGAAGGTGGAAGAAGAAAAACCCAAAGAAGAGAAAAAAGAGCCCCCAAAGGTACCCGCAAACCAGCAGATAGATGTTGCGTTTTACATGCATAGTCTCAAATATCAGGTTTGAAAATACCACCTGGATATACAGGTTAGTGCAGGTAAAGTTGCAGTTGTGCAGGTATTTCTCATAACCTTCACGGTACACCTAACCTGTCTGGCTCATGATAACAATTGCCATCGTAGTAGAAAATTTTCATAACATCGTTGTTTGATGAAATGAATGGGACGGAGAATCAGAGGTGCCAGGTAGAACTTGTCTAGTGCAGGTAGTTTAAAATGTCATTTGCACTGCTGCAAGTTTGCAGAAAAATTACTTTGAGCCCTGAAATATGCATCATATATGGCCTCCGTCGGTCAATATTGATCATGGTAACTGTGGTATGTATCTACGTAGCATGATTATATGTATCATATGCACATTTATATACACATACACTAACATATAATTCGTTATTCAGGAAGCTGAGAAACCTGCAGAAGAGAAGAAGGAGCGTCCTAAGAGGGAAACGCCGCCGAGTGACGAGTGGGCCTCCACCGACGCAGCCGCTGACGTGAACTTCCTCACCACCGAAACCTTTGACCAGTTTGTGTCCGACCACAACTCCGTCCTGGTCATGTTCTACGCACCCTGTGAGTACACACTCATCACACACTCACTGCCAGTTTAACGTCTTCTGTTCCCCATCTTCTGGGGGTTGGACGTGCTTGCACATGGTTGGGGGAGGGTCAAATATGTTTTGCCTAATCTGACAGAACAACGCTATTATACCATTTTATGTCCTATCCGAGGGACATCCCTACCGGTAACCGAAGCTAGGTACTCATTTCCACCTGAGTGAAGTGAAGAAGCCACTATATGTAAAGTGCCTTTTCCCAGTGCACAAGATTTGAGTCATACCAAACGACTTTTTATGCATAAAACATTCATATGTAACTCCAACTGTAGTTTAAAGCCACAAAAGGATCTAACAAAGAGGCACATACTGTACATGATGACAACAGCTATGTTGTGTTTTACTTGTTGCTCATACTTGAATCGTTCATCCATCCAGGGTGTGGGCACTGTAAGAGGATGAAGCCAGCATTTGAAGAGGCAGCAACCCTCTTGAAGACAGAATTTCCTGCCGCTAAACTAGCAGCCGTGGACGCCACACAGTACAGGGACGTCGGCAGCAAGTATGAAGTCAGGGGGTACCCCACACTGCTCTACTTCAAGTAAGTTGAACTGATGATTTATTTCTTCTTTTCTATTCTTTGAATTATCATGATTATCATTACTTTTCGGCCACACAAGTAAGTAGAGTAGTACACAAGTTTAATTTGTTGTTTTGGTTCTTGTATTTAAAAGATAATACTGAAGTCAGAAGAGGTATCAATATAGAAATGGGGTCAATATGGCCAGAATGATGTAAGTTTTTCTCCTAGCCTTCTGATTTCATCTTGTCCTCCAACTGAATTTTCGCTAAGAAATGACCTATTGGTAATTAGTCATCAGGGCTGAATTTATCACTATTGTCATTTCAGGAATGGTCAGAAGGAGTTTAAGTACCAGTTGGGACGGTCCACTCAGGAACTGGTCAAGTTTATGAAGAAGTAAGTATTCTTTTTGTGTCTGACTCTGTCTTGAACCGCTTGTATTCTTATCTTCCTTTGGTTTATTAACTTTATTGGAAAACTATCATTAGTAGTCAGTGTATCTGGTCATACAAAAAATACAGCAACTACATTGGAATATATCAATCCACCTTCTAATTAATGATTGATACATATATTAGGTATATAACAGAATTTGAGAGTTGATGTTGAATGACATGTCATCTCTAAAAATCTTAGCTTTTTAGATCATGACAGTTTGAATACTTACATGACTGTATGCTTGTATAATGTTACACTCTGATAAACTTTTGTCTTCATTCTTGCTCTTGTTGATGACTACATGTTTAATTTTCCATGCTGATATGTTCTAAGCTATAGGGTGACAAGGACAGAGACATTGCATGCTGTATGCATCCTGACATCTCTCCTGACAGTATTGACAAGGACAAAGCATGTTGTACATGTAATATCAAAATGACAGGTAACAATCAACACACCTGCTAAAACAGGTAACAATTGACATTGACTTGACAGGTGCTTATCATATTTCTGACTGACTTTAGACCTCACTGACTCTATTAATGACTGTACTGACAGAGACTCCTGCAGCTATACTTTTTCTCTGATGAACAGGTGTTGTAGTACGATTGTTTTGGTAGAATATGGGATCTTAGAATGTCTAGAGACTATTGTTAGATGTTAGATTTATCAATTGTTAGATGTGTTGTTGCCTCAGCTTTCTCTTCTTTTAGTGATATCCATTTCAGAATCTGTAAAATTTGCCATTTTCCTGCCTGTAGATCATTTAGATAGTTTTATGTATGAGATCCGTATAGTTTGTAGCATTTTTATCATAAATATTTCCAGTTTTATATATTACAATGTCATAATACTGTCTTCTATTGACAGTGTTGATGATGTACATGTATCACACTCATACAACCTTAAGATAAAAATAAAATCATCATGTCTATGGAAATATTTTTGCAGCCCACAAGCCCCCCCTCCCCCACCCCCTCCTGAGCAGGAGTGGTCCGAAGTGCCGAGTGAAATCAACCACCTGACTGACCAGACGTTCGACAGTTTCGTGTACCGACACAGCTCAGTACTGGTCATGTTCTACGCACCTTGTGAGTACACTGTTCTTAAACATGTATGAAATTATCGTCATTTACTTAAATCAGTTATGCTGCAGTACCATAAAAACCTGCTAAGGGGCATATGATTGAATCTGTCCTTTATTTTGCTGACGCATACAATGTACCTACAAACATACCAAATATTTTAAAGATCCTTCAACAAGCTCTTGTGTAATGCTGTCAATATACCCACAAACAGCACAGAAAACATACATTTCTTTTGTAGCCTTCTAAATGTAGTTCTTAACAAGTATTCCAGAAGTCTTAAAGAGCCATGTAGTTAAGATTTGAATTGGTAATATGGCTAGGATGAGACATTATTCCATGGTCCACTGTCGATTGTACAAATGTACATTTCAAGAAGAGCTAGGGTAATTTCCCCTGCACAATGAACTTGTAAATACTGTATGTACATGTATATCATCTGTCTTTCCTGTCACATTGAGTGGAAGATTACATGTAGCTTTATGCAGTGAGCTCAACTGAGTTTTGCTCAGCCCTAGATTTCTTCCCCTCATCTGGCAAGTAAAGCTCACCTCCTGGTGTGATTTGAACTGTTTCTAATCTTTTTCTCATATTAGTCAAGCCAATTTCATCTGTCAAAATGACAGAATGTCCATTTTTTTTGTCTGTCATCATCAACAAGATTCCTTCAAATGACGGAATGATGGACACTGGGCAAAACCTATTTCAATATTCCTTATTATTCCATAATTATGAAATTTTTTTTTCTTCTTTCCAAGGGTGCGGACACTGTAAGAGGATGAAGCCAGCCTATCAGGAGGCTGCAGAACAACTGTTGAAAGAAAAACCTGAGGCTAAACTGGCAGCTGTGGACGCCACAAAGTACAAGGAGCTGGGACAGCAATATGGTGTCCGTGGCTACCCCACTCTCAAATACTTCAAGTAAGTGTTTTGTTTGTATGTTTGTTTGTTTGAAGACTAATCAAAGTTAAGTTGCTGTTGGAAAGTGTGTTGTGGGGCCTTTTTAATTGTGTACTATTGGAAAATTGTTGTTGAGTTGTGATCAATATACAAACTTTATCACAAATACAATATTACAAAAACAACAAGACAGAACTTGGACATAGATATGATCAACTCTCATAATTCTGCCAGGTGCTCTTGAACTACTACAGTAAAAAAAGTGTTATCGAAGCCTTCTCAAGAATGTCTTGAACACTTGGATGTCTGAAGTGTACATTCCTTGGGAACTACTGATGCTGCATTTGTAGATCTCTTAAAATTCACCATTTTTGCGTTTCGGCGCATGCGCGCCGAAACGCTTTGTCCTGGCTTTTACCTTCAAGTAAGGACCAGGGAAGCTTGGTTCAACACTGTGTCACACACAATAAGACCTTATATGGCAATACGTTCTCAAATCCTTGTATAGCCGTTGCCTTATATGGCAAGAGAGCACGAAAAGGCAGGCACGCTAGATTTGCATGTGACACAGGACGGCGACCGCATGTAACTGCTACAACTGTTCGGAAATATCATTGCATTGTGGTTTCGGACTTTGATATCCTGAAAAATGACCATATTACATCTATTCCACAAGATTGCAGAAGAAAAAAAATGATTTCGTCAAGAAAACGAGCAAAAATCGGCATAAATGATACCATATAGTGAGGTTATAGCATTACGTCCAAAGGATGTAAATACGTACCGCAGCTTGGCCGATCTGGCAACGCGAAGCACTTCGGACCCAGAAGATCCGGGTTCGTGTCCGTGCATGAATTTTTTTTTTCTTTTTAGATATTGAATATCAAAAATATATATTGATATTATATTAATCTATCAATATCATATTTATGAATATCATTTTTTTCATTAATAAATAAAGAAATATTTTATATTTGTTATTTTTAAATATTCATTTAATATATACAAGGCCTTTGTCTTATGAACAGGACTTCATAGATTCCAAACCCGGCATTCGAATTTTTCTGTTCATTGTAATGGAAAATACCGTGCAGCGGCTCCTATGCGCGGTAAGATGATTCTTGCAAAACACTCGCCACTAAACTTCTATCCCCGATGTAAACAGAGGCTCTTGATGTTGTTTGCAAAACAGCGATTCTTTGTTACAGTAGCAAATGCTCCATTGTTCAGTATCGACTTCATTCAGACAACACGGACGTGGAAAGTGGCGCCCCTCGGCACAAAACTATGGGAATTTTCATGAATTTTAGCAAAATTACCCAGGAAAATAAGGAAGAAATGTTGTAAATGCGGAAACCAGAATAATACGGATGAGGTAGCTGTTGATTTGTTTGACATTTGGTAGTCATTTTAGATAGAACCTTAGCTGTTATGAACTTCTATTTCACTTAATTACCATAGTGCTGATGATTCAATGGTGCTTTTTCAAATTTTATGTTTTATTGCGTGCCATGTACATAATTACATTGATAGCTTTTATAATGAGCCTATTATACATTTTACAAATAAGTACAAGTTGTAGGCCAAGACCAGCTTTTTCAAAAGCACTTAAGTTAAGTGACGTAACTTCAAAATTGCTTTCCCCAATCTGCCTTTCTCTATTAAAACAGTACTCATTTCCCAAAATGACAATTTTTCTTATAGACTGAACAGCCCTTGAGTGACTTCCTCTGGCAGATTTTACTTCAAGTAAAGGGAAAAGACAATTCACACTTATAAACGTAGCCGAAACGCCAGCTTTTTTTAAAAGCTCTTGTTTTTAATGTGGTGGTCTTCGGGTACCCAGCAGACTTATGCAAGTTGATTTTCAGTCTAGTGAATTACAGAAGTATCAAAATATGGGGCTATTCCTCAGGCTAAGGAGTGATCGAATCCTATAGTAACCTTGTCGCATTAGCAACTGTTTTCTCAAAGAGTTTAATCCTCCAGTGTCTATAAAATCTATAACTCTGAAGTTGTCGTTTGGCACCCAATTCCCTATTGGTTACAGAGTTAGGCAGCAGGGAGAAGGTTAAGGTTCCTAAGATCTCTTCATCGTGACTAACCCCACATTGTTTTCTACAGAAATGGGAAGGTAGCGTCTGACTACAACAAGGGCAGAGCCAAGGATGACATTGTCGCTTTTATGAAATCGTAAGCAGATGACTTTCCACTCTATAATTTCGTTATTGTCACAAAAGTTTTGTAAATGTTGATTAGATATGTCACCCAACAATGTTTGTTTTGATTTTCTGCATCATTACATGCAGGCCAAATCAAATTGGACAGCTTCTGCACAAGAGATGGGAAAAAATATTGTATTTTGGAATAGTCCATTTTGCATTTGGTACAGGGCTATTATGGTAATTTTGCCTTTTTTCAAGAGTTCATTCTTGCATGAATTTGTCTCAGTTCTGTGTACAAGTTATAGCTTCCCTTCCAGGCCACAGGTTGCTCCCCCTAAGACAGAAGAGCCCCCTAGCAAGGAGGTGAAACCTGCAGCCAGCCAGGAGGACGGTTGGGAGACCGGTGACGTGCACCACCTGACAGCCGACTCCTTCAACACCTTCATGCAGCAGCACCACTCCGTCCTCGTCATGTTCTACGCTCCATGTGAGAACTTACTGCATGTTTCATAATACAAAAAAGAGCTATCTGCCACTAGAAAATTATGACCATAGCATGTCCAGAACACGAGATATCAAAACTATAAGTTCCACTGCAGTATCACAGCAACCCGCTAGGGGGCCCAAAATATAATCATTTTTAGGTCTCAAGAATACCTACCCATATACCAAGTATCAAGACAATCCATTCAGGCATTCTGGAGTTATCTTGTTCACACACAGACAGACAGACAGACACACTCATGAATGCTGTGCAAAACATAACCTTCTCGGTGAAGGTAATAAATCGAGCAACTGGATAATCTCACAAAGAGTCAGAAGTTTCAGATAGCATGTACTATTTTTCATTACTGTAGAATTGAAGAAGAGTCAGACATTTCAAAGTAAATGGTCAGCAAGAGGTCAAGAAGAAAACAGAGAGCTTGAGAGGAAAACTTGACTATATTCCATTCCCAAAACTGCATGCACCAAGGTACAGACTTTCCCCTCAGACATGTGTTTTCATATTGATCTTCCAGTAGCACTTTTGTTTTTAATCCAAGTACCAACAACTTGACTGGGTGTGGCCTTATCATTGGATGATAAACATTGAACTGCTTTTCAGGGTGTGGACACTGTAAAAAGATGAAGCCAGCCTACCTGGAGGCAGCAGAACAACTGAAGAAAGAAAAACCTGAGGCCAAACTGGCGGCTGTGGACGCCACACAACATGGAGATCTGGCTTCAAATTACGGAGTTAGGGGATACCCAACTCTGAAGTATTTCCAGTAAGTGCATCTTGATTTTCTGCATAAAAATTATGTACAGTCTATTCATTACATAGATTCGTCAAGTTTTTAAGACATTTGCAAGTAAACTTCTTTTAAGACATCCGTGTTAGCCTAAAACGTTAATGTTGCAGAAAAACAGGTATTTGTGTGTGGATGGTGTTCAGCACCAAGGACAGGTATATTTGCTTGTGTGGATGGTGTTCAGCACCAAGGACAGGTGCATTTGCTTGTGTATGGTGTTCAGCACCAAGGATAGGTATGTTTGCTTGTGTATGTGTGTGAATGAATGGTGTTCAGCATCAAAGACAGGTATATTTGCTTGTGTGTGGATGGTGTTCAGCTCGAAGGACAGGTGTGTTTGCTTGCTTGTGTGTGTGTGTGTGTGTGTGTGTGTGTGTGTGTGTGGATAGTGTTCAGCACCAAGGACAGGTATTTTGCTTGTGTGTGTTCGTGTGTGGATGGTTTTCAGCACCAAGGACAAGTGCATTTGCAAAAGAAAAGCATTGATTTAAGCGAAGAATGTTAACATGCACACTGTAGGCAGTATTTGTAAGATGTTTGTTTTGTTCCAGGGATGGAAAGGAGGCCTACAATTACAAGAAAGGAAGGACCACAGGCGATCTGGTTTCTTTCATGAAGGAGTGAGTACAGATCTACATTTTGTATACATTTGTACATCTACTTTCTTTTTGGGCCATAATCTTGCTTTCAAATTGTTGCTTAAGATTATGAAAGCTTTGGAAATCTTGGTACACTGTTGCTTGATTATAAATTTCTCCCCTCCCCTCCCCAGCCCTCAGGCCCCCCCTCCCCCACCCCCACCTGAACCCGAGTGGTCAGAAGTGCCAAGTGAAGTCAGCCACCTGACTGAGGAAACCTTCAGCAGCTTCATTAAGGAACACGACTCAGTACTCGTCATGTTCTACGCGCCATGTAAGTCAGAAACTCTTCTTTTATTTTTTACCTTCGCCAAGAAGGTTATGTCCGTGGTAGTGTTTGTGTGTGGTTGAAAAGCATAATTCAAAAAGCTATGGATGGATTGTCATGAAATTTTGCATGTGGTTAGGTCTTATCCTATTAAAGAAATGATCAGATTTTGGGCCCCCTGGCTCCTTTCCTCGGCACTGCAGCAGAACTTCCAGTTTTGATATCTCATGTTCTGGACAAGCTATGGCCATGATTTTTGAATGGTAAATAGCTCTTGTGCACTGGAGTAAGTGACATAAGTTTTGGGCACACTAGTTTTTTATTTCTTGAACTCCACAGACCGAAATCTCTCACTGGTAAATTGGATACATTGTGAGCATGAGTTTGTTTGTTTGTTTGTTTTATTGAGATCCCCATTGAGAGACACTATTCTACATGTACCTGGAGTCCACATAATAAATCTAATGAAATGTAGGTGACAAAAACTTATAAATACAATTGGTAAACGGAAAATTATACAAAATCAAATGTAGTGAACTTAAAAGGGAGCGGAAGAAGTCAGATGTCAACATGAAATAACAGAAACATAATCCAGGTATTTTATGCAATATGACAAGAAAGTAACCCAACAAATGCCCCCCTCCCCCTTGTCAGGGTGTGGCCACTGCAAGAAGATGAAGCCAGCTTACCAGGAGGCAGCAGAAACGCTGAAGACTGCCGGCCCCGGGGCAAAACTTGCAGCCGTGGACTGCACCAAATATGGAGCTCTGGCCAAAACATACCAAGTCAGGGGCTACCCAACCATCAAGTACTTCAGGTGGGCTATGGACAGTCTTTGAACCTATATCTGTACTTGTATTGATATAGTTCAATCAGCAGAACCACCCTTAAGTAAAGCACACCAGCTTTGTAGTTCATTAAAGCTAGTGAGGTCTTTTATTCCCCTTCTGTTTTTGGTCACAATGAGTTCCACGATAATTCTAGGAAAGCAGGAATTTTTGAATACCTTTGACATTTTGTAAAGGCTACACTTATTAATCTAGTCACTTTGTATTTCTTCTCTGAGTAATAAATGTGACAATTGTTAGCATGCACAGATTTTGTCTGACCTTGATTATGTTTTACAAGGTTCACTACTTTCTGGACCATTTTAAAGTTTTATCTTCAGAAAAGGGCTTATTGATTGAGTTTAGCAGAAAGCAGTTCCAAAGTTTGTTTCTTGTGTTTTTTTGAAGGGGTGGTGAGGAGATACAGAAGTACCAGGGAGCCAGGGATGCCGACAGCATCGTGCAGTTTATGACAAAGTGAGTTGGTTATTCACAGCACAAATCCTCACGGTGTTGATGTAAGATACGATTACTCTTTCGCTCCATCCCTCCGGATCTTCCATAGCTCTAGGAAGTTCTTCTAGTTCACAGCACACATCCTCAAAGAGTTGGAGTAAGACTGATAAAATATCTCATCATCTTGACTAGCTGGTTGCTATGGTGTTCTTGACTCTTTCTCTCCATCTCTCCCAATCCTACATGGGTCTAGGTAGGTTTTGCAGTTGATATAGGTAGCTTGTACTGGTAGCTTGTACAAAGTCTCCCTACCCTTACTTGACTGAACATCACGTTTAAACAGGAACAGGGAACATCAATATCTCAAGCCTGTATATAACTGCCTCTTGTCACGTGATAATTCACATCATCAGTCACGTGACAAGAACTCCAATAAGAGACCTGATTTTACGGGGTTCAAGAAGGGACATTTTTGCACGTAAACTTCTTTTAAGCAACCGTGTTAGCATAAAACTTTAATGTTGCATAAAGAGAGGTGTGTTTGCTGGTATGTTGATAGTGTTCAGCACCAAGGACAGGTATATTTGCTTCTGTGTGGGTAGTGTTCAGCACCAAGGGTAGGTATGTTTTTTCTTGACTGTGTGTGTGTGTGTGTGTGTGTGTGTGTGTGTGTGTGTGTGTGTGTGTGTGGTAAGTGTTCAGCACAAAGGACAGATGTGTGCACCTGTGTGTGCATGGTGTTCAGCACCAAGGACAGGTATTTTGCTTGTTTGTGTTTGTGTGGATGATGTTTAGCACCAAGGACTGGTATGTTTACCTGTGTGTGGATGGTGTTCAGCACCAAGGACAGGTATGTTTACCTGTGTGTGGATGGTGTTCAGCGCCAAGGACAGGTGTGTTTGCTTGTGTGTGTGTGTGTGTGTGTTTGTGTGTGTGTATAGTGTGTCTCAACAACTCCCAAAAAGTAACACTTTTATGTTGTGTACAAGCATTTAGAAAGTAAAGCATGTTGATTGTTCCCCCAGGCCCCCCACAGTAGCCCCCCCAGAGTGGACGGAGGGCCCCAGTGCTGTCGTCACCCCCATCAAAACTATCCCTGCTTTCGACAAATTCGTCCAAAGCCATGTAAGTAGACTCTTCTCAGACATCATACTTTGTATGTTATATGTATATGTATGTATTGTATTATTTTTCTGTACACAACATTTTTGCTTTGGTTTATAGTCTTATTCTAACGTATTGATACATTTTTGGTAAAAGTATCATCATATAATAACATTCTTCTGATTCCTTGTGTAACTGTAACACATAATAATGTATTTGAGCTTGTTAGTTCTTCAAGTTGTCATATTTGATATTGATACAATATCAATAGATATTTTTTAATGCCTTGTGTGGAACCAGGAAAAACGGGTTGTGAATGTGTCCGTGATCACCTTCAGATGTGTGAAGCACAAAAATAAAGTAGAGTTGAGAATATATGAAATTTACCAAAGTTTCTTTATGTCATACCATTTTGGATTGCAGTGAAAAGCTGCCAGCCCCGTATATAAGAGGAAGCTTTTGGCATCAAACCTCTGCATGTAAAAGAACAAGACACAGTTGCACGATTGTACATGTGTACATGTATCGAGAAGAGTAGTGGTAATCTGATGTGTTTGGCTTTTAACGTAAGCCATAGCAAAGCCACATCATGCTACTTGCAAAAGCTTTGCACTTCACCTCAATTGCAGATGACATAGGAAGAAGAAGAAGCTGACTTGTTATATTTATTTCCTGTAGGAGAATACACTGGTACTGTTCTATAAGAAAGAGTTACCAAAGTACACACAAGCAAAGGCACCCTTCATGAAGACAGCCTCTGCCTTTAGAGACGACAACAGTAAGGAGTTTGCTGCAGTGGACTGTGAGGCAGTCACAGGTTAGTCTTACCTTTATACCTTTATACCATCTTCAGTCGAGGAAGGCAGCGCCTGTTGTGGACTGATCTATTCGCTTCCGCCGTGTTCGTGCATTAGCTCCTTCCAATGTCGATCTAGTTGATTCTTGAACTGGTTAACTGTTTCACTGGAGACTACACTCTCTGGTAGGGAGTTCCAAGTGTTTATTGTCCTTGCACTAAATACATGTGCTCTTGTTCTTGATTTGGCCAAGGGTACTTTAAGCTTGAGGCTGTGCCCTCTTGTTACTGCGTTCCCTGCACTTTCAAAGAAAATCTCTGGCTGTATTCTCTCCCTCCCAGTAACAATCTTGAAGACTTGTATCATATCGCCCCTCTTTCGTCTGTACTGGAGAGACGGCAAGCGGAGCCTCTTTAACCTCTCACTGTATGGCAGGTCTCTCAGCCCTTGCACAAGCTTGGTTGCTCTGCGCTGTACTTTCTCCAGTCTCTCTTGATCTAGGGCAAAGTGAGGTCCCCAAATGCAGTTACCATACTCGAGGTGGGGTCGTACCATAGTTTTGAAGAGGATGGGGATTGTGAGTTCATTTAAGTTGTAGAAAGTTCTCTTAATAAGACCCAGCAGTTGATTACCCTTGTTGGCCGCCCTAGCAGCATGTGCATGAAAGGTAAGCTGGTTATCAATGGATACACCAAGGTCCTTCTCTTCTTCTGTCTCCTCAATGATCTGCCCCCCTAGGGTGTATGAGGCTCTTGGGTTCGTCCTTCCCAGGTGTAATACCTTGCATTTGCCTACGTTGAAGTGTAGCTGCCAGTCCTGTGACCATTCCCCCACTGTCTTGAGATCCTGTTGCAAGGTCTCTTGGCCACTGACATGTTTTACACTCTCATACAGTTTACTATCATCGGCGAAAATCCTGACTGCACTAGTGACTGACTCAGGCAGGTCATTTATGTAGATCACAAAGAGAATAGGACCGAGAACGCTCCCCTGTGGTATACCGCTCTTCACGTCTTGCCATGTTGAGAATTGTCCATTTACTACCACCCTTTGCTTCCTCTGGGCTAAAAAGTCCTTTATCCAGTCTCTCAAGCTACCCCTAACTCCGTACCGCTCTAGTTTGCGGAGGAGCCTTGCATGCGGGACTGTATCCAAGGCTTTGCGAAAGTCTAAGTAGATGACGTCAATGGGTTCCCCCTCCTGCAGTAACTTAGTCCACTCTTCCATTACTACAAGTAACTGTGTCATGCATGACCTGCCAGGGACGAAACCATGCTGGGCATCGGTGAAGTATTCGTTCTGTAGCATGTGCTCTACCAGCTTGTCTCTAATGATTGATTCCATAGTCTTCCCTAGTCTTCCCAACTACCGACGTTAGACTCACTGGTCTATAATTGCCCGGCGATGTTTTGTTTCCCTTCTTAAAAATGGGTGTTACGTGTGCCTGCTTCCACTCCTCCGGCAGTTTGGTCTCTTCTAGTGACTTCACAAACGAAGTAGATAAAGGTGCAGCTAGGTGATGTGTCTTGATATCCAACTTTTGATGTTTTCTTGTTCATCTCTTGTAATCGAGTCCAATAGGAGCTCAGGATTTTCCTGTCACCATGGAAACCAATCGCCACAGCTTCCAACACCATGGCAAGAGACAATTCTCAGTTTGACAGTAATTGATCACTGTTTGCACATATATTTCTACAAGTATTTGCATACAGTGTAAATCAACAGTTCCCAATTCTCCTGACTAAGAGGTGCTGACCTTCAAACTGCTGAAAACATGATTTAGTCAGGCTACAGAACAATAGACAATTACACAATACAAAAGTTACTCAAGCAAATGGATAACTTTTGTAAACGGTCAGACATTTCAGACAGCATCTGCTATCTTTCATCAGTGACACATAATTTTATACATTTCTGTAACTAGAAAAAGAAATGGTGCCAAAACAAAACCATAACACCAAGCTCATATATAATTGTGTATCTTACGTGAAAAGACAATTATGATTAAGCAACTGGATAAAATTTTGAATCTTATTGTGTATCTTAGTAATTGGATGTCTAACCTTCATTGATGTATCAATTGACAATTACTAACAACTAATACAATTTTTTTCATTCTTTTTCAGACCTGTGTATGCGCGTTGGGATCATCCCAGAGTCACTCCCCACCATCAAGTTCTACGTAAACGGCAAATTCTCCACGAACTACAAAGATCCGGTCACAAACGTCGACCTTTACAACTTCATGAATGCGGCGGGCTCCGTGCCAGTAAAAACAGACAACAGGGAAGAATTATAACAGTAGCTATCTTCATAGGCGGGAGAATTGTGTATGTAGTAAGGCAGCAAATTCCCTATTTAGCAAACCCTGTGATTGCCTTTGTCAGGCTGATTTAGGTCATTTGAGATAAAAAAAGACTCAAAAGAAAAGTTATAACCTTTACAGCAGCTATCTTCATAGGCGGGAGTATAAGCGAGATCACGGTTTGAACTGAGCATGCAAGAGGTCAGAGGTTAAGGCCCCTAACTTGTAAACAGCTGTTCTTTTCAAGACATGTTTTGTTTATGTCTTAGAGGCCTTCAACTTTGTACATGTACTACCTAAAATGGATCACACTGTACATGTGCATTTCGAACGGTGAACAAGCTTATTGTAGGTAGCAAATTTGCTATTGAGCAAACTCTCTGAACAGCTTTTCCTTCAAATATTTAGCTATGAAACGGTTTACTAGCAGGAAATTATGCAGATTGCCTTTTGTTGCACACAGGATACAAAGTTGGATTGTAGTATTGGGTACTGTACAATCTATTAAGTAATATCATTAGTTAAATGGATAGACACTTGGTTTATAAACATTATGATTCTGTTAACAAGCAAAGTGGCCATTAGTTTGTTGAAGAGCGGAAAAAGAATTCTTCGAAAACCGTTGCAATATGATAATTTTGCAGCCAAGCATGCTAGGTAAGTAGAAAAAATCAAAAACAGATTTAACTTTGGGGGATGTCAAGTGAATCAAGTGTAACAGATAAATGCCATTGAAAGCTGTTTAATATGCGCATTTGTAATGAGGAGCAGCTCTGTTGAGTCTTTTTGTACCAAATCGTAGGTAAACCAGCCATCAGGAATGGTCTGATGGAAAACGTGTGCTGTCAGAACGCGCCTTGAACTTCAAATCACGCCTCCCTAGATTTCTAACCATTTCTAGCCAAATCTATATATTTGTAGATAGTATGAATGGGTGTGGCTGGATGAAAATGAATTCTAACACGGATTTTTATGCTGACATATTAACTGTATACAGTTGGATATATGATGACGTGGATGATGTAATATTGCTGACAGAAAAAGCAAAGTTCGTTTTTGAAATTGTACACTTTGCATACATGTAATTCTAAGAAGTCAAACCTGCTAAGAGTCACTGCTCAATGACTTGAAGAAATGGTTCACAGTAGACAGGTGACCACTATATACAAGACTATTGATTCTTGGGTTAAAGGGAAAATTAAGCTAAGGAAACACCAAAAAGTCATAAAATTAGAAATGGTCTCTTTTATAGGTTTGACTGTAACGTTACATCCTATGTCCTTATGACACATTCAGTATATTGCTCTGGGGTGGTAAAATCTAGATAGGATAGATGGAACTTACAATGTTATTGATTATAACTAATGTTTAGCTAACTGATCTCTGTGTCTTATTAAGTCTGTTAGTTTTCATTCTCTTTAAGTTCTTAGTCAAACGTCAAAATAGCTGTTTTCTGCAAATATTTCAAAAATCCTTTACTGTCTTGCATGGTTATGTTAATAACTTCTCAGCTTCTGCGCCACATTATCACATGATGAAACAATCAATCAAGCAAACTTTATATGTTTTGATTATACAACTTAGTGTGCTGAAGACAATTCTTTAGGTTGTAAAAATTGTGTCTGTTTTGCTGATGTTGCAGATGCAGTAGCACACTGACTTCATCTTTTCTTATAGAAAAAGATTAAAAGAAAAATATTACTTTATGGAGTTATTTCATGCGCTAGCTAGTGGCATTTGATTCTTGTGAATCATGATTATTGGTAATCTGTTGATTATTGTGATGACGATTTATGATTATCTATGCATGGATTATGATGATGTAGAAGGTACTACAGTCTAGTAATTTTTTTGTTATATTACAAAAGATATTACATGTGGTTAGTAGAAATTAGCTCTCAGCATTTGTAATCGTATTCTTACTTGTGATAATTTGGTGCAATGTAAGTTAGTTAAGGATGAAAAAGATGATATTGTAGATTCCTGAATGTGACTATGATTAGGGTTAAGGTGCATATGAAGATATGATTAACATATATGGTGTAAATATATGAACATGACCCATAATATTAGGTAAAGACTTTCTGCTTAGGGGTTATCTTTGTCAAGCTTCAATTTGCTACCACAGAAAATCTTAGACGTTTTTTTTCTTCTTCTTTTTTTAGACTATAGAACTGTTACATTCCATTCTTCTGTATTGCACATTCTATTGGTGGATTATCTTCATATATTAATCTCCAAACAGATGTAAGGATCTGGCTCATTCTCTGTTTTGCCCTTTTTTGCAACATTTACTCTTTTATAGCACTGCACTTTTTAAGGTGGAGGCAAACTGTTAAAAAGCACATAAACTGTCCTAAAAAAGAGTATTTAGTGTATGAAAATGAGCCTAGTCCTTACATCTGCTTGGAGATTATTCCCAGATAGTGAGAAGACAGTGACAGTGGGAAATGAAAAATTGTTTGCTTTCCTAAAACTCTATTTTCAAAGGGGATACGGAGTGTGTTGCTGTGAAATGACACAAGTGGAAATCAGTGCAGGAGATAACTACAAGATTGTTATGCAGAATCTTGAAGAGAAACTAACCAATTGTGTCTCAGCCATCGCTGTTCGGTGTACAGGTTTTGCGGATACTTTTGATATCAGTGACTGTTCATCTCTTGAAGCAAACTGGCAATAAACAGGACATTTTGTCTTGACTGCCGTCTCTTTTGTGATTTCATATATAAGAGGGTGGTTTGTTTGTTCACATAAGGATATGCCGACTCGATTATATGGATGACATCCGTGCGCGCCTTAGTTTACGTATTTAGACATACTAAAACAGCCTTGCAAAAACCCTGAGCAAAGTTTTCCAAATTTGAAAAAAAAAGAAGAATGTTCTGACTACATTGTAAGTTCAGTCATTGAGTGTGTGTGTGTGTGTGTGTACGTGTGTGAGAGAATATGTATGTGTTTGCATTTGAGATCAACTGAAAGCTTGCAGGTCGTGGCCAGAACTTTATTTGCAGTAGTGGACTTTTCATCGTCAGGTACATTACCATATTAATGAAAACTAAGCACACAGGTAGGAAAAAGTCAGCATTGCTATTGATGAAGGGAAGATTCGAGCCTTCAGGATAAAAGAAAAACAGTTTGAAATTTTCCTCCAGATGCTACCTAAAAAAGATGGGTTTCTTTTGCGTCATGTATGGAAGACTGGGCCGTGACTTAAAAGCTTGAAGTATGGCCCTGTGTAACCCGCCAGAACCAACTCAAATTGAGGTGACTTCACGGAAAACCAACATGGCATTTAGGTGTATTATCATAATTTACCCAAATGGCTATGTTTGCTCTAGATTAAGTGATATATCGGAGCAAGGCAACAACAGGCATGATTGTTATACGTAACAAATTATATGTATTCTTCATTTCAAAGATGTACAAATATATATATATAAATTAACCCGGATATCGGGGAGGAATCAAACGTACCTTTTCAAACGTTGTTGGACCACTAATGAAAATTCTACAGAGCTACTCTGGGCTTCAGGCAAGATAATGTCGAGTTATGTCGTTCCTTGCTTGGAACGACAGCCTCCCCGTTGTGGGAGAAGATGCCATCCCACTTGGGATGGCATGTGCGAGCCTGGGACGGCTGAGCTGAGCTGTCCTATGGCTTAGGAGATCACTAGTTCTCTGTCTGGGAACTTAGTGTCTCAAAAAACTAGGGTCCTCCGTGGTGACCCTTAGGGCCGGTCTGGCCACGCCAGGCTGTGTCGCAAGACGTCACGTGACACGATGTCGCATTATGTCGCATTATGTCGCATTATGTCGCATTATGTCAGAATTACACTGGAAAAATACAAATATTGTAAAATTTCGTCGTTATAAGTTTAATTTCCCACAATTTCCCAGACTCTTCTTGCCCTCCCCTCAATGCAAGGTTTAATACTGACTGAAATTCTAATTTTTTATTGCAAACCCGTGTTTGGTTTCCCCAGCCCCACCTACACCCCCGGAAATCTTTACACTACCTTAAGAGCAAGCATCTTTCGTTCGTGGTTTGGACACCAAAAAGGCCATTTGGGTAAATTATGTTCATGAACACCTGTAACACAGGTGAGTGTAATTAATCTGAATGCAATAATTGACTTATTGAGAAACCATGAATACTGGTCAGGACATCTATCAGTCAATTTGATCGTAGGCAAAATCCGGAGGCCCAGTAGCTGACGTGAGGATACAAAAATACATATAAGCAAAAACAAAGAAACATTTCAAAGAAAAGTATTCTTTATTCAATACTGTAGACATAACCAAGAAAAGTAATAGAAACACATCTACCGAATCTCATTCTGGCATAAATGCTACTGCCAGAAATCTGACAAAGGAACAACGTCCAAAGTGTACATTGAAACGAACTCTCTCGTGCTTATATGCATTCACACCATCACTACAGATATAAAAACAGACCTTATTTCAGTTAACATTAAATATTTGGTTATTTGTAACGCTTCTAGACCTCAACATTCAAAAGTTTACTGAATACACACAAGTTGATTACAGATGCATGCAAAGCATGGCCACCTTGCGAGGTTTCTAACAATAACAGCAGAACGGATAACTAATAAGATACAAAATATATTTGTAACACATCATTCTCTCACTGACTTATGGTTATCCTTTAGATATGCAGATATGCACATGATTTACTTAAGAAAGTTTACAGTCAACACTATGATTCATGCCAATTTAAGATACACTTGTTCCACAGGATGTATATTTCACTTGTGGTCCAGACACAAAATAGACCATTTGGGTAAATTATGTTGATGAGCTTCTGTAACACAGGTGATCGTCGTTAAGGTTGAGTATATCTATTATTATTCTGGTAAATTATGAAGATTTTACAGTACTTCTTTACAGAATTTTTTTTCCAAAGCACTCATATTCAAGTTTCCATATGAAATATTGAGATATATTTATACCGTATGAAGCTCATGGAAATTCATCTTATGGTTTTTTAATACGGTATTTCTATGTTTTTATATCTGTAAAATGGACTCCGATGAGCTTCTGCACTGGTCCGCGCAGCAGGAGGAAGGTGTCGGCTCTGTGATTCTTCGAACTTCTGCAACGGTCCCCCCAGCAGAGGGAAGATGCCGGCTCTGGCCGTGGGTTCACCCAGACAAGCTCCGCGACCAGCACTGCAGAAACTGGGGAAAGGAACTATAACTGACCTTACCATAGTTTTATACATCATTTACTACTGACATTAGACAATAATTAAACATTAAACATCCGTGACACCTTCACGACCAGATGATGATGATAGAACAACAACAACAACAACAGTAGGAGATCTCCTCTCCCCTGCTTCATGATATATTTACGAAACGAGCCAGTAACTGTTCTGGTATTAAAAAGGCGCCACACATCATTGAAACGTAAAGTCGGACAACCACAAATCCTTCTGAACATACAAAATAAGACATCCACAACAACTGACATTGCATTAGCATTGCATAACTCTCGATGTATCGACATAACCGGAACAGCAAGATACATACCTGTATACCTGGTCCTCTAAACTTGCACCAAAAAGCCGCGGAATCGAGAAGTGCACAGGTAACACACGTCTGCGGACTCACCTGGGCTTTACGTCAACAAACCTGAACTTTCTGACCTTTAACCTTAAGTTCACTATGGTACCTTATACACACATAACGTCGCGGTATGTTTGACGTGCTGTCAAACACGTTTGCAGATGACTCTCATTTATTATGAAAGCTCAAGCTAACTCTAAAATTCTTCTCTTTGACTTTTTGCTAACGTTCTGTCTCTTGTGTACTAACCTACATTCTCCTCCGATCTTGAACACAGCTACATCTATCTATATTCGTAAACTCAACGGGCCACATCTGAACTTAAAACGGTGTTAATAAAGCGCCGCCCAGTGACAGGTGCAGGTACTGCAGCCGCTACACCTGACTGTGACACGACCATGCTGAAGCGCCGCCTAGTGAAGGGTGAAGGTACCGCAGCTCAGCAGTGCCCAGATGAGATAATTAGAACAGCATCAGCTAGAACCCAGGAGAAGGTGTGCAGTCTGGTGATTCAAGGTTTTATTGCATCAAAGTTTTAACTTTCATTTTCCTAAAACCTAATTACGTCAGACAGACACGTAGTTTTGGACGGGTCTCCTGACGCTTAATGTGAAACACTACAAGTGAAACCAACTCAATTCAGTTCTCATCTATCCTTAGTCTAACTATTGTAACATCGGGGCACCACCGAAGATCAAGCAAACAGTTGTCTCCATCCTTCTCGATTTTCTGGTTTTATTAATGTTTCACTTTGTGTCATGCCTGTCCATTATCTGATATCATCCTCACATCTATTCCGTTACCTCTTCCTTCCTCCCTGAACGGTTCCTTGTATTATAGTTTTAGCTGGTCCCAATGTAATCCATAGTCATAGATAATGTGTCACTGTCAGTTTTTAGTGTTTCTTAACTCAATGCAATGATAGCAGTTTTGGTCTAGCCTCCTGTACGTCTGGACTGTTATTAGCCTGCATTTACACAATCTCTAGCTGAGTGGGGGCGGTAATTGTCGGGCCGGCCGCTAGGAGCGCAATTTAGACAGGCAAGTCTGTGATCATTACCTTCGCCGAGAAGGTTATATTTTGGGTAGCGTTTGATTGTGTGCATGTAAATGACCAGCATAACTCAAGAAGACTTTGGACAACTTCTGTCATTTGGTAGAAAAGATGATCAACTGGTATGATCTAGAATCGATGAGAAACACTCATGATACGTCAGTCAAAATCATTTGGCAAAGGTATGAGGTCATGACTCTAGTTGTAAAATGTTCCTGACTACATAGATTTCATGATGAAGGCAACTCTCTTTTTTGGCCCAACTTTTATTTTTTCCCATTCTACATTGTAGTTCTAGTTCATAGTCTGCAAACTCCCTACTAATTTTGTGCAGTAGGTACAAGCTATATATATATATATAAGACCAGACTGACATACAAGCATTATGTCAATGACAAAAGCGCACAATGTTTATTTCACATCATGTACATACATACATACATACATACAGCCTTTTGCCTTACAAAAATACTACACAAAATTCTAGGCTATGTCAATTTCCAAGCAGATGTTGGGGTGTAAGATCATGCCATAAACTGACTGATGGACTTCTGTGCTATAGTGAGTACATGTAACTGTCAGAAAAGCCAGGCAGTCAGAAAACATTATGACCTAACATCCCAACTTCTGCTTGGAGAATATAGGCTACATGTACAATTGCATGTTATAACAGCACTATAACATAAGTTGTAGTGGGATGATTGTAAACTTTAAGGATTTTTAGTACATTGTCAACGTCTCCAAGCAGTTGTGGCAAAAGAAAATCCCAACATCATGAGGCAGAAAATCTTAACAAAATACTATTGACATCTGCTTTGAGATTACACAATTCCATCACAACATGTACATAGAAAAGTTTCAACAGAAACTCTGTGGTGAGACCAGAAAGTCAACTATGCAACAGAAACTGCATAGAGAGACCGCAAGAAAGGTTATGCAAGAGAAGTAAACTGCATAGTAAAAGATCAAAAACAAAGATTGTAACTTACAGGTTTTTTTTCTTCCTTTTTTTGCAAGCATCTGAATATGTAACTACTGGTAACATTGTAACTCAGGTGTTTGTTGCAACATTCCATATGTGTAACAAACTGTGACAGCTTTTCAACACACAGCCTACTTGAATTATCTACAAGATTTGCATGTAACAAAACTGCATTGCAACAACAAGGAAAGGCTCTGCCCTTGAGCCATTGCCAAAAACAGCATCATCAGATGCAAAAGCCAATGCTAATTTTTCTACAGTGATCGCCATTTGACAGAACCTTGTTGCTAAAGGATGGCCGAAAACAATAGCCTTTCTGTCAACTGGTGACACAATTGACATGTCTAATATGAAAAATAAGCCAAGAGGTTATGACTATAAGCATAGATTTGCTCAGATGACACAAAACAAAATCTGGTGCTGGGAAAATATTCCAAATGGACCACACCAAAGACTGACATCTTGAAAAGTGCAGCGAAAGGACAGTATTCTTAAATTAGCTTATCTCCAAGCAGAAGTAGGATCTACGTCAGTGTTTTACAGTTATGTTTATGAGACTTTTACGTGGCACGACTCTTTCTAGAGATCATCATCAGCTATTACTCTATCTACCATTGAGGAAAACACTAGAAAATATGTATTACACTACTAAAGTAAACATGCATAAAACACAGACTTATAGCAGGACATTTTCTACAATGTTTCGAGACTTAGTGCAGTACGGACTTTACTTGCTGTAGCTCCTAAATTGTTGTGAAATTTCTGTTTGTAGTATCTATCCTTAATATTGCATCTATTTCACTGTCGGGAACATTGTCAAGTACACACACACACCACCACCAAATTTATAACATTTAGTAAACACCATAAGAATACACATTTTCTTACATCTTCATTTTTCTATATTTTGAACAAATGCCATGAGTTTGACAATTATGATACTAAAACATCCTTTTTCTTGGCAGTAAACAAATGTTTAATGTGCTTTATTTTTAATAAGAAGGAAACAAATTTCAGAAAAAAGTAATTTCTGTCATCATTGTTTGGCAGCATACATTTGATCAATGTTGTAAGTCGCGGTAGGGATCACCCTATTGGGGTAGCAATAAATATTTTTTCAAACATTAATGGGGACACTCGGGGGTTTTGAATGGGTAAAAATGCGATAATTTCATTCTATGACTTGTATTTAAAGATAAACACTGAATTCGATATGTTAGATAAATACAGCTATTCGACCTAATAGTATGCCAATCTGGAATACGTTACATTTTAGTCTGCGCTAAAACAAGACACAGGTAAACCAAAGAAGTTTTATTCAAATTCCTTGGTCTAATGTCAAACTTCCGAAAAACTTTCCATTGCCGAAATGTTATTTTCATGAAGTTTTTGTAACGTCTTTCACTCAGTTTACTAGCATAACTTAAGTACTATGGAGTAGAGACTGTGTGTTGTTATTTCGTTGTTTAATCTACATTTGTGTAGCAGAAGGCTCAATAATACAATTTACATTTAATCTAAAGAATGAAAAACGTTTGAAAGTAATTTGCATAAGTTGTATTCACTCAATGTAGTTTAAGTCAGTATTAAACATAACATAGCTTCATGTATTGCATATCTTACTCAGATTAACACAACTTACATAATAATTAATGCTCTCACAACTGAAAAGAAATTAAAGCCATGTCAACTCAACTACATGTACTATAACACCCATTGTACTTTGTAACCTCATGCTTGTAACAATATAGCATAGTATGGCCACACCAGTTTATTTACTTGATTCTCGGACATTTTAGAGGAGCAATTCCACAAGATGACAAAACAAAAATTAAGGGCTGGGATGAAAACTTAACATTCACTCCCTGAAACTTTATCAACCAAGGTACAGACTTTCCCCTCAGACTGTTTTCATTTTGATCTTGTGCAGAAAAATATATATTCTTAAATTCGAGAACCAACAAAATAGATTGTTGCAACCTAAAATAAAATAAAAATTCAGACTTTTTACATGCAGGTTACTCTTTATTTGGAGGTCTTGAATATTCTTAGTTGTGAGTAAAATATCTAATTCCTGCCTTTTTCAAACATAAAAAGATTTTACTGACAGTGCAACATCTTGCAGCCTCGAAAACCTGTAGAAATTTGTCGAACATCTTTGCACTGCAAGAAACACATTAATCTTATACAATATAAAGGTGAGAGTAGCTTCCTTAGTTTGGTTTGTCATTGGAAAATAGTATTCTTCTTTATTCAATACGTAATACAAAATAAATGAAGCAACTGGATAAATTCTCTGAAGAGACAGAATTTCAGATATAGCTTCACCAGTGTAACTGAGGTCTGAAAAGAAGTCGAACTCGAGTATTCAGATTTCTCCTTTATATACAAATTCCACCTTTTTAACAAAGATTATGGATGATATCTAAAACGTCTGATTCTTTGGAGCATCTATCCAGTTGCTTCATTTATTTTTTGATCTCCCTGGATGTCTAACCTTCATCGACATTCTTTATTTCACTATTTTCCATGTATCTAGTTCCAACAACGTTCTTGAGAAGTCCGTGCAACAATTGCAGTAGATTCAAACAGTGCTCACATACATCACAAGCCATGCTTGGTGCCAAAACATTGTTTATGTCAACAAAGTCCATGTTTCAACAAATACAAATGAATTTTCCCACTCCCAAAATTATACTTCATTTCGATATATGTCCACCACAGTTCAAAACATTTCTTCACATTATAAGAAACGATGATACAAAAACCTTGGAAGCCTCTAATCTTTTCATTTGGACTAAGTCTTTTCAGATACAAGAAAAGAACAAATTCTTAAGACTTAAATGAACAGAAAGTAATAATAAACCTCCAGGAATACAAATTTACGTACTCTTTCAATGCAGCAGCTATATCTTAACACATTCAATGTTAAATATCTATCTTACAGTAGTATGATGTAATGAAAATACACTACGTGGGTATAAACATACTCTCCGTCGTCTCACTATACTAGAATTTCTACATTTTCATCGTCTTTGCGTGCCTCCGCCAAAGCAGAGTGATTTGCATCTCTCTCTACTACTGAGCCTCTAGAGTTATCTGCCAATTCCATTCTTTCGTCTTCCGCGTGCTGAAATTCCGACTGCTCTTCCATGGGAGATTCCTCGGACTTTGACTCTTCTTCTTCCGTTTCTTCTTCTTCGTCTTCCATCAGTTTTCTCGCGAGCTGCACGGCGTAGAACTCGTTGTAGTGTTGTTTTCTCTTCTCCTCAAAGTCGTCTTTCTTAGCTGAATGGAAAGAAACAGAAAACTTCAGAAATGTTCGTTATGAAGAAAAACAAGGCAATCAGAGATGGCAGACTTCACCCCTTCATGTAAGAAACAAAGACCATCAGGTTCCTTATTTTGCAAATTCACTTATTTGTGAGTAAACACACTTTCATTTCATTTCATTTTATTTACCCAGGGTCAACATGTTGGATCAGAAACTTATAATTTCACAAATACCATCTTCAAAGCAGTGCATTTTGATAACAAATTTCTCTAGGTGTTTAAACACATATATTTTGCAAATGCCTTTCTATCCACTGAATCACACAATCACCATATTTATTCGTCCAAATGACAGTTACTCATTGACAAACAACTGGATGAGATCTGGAAACAGACGTTTAAGGCAGCATCCACTGTCTTTGTCAGTCAGCAACAGACGTTTCGGACAGCATCCACTGTCTTTTGTTGGTCACTGTCGGAAGACAGCGGATGCTGTCTGAAACGCATGTTTCCAAATTTGATCCAGTTGTTTGAATAACTTTCATTTGGTGAATAATTTATTAAGACGGCGATTCTTTCAGACAGCATCCACTATCTTTTTTCAGTCACTGATGAAAGACAGCAGATGCTGTCTGAAACTTCTGAATCTGTTTCCAAATCTTAGCCAGGTGCGTGAGTAACTCTCATTTGGCGTATCTTGTTACCTGGATGTCGAACCTTCATCAACACAATTATTGCATAGATCTTTGACTCCAGGTAAAATAGCTGAGAAGATTTCTGACATTTCTGGCATCCAATTTTAAGTGACTTTTTGCAATATCCAATACCCATTTCAATCTATATTTTTAATATTAGAAAGAAACAAGAAGAAACCGAACCTATGCATTAGTCAGAGTAGTTCGTACTAGAAGTCCTGTCAGTGTCATTATATTTACTTTATTACGTCTTTTATATCTGTATGCCTGTACTTTGCCCTATAGGACATGAATGTACAATAAACTGGTTATCGATATCAATATCTGGCAAAAATCTGACGGGGAAGTTTTTCGGACCTTTGTCTTCTTCGGTAAGGTTTTCCTCCTCCTCTTCACTCTCCTCTTCTTCTTCTGCCTCTTCCAGTCTGGCCACCACTTTAGGCTTCTTTCCTTCCATCATTCTGGGTAAAAAAATGAAGGAAAAAAGTCAGTGAGTAGTTTCATTGGATTGATAAGTCTTTTAAAGGTTATGTTCTTTCTACAGAACCTAAAGTTCTTGGTTGTGTAGCTATATGTATAGAGAGAACCTATTTACCTTTCAAATCTAATTCTTTGCGTTGAAATTGCAGTTGAAATCCTTTTTCATAATGAAGTCTAGAAACACAAACTTTCAAGCTAATGCCACTGTTTTCTTGTTTGTTTGTTTGTTTGTTTTGTTTGTTCTATTTACAAGTAGATCTAGATTAGTGATACAATATTCACTATTCTTCCTGGACTCCAGCAAAATAAAATAAAATGAATGTAATTATATTAGCATGGAAGCTCATCTGTGTTAACGTTGGTACATTCCATGATAATGTTTGATACTTTACTTCAACACAAGAAAATATGATCACCTCGAATTTTCAGTCGCTCATGCGTCAATCTTCTTTAGGAGCGATTCAATTCCTCTGATCACATATTTGAGCACATTTGCTTGTATTGAAGCAAAGTATCAAACTCTATCATAAAATATAATCATAATAATAATATATACAAATGATGCAACAGAAGTACTGTATATAGCAGAAAACTTAGATAAGGTGAACTCAAAATTATAAAAGAGGTCATCATCCATTCTGCAAGGCCCCCTATATGTCTCCTGTACATACTTCTGAGTGAGTGCATCAGGGTCCAAATCAGGCCCATCCTCTTCATCCATGTAGTTGTAGGGGGTCTTGGGCTCTTCAACCTTCATGTGTCCATAGTCCTTGTCAGGCGGGTGATATGTCGCCAGGATGTTCATCTCATCCCATTTGATGTTACCCTCACTGTAGCAAATGCAGGGCGACAAGAGCATAATGTTACCCTCACTGTAGCAAATGCAGGGCGACAAGAGCATAATGTTACCCTCAATGTAGCAGATACAAGGTGACAAGAACATATAACCCTCAATGTAGCAAATACAAGGTGACAACAACATAATGTTACCATCATGATTGCTGAAGCAAATACAAGTTAACACTCTTTGAATATACCAAATATAAGGTGACAACATAATGTGGCACTCATCACTGTAGCAAATACATTTACAGGGTGACAACAACATAATGTTACCCTCAATATAGCAAATAGAAGGTGACAACAACATAATGTTGGTTGAATTTGAATGCACACGATTGTATACCCTATGATAATTTGGTAATTACGAAATGTGTAATTATTAGAGTAAAATCACTAGTTATTCTCACGTCTCTCGCTGTTTTGGGATATAAAGCGGAGGGGGCCTTCGACGTCGTAGACTTTTTTTTAAAAACAGAACACAAACACAGAGCAAAGAAACAGACATCAGTTACAAACACAGAAAGGAGAAATATGAACATAGATGAAAACATCGTAGCATTTATTAATTTACTTTGATGTGCAAAGGTTAGGTGAGACAGGTCGTTCAGTGTAACATAACCAGCTGCTGCCGCGCTGTGTGCCTGCAAAGCTGATGTGTAATGCCGAAGGGCGGTCATACCGTGTGTGTGTGTGTGCATATACACAGTCATGTATGTACATTTTGTATGTGCATGTGTGTGTGTGTGTGTGTGTGTATGCAAGTGTGTGTGTGTGTGTATGCATGTGTGTGTGTGTATGTGACTAGAAATTCCTGCATGCATGCATGCGTGTGAGTGTGTGTGTGTGTGTGTGTGCGTGCAAATGCAGTTATCACAGCGACTGTACATTTCAAGGTCCTTGGACTTTGATCAAGTAATTCTTACTTTCATCACCTTTCAACTTTTCTGCAAAATTCCTTTTATAACCTCAATTCCATCCTTCCAACAAACTCTTAACGCCCCCCTCCTTCCAATCCTCAGACATTAAGGGCACAAGACGTTGCACAAATCAGAAGTGATTACACAGAGCCCCCCCATTAATCCCTGCACAACCAGACAGACACAACCTGCTGCTTGGAATACTAATGACATCCTTGTGAGGCCTGGGGGACAGCGGCTTGATTACAATCTGCCCTCTACAAGTATGCCTGCGCCAATCTGTTCCCTCCTTTCTAAAGCATCTCTTGGCCACACCATCTCAGTTTGTTGGTTCACGGATTCAAAAAAATAATGCAAATATCATCATGAAAACAAAGTCTGTATAGTCTCTGGGAGTGAATATTCAATGTAGTCAGGGTCAAAGGGTCAACTTTTTCTACGTATACCTGAGCTCCATTCAAATCTCCCTTGTCCAATAGTTACATGACTTTGTCATTGAGTACTCTAAAATTTCTGGGTACAAAGAAAATAAGTTGGTATGGCCTAAAGTAGAACTGAAACACATTCAACATCAATAATTGTATTGCACAACAATTATACAAGGTACAAGGTGTGGCATCTACTAGTACTATATAAAGGTACACTGGGCCCAAGGCCCAAAATCTTGACAAGTAATAACTGTAATATGATTTATATATATCATATATCATATGATGATTGCAGTAGACATTTGGAGTCATAAGGATCAAAATCAGCCTAATTTACTGAAAAGGCAGATGACATTTTGATCTAATTATCAAGTCTGATTATGGACAAGACTAATCTAATTCGTTGGTTCTTAGATTTAAAACAAATAAGCTGATTAGAATATCAATACAAAACGTCTGAGGGGAAAGTCTGTACCTTGGTACACAGCTTTAGGGAGTGAATACTGTAAAATGTATTCAAGTTCACAGTTGTCTAATATTCAGGGTTTTCATGGTAACATCTTCACCACAAAGTTAAAACCACCACAAAAATGGTATTTCTGTTTTCTGCCTGCCTACCACGTTGTGTCAACTGCGAACTAAAAACCACCATGAACACTAATTATACTTCATATTCTCCCTACCACGAAATTAAAGCAATGCGAACTTAAATGCAATTTAATATATGTATTTATAGTCAGATCCAAGTTTCCTCCCAGTCCGCTATTTTCATCTGGTCTCTTGCTCAGTTTTGACCTTAAAAATGTTTGAGAACCTAGGAAGTGAATGGTAATCTTGTGGTACAGAAAACGAATTACTAGTCACTATACAGTTGCATGCAAAATTATTCACCCCCCCTTCACATTTTGGATATTTTGGCAAAATGAGGAACAATACAACTCCAGAATATCACTAAATCATATAAGTCGTACACAGATAGTTTATTGCAATCTAATACCAGGGCAAAAGTCAAGATTTATGTCATTGTTCATCCAAGATTGCAACTTTCACACAAAAAGTAGGTTGCAGAATTATTCACCCCCCAAGAAGGTCTGTCTCTAGTACCTTAAGCAGCCCCCTAACTTGGGCCTAACCTGCAATGACCTGATGCAAATGGGAACGATAGCCTGTCACAGGCTTCTGGCAGCTCTCTTTATGAATTCTGGCCCATTTCTCGCCGGCAGTGGTCTCCAGCTCAGCAATGTTCTGAGGTCCACGTGCCACAACAGCTTATTTCAGATCCCACCAGAAATTCTCAATTGGGTTTACCTCTGGAGGCTGTAATGGCCACTCAAAAACCTTCCAGTCCTTTTTTTCTAACCTAGCTTGAAACTTTTATGGATTTTGATGTGTGTTTGGGGTCATAGTCTTGCTGGAAATACCAATGACGCCCCAGCTTCAACCTCTTGATAACAGACTCGGTGACATGCAAGGTCCAAATTTCAGCAGCCACAGTAAGATTCCTGAGAAGGCATGTGGATAAGGACCCTAGTCTTACTGCAAAGGACCTGAAAAACAATTTGGCTGAAGGAGGAACTAATGTTTCAGTGGACACAGTATGCCACACACTTCATGCTGAAGGGCTTAATGCCAGGACCCCGAGACCCACACCATTACTGAATCCATGCCACAAGAAATGAAGCCTCCAGTATGCTCAAACCAACCTTTTAATGCCTCAAGAGTATTTGGACACTGTTCTATGGACTGATGAAACGAAGCTTTACCTTTTCGGTCCTCTGGGTCAGAGATATGTTTCTCACATGCAAGAAGAATGAACGCGTACGCGGAGAAGAACACCCTGCTTTTCGTGAAGCATGGTGGTGAGTCTGTGGTGCTGTGTGGGTGTTTTGCTTCTAATGGCACTGGGGATATCATCCATGTTTAAGGTATCATGGATTCAAACTAGTACTAGTCTATTTTGGCCAAGAATGTCACCGAGTCTGTTATTAAGAAGTTGATGCTGGGGCATCATTCGACTTTCCAGCAAGACTATGACCCCAAACACACATCAAAATCTAAAAAGGCTTCAAGCGAGGTTAGAAAAAAAGGACTGGAAGGTTCTTGAGTGGCCATTACAGCCTCCAGACGTAAACCCAATTGAGAATTTCTGGTGGGATCTGAAATAAGCTGTTGTGGCACGTGGACCTCAGAACATTGCTGAGCTGGAGACCACTGCCGGCGAGAAATGGGCCAGAATTCATAAAGAGAGCTGCCAGAAGCCTGTGACAGGCTATCGTTCCCATTTGCATCAGGTCATTGCAGGTTAGGCCCAAGTTAGGGGGCTGCTTAAGGTACTAGAGACAGACCTTCTTGGGGGGTGAATAATTCTGCAACCTACTTTTTGTGTGAAAGTTGCAATTTTGGATGAACTATGAAATAAATCTTGACTTTTGCCCTGGTATTAGATTGCAATAAACATCTGTTTATGACTTATATGATTTAGTGATATTCTGCAGTTATAGTGTTCCTCATTTTGCCAAAATGTCCAAAATGTGAAGGGGGGGTGAATAATTTTGCATGCAACTGTAGACCAGTACAAATACTGTTACAGTACCTTTTGGAAGTCTTGGGCACATAGTTTGTAAGTTCACGTACAAATTATGAATAAAAGAGGACAATATGATAACTGAAGTTTGGGAGAAGAACTTGAATCTGGCTACAGTCAAACCTGCTCAAGAAGACCACTTAGGGGACAGATAAAGTCTGGTCTATGTGGACAGGTGGTCACAATGGACAGGATAGTTAATACTTGTGTCAATGCGGAAAAAGTGATGACTTTAAGTCATCACATAATGGCTATGCTAAGTATGTATGTGGTCACTTGTACAGGATTGACTGGATATTCACTCCCTGATACTGTGTGTACATAAACCATACACGGTACAGACTTTCTCCTCAGACTATTCTTATGTTGATCTTCCGGCATTATCTTTTTTCAATTTGAGAACCAACAATTTAAATTGGTGCGATCTCATCCTTGATAACTACAGAGATAATACCTTCTATCAATTCTACACATACTGTTCAATTAATCACCAGACTACAGCCCACTAGGGACGTCACTGATACCCGATACGATCCTCACAAGCTGCTCAAGTTTAATTTTTCAAGGTTATTGATTTCTCAAGGTCACAGAGACCATATTCTTCACACAGGGGAAGAATCAATATGGCCGCTGCTTGTTTCAGTCTTGTTATTATGGGGTGATCATGATCGGATAGGACGCAATTTTCCTGGGGATCGATTTTGCTCCGGAAATCATTCATAATAGGACCGTGACATCATGCAACGTGTCATTTGTTACAGTCATATCCCAAGGCCGAATCGATTTATTTCGTTGGTTCTCAGACAGAAAAATGTAGCAAAAGATCAAGATGAAAACAGAGGGCTGGGAGGAAAACTTAAATCTTGAATATTCACTACATAAAACTGTGAGCTAAGGTACAGACTTTCCCTTAGACTCTGTTATCATGTTGATATTCAATTTCTGCAAAATTTTCCTATATCGGAGAACCAAGTCTACGATTAAATTGATGTAGCCCAAGTAACATATAATTTTTGAAATCCTTCTACATGTACTAGCATATGTTGTGTAATATTGTGGATAAAACTGTGTATTTAGGCTGTACTAATTTTGTACCTGAATGAGCTTAATTGCTATTTATAAATCTAAGAATCTGATTCTGACTCAAAGGATGAAACATTCAGTGATCAACTCAGAGTGTACATTATTTCATTTACTTATAATTTATATACTCATTTATTTGGGGATAATTTTCTAGTGTCTTCAGTTAGTAATACTTATATTCAAATTTCTGTTTTTTTCTCCCAATGCGCCAGAAAATTAAATGCTTGAAAGAGTTTTTAGTCCTCGAAGAAAAAAATTTTAACACTGATTCCAACCTCTGAATCTAGAATTCAAATTTTCAACTGTGCCACAACCCGCACACTCGAAATGCATTCTAAATATTCTATGGAAGCCCGTGCAATAACAAAAGTTATTGCCCCGGTCCGGAACACCCGTATCAATTGTTTTTTGCAGCCCAGGTATGGCATTAAGTGTTTGATACATCATATGTTGGTGGTCAAGTATTTCTAAAGCTACATGTAACTTTGTAAGGCCACAAAAAGGAAATATGTTTAAAAACAATAATGCTAAACCATGATCAAAATTAGACACAGTCTGAGGGAAAATTCTGTACCTTGGTCCACAGAGTTTCAGGTCAGGGATTGAATATAATGTAGTCGTATTCAAGTTTTTCTCCCAGGACTCTGTTTTCATCTTTGCGTCTATTTATTTCAAAATGTCAGAGAAACGAGGAAATGCATCGGTGCAGCAATGAATTCAGACCAAAAGAGCCAATAAAGTCAGAAATAAAGGTCAATCTTGAACCGTTAAACCTTCTATGCACTGCGTTGATCCCATATCATATATGCCTTTTATACATTCAAAACGGGATGAAAATCCCCACAGATCCCCCTATAGTGTTGAATCACCACTAAAATCACACCTGACCCTACCATACATAAAACATGGCTGCAACGTTAGGCCAACAACATCCATCTACAGATCCCCAATTTGCTACAAGTGCGACAAGACTCACATCACAAATCAGTCCGTGTGCGTCACAATGACGTCTATGGCTTCTTCTTAACCAACTTCAAAACACCAGCGATGGCTCCAAATACTTTCTTCTGTGCTATAACTTCAAAAAATTACCTTCATTCGACAATTTCTTCCTGTACCATTTATCTTTGTTTCCTTCCGGTCTATCAAAAAGAGATTTCAGGAAGTACTCAGATACAGCTATCTATAATGATACTCTCATATATACTGTGAATGCAAAAATGTTTGCCGTGGTTTTATGTTTGCTTTATTTGTGGTAAGCTCTTCACCACGAATTTAAAACCTGTGAACATGAAATTTGTTGCCCTCCTACCCCCTTGTCTACTACATGTATTGTCTTAAACGTGAACTTAAAACTACCACGAACACTCCATCAGAAATATCTGAACAGCTTCAATTCTACCTGCCTTAACCCTTATGCAGGTGCTACATGTATTTTCAGCCCTGCTTCTAAAACAGTGAGAACGGGCACTATAGTTTAAGCAGGTGACGACACCTACAAGATACATGGTGCCTTAAGGGCAAGGTACTTTTCGGCTGTCCATTCTTGTCTAGAGCCACATACACCAATTAAATTTGTTGGTTCTCTGATTTTTTTTAGAAGATACTGAACTGAAACTTTTTGAAAGATAAACATGAAAATAAAGACACTACTGGAAATGGTCACAGTCCTTAGGACGGGACATTAAGCTGTGGTCCACTTATCTAGTACATTGTGCTTGTCAAAACACAGTAGCAGAATTTCCCTGGTACAATGAACCTGTATATACTCTACATAGTGTATGTCTTCTCTGTCACAACCAGTGGAAGAGTAGACTTCAGTGAGCTAAACTGGCATGGTTCACGATCACTTTCTCATTAGAATTTCTGCAAACCAAGGAAATAAACTGGTTCAGCCTTGAAGCTTCAGGCACCTACAATATGCAAGCTGCCCCAGGGGCAAGTGGATGCATTAAGCTAGCCCGTCTCTGTCTAGTGTAGAGGAAACTTCTCCTCTCACAGCTTAAGTGGAGGTTGAAACAGGTCGGGCGGGTGATGTCGAGAATCCACTTTGCTGTTAAAAGGGTTTCGAACTCATCTGTTAAAATTGGCAGAGGGCCTCATGCATGCATTTCCATATAGTTCTTGGAAGTAGAAATAAGGGCAAGGTATTTCCAAAGCCTTTTTGAATCTGCAGGGGCAGTGGCCATGGGCTGTTAATACAGTTTCTACGTAGGGCACAGAACTATTAGAAGCCCAACTCTCTCCTTCTACTGTACTTTTACAGATTGAAGTACCTCCCCAAGCCCCCAACCGAAGTCAGGTACCCATTTTTTAAAGAAGGGTGGAGTCTGGAAAGTAGTGCCAAGACAATAGTGCCTTTCCCAAGGACACAATGTCAAGCCCAGAAAGCCTGGGGAATCAAACCCGTGACCTCTCTGTTTCATGTCCCCTACATGTAGCCTACCCATATCGGCCATTAAACGCAACTTGGTCAAATGAAATGAAGTCTGGAAAACAGAGGGCTGGGAAGTCCCGGCCTCCACATGGACTTCCCCTCAGGTTCTGTTTTCAAGTCTATCTTCTAGTTTCATTTCAAGCCTTTCAATAGCTTCTTCAGCCATACGGCCACTTTTTAACAAGTTTGGCCTTATCTTTTCACATCTGTGAACTAACAGATTAAGTTTGTGTGGCTTTACACCAGCCCATCCTTGTCTATTGGAAATGAGATTCTCTTCCCCCACCATATAAGTGAGGGGTCAGGAAAGTCAGGCAGTTGATCCATTCTGATGTTAAAAGGGTTTGGACTCATTCATCAAACTGGGATGGAGAAGTCAGATTTCCTGTGGCTCACAGCCTACCAGCATCATTCAAACCTTAAAAGGACGAAGATTCAATTTGAGATCTTCCTGCCATTGATTCTTTACACAAAGACTCAGAGATAAAGTTATAAACACAATCTTATCATGTAAGAGGAAAGCAGACTGTGTAGTTTGGAGGTTATTGACCCTGCCTCAAGCTCAAGTTTGAATCCTCAGGCTGTTGTGGCTCAACCGACATGCACGCTATTTGAAAGGGATTGTAAATACTGTACATAGCATCAATCACGACCAACGGAAGACTGTAGCTTGTAACTTCAGTGAGCTTAACTGGTTCGAGATCACTTTCATTTTCAGACTTCCTGGCTCCCAGCCTATACTATAGCTCCAAGCATCATTCAAACATTGAAAGGACGAAGATTCAATTTGAGATCCTCCTGCCGTTGATTCTTTACACAAAGACGCAGAGATAAACACATTTGGTTGTGTAAGGGGAAAGCCGTTGTAACCATTATGTAAAGTTTTAGTTGGGCAAAGATTTCTAGACTAGTAGCGTGCATTGTCCAGTGGTTAGTGACCCTGCCTCTGAACCAAGAGGTTGTATGGGAGTTCGAATCCTAGCCGTTGTTGCTCACCTGACATGCACGCTACTGGAAAGGGTCACAGTCATTTGGACGGGAAGTTAAGCTGTGGTCCACTGTTCATTGTACTTGTCAAAAAGAGCTAATAGGGAATTCAAATGTCCCCAGTGCAATGAACCTTCATATAATTATTATACTGTACATAGCGTCTGTCTTCTCTGTCACGTCCAGTGGAAGAATAGATCTTCAGTGAGCTACACTGGTTCGAGATCACTATCACTTTCAGATCTCCTTGCTCCCAGCCTTCGAGCATCATTCAAACCTAGGAAGGGCCAGGATTGAATTTGAGATTCTGCCATCTTTTTTTTCAGCCATAGATTCTTTACACAAAGACTCACAGACATCCAGATAAACACATTTGTTTGTGTAAGGTGAAAGTCCTGAAATGTACTTGTAGCCTATCAATCATCTTAAGTTCTATTCGGGCAAAAATGTCTAATGTGATGCTTCTGCTTTTCGAGACTTGTGATATAGCAGATATAAGTTCTCACAAATTTTAACTTATGATTTAAATTACAGTTAAAGTTTTTCACATTCTTGCATCAGATTCAGAGACTATACAACTATTTAGGAGTCATGATTGTCATCCATAAAATTATGTTGATGTGTCCTCCATTTGTTCACTCCAAACGTATCAGAAGTAGATGTGTTAGGGGGACCAAAGCGCCCTCATCAAAATAACTGATCTCATTTTCTCTGCAGGGCTCAAAATTTATTTTTGGGAATACATGTAGCTACACTGGTGTTCCTAAACCAAAACTTTAGGTGTACAGAACAGGAAATAAAGTAGGATATCAGCACAACATAATCATTATTAGAAACCCTACTTCAATTTGTAATATTCTAACTAGCTTCAGTATTTTAAACAAGCAATACATCAAAGTACAACAAAGGTTATATTGCTTTTTCTGATACTTAAGATTTCAAGAATATTAAACTGTATACTGAGCCTGGTGTACAATAGTATAGCCCACACAAATACCCATAGGTGCACAGTCAAAAAGTAGGTTAACATCTCCAATTTTGGGTGCACAAAAGTGCACAGTCATGCATCCAGTATTTCGAGCCCTCGTTTTTGATATTCTTGTGGGTGCCCTTGATCCCTAGTAGGGAAAGGTTAAAAAGCACCATTCTGCCACCTGTGACCCAGTGTGCATGGATGTGGGACTGGCGCCATCTTAATAACTACGTAATTTGCTACCGTAAGGTTTCTAACAGGATGCTACCTTGGGGTTAGAGTATGTGGACATCCCGTCCTAGGGACTGCAACCCTTTCCAGTAGCGTGCATGTTAATTGGGTGAGCGACAAATCCAGAGGCGGGGTCACTTAGCCTATATAGCTGGTGTGTTACGCCGAAGGGCGGTTATACCGGTTCGACAGATTCAGATGCTCCTATCGCATACATATTACAATGCACCACCTCAGACCCTTCCGACATGCTCTCTTAAGCATGAATGCCTTAAAGGATCACCATTTCTTTAAAACTGACAGGTAAAAGTATTGTCTTTAAGGCCTTCCACCCCTTGAGTCTTGGAAGCACTCAGGTTCTCACCGATGCGTCCAGAGACATAATCATCTCCTGCCAGTGGAGTGTCCACATCCCTTCACATTACAGTGCACAAGGCAACAAGAATTTATTTTGTTGGTTCGTTCATTCATTCAGAGATTTGGACTGTACTTGTAGTGCCTAGTCATGGGGCAGCAAGTTTTCTTCCTCTTAATTTCAGTAGCAATCATTTGCAGGCATCAGTGTCTGATGCATGGCGGCTGCAGACATGCATAGGGCTCGCCAGGCTGGTTTGCTCTCGGCATAGACCCTCCAGTTGTTTCTGGTGACTCCCAGCCCCTTGAGCGTGTTGAAGATCTGGTCTTCCCATCTTCCTCTAGGGCGACCTCTAGGTCGCTTCCATGACAGGATGGGTTCCGATGATTTCAGTAGCAGGGTATATTTTTTACAGGGAGGGGTTGCTAGCCCTTCCCGTTTAACATGCTCGAGGCACCTCCTCTAATTATAACACAAGATCCCCATTTTACACGCCTTCAGAAAGACCGGTGCAGCCCCAACCAAGATGTCCTGGCCCAGGATTGAACTGGCCGGGGTCTCCCAGTTAGCGAATAATTGGAACCAGGAGCTCAACAGTGAGACTGCTACCAGTTGAACTACAGGGACATGTCTTATTTCCTTGGTTGGACCACATGTACACTAATTCATTTTCTTGGTTCTCAAATTAATATCTTGTTGGCAGAATTGATAAATTAAAGGAGACAAGATAAAACAGAGGGTAGGGAGTGTCTCTATAAAATCATACCTTGAAACCGTGTGTACCAAGGTACAGACTTTCCCCTCAGACTCTGTTTTCATGTTGATCTTCAAGTTTGATATTACTTTGTCTTTGTTTATATTTAGGAACCACCAAATAAAATTGGTTTTGCCTTATTTTGTATTTGTATAATGTAAGCTTTAACCAAAAGGACTTAATTAACATGAAAACAAAAGGCTGGGAGGAAAACTTGAATCTGACTATGATTTCCCTCTTTGAAATTGTGTGTACCAACTGAAGGTTTTCATGTTGTTCTTCCAGTTCAGCACAAACATTTACTATTTCTTCAAATCAGGGGACCCTGACAAATCATAGATTGCTGTGGCTCAAATCCCTATGAAACCATTTGGAATTGAAGCTTGTCCAGAAATTGCAATTTGACCAGAAAGAACTAGCCTAAGGCTAAAAAATCAGGCTGAAAAATTGTTACACCAAGTAATCATTGTTAAAATTGAGTACAAGGCCATTACAAATTGGTGGAAGTAGCAGACGGCATTCAAATGAGGATAGACAAGACTTATTCAACCAACGTTCATTAGATTCTAGTAATCAAATCTCATCATACCGTAAATTCACTTATTTTTGCAGGGTCTCAGTTTCGCAGTAGAAGGGGAAAGGCGGTTTTCACTGTATTTGAAGTTTGCAGTTGAAACTATTCCGAAGTACAGTAGATATATTACATGTACATAGGAAATGTATATACAGAATGTACAAGGTAGGGGTTGGTATTGGTACAAAAAAATTAGAATTAGATCCGGACCTGGACCTGATTATTACTTTTGAGGTACTATAATCGTGTTATATTTAATAAGTACATTGAGAGTATATTTATTAATAAGTACATTGCAGCAGATTAAGTTTTTATGTATTGAAATTGGCACTAGAAAATGTCTAATAGAAATCAAAATAGATATTCATGGTGATATTCAAATACTCTGGCGGAAGGTCAACACAAAAAACACAAAAATAAAACAACCACGACATTTCACCATTTCCAGTTTATCGATCACAGTCTTTCCGGAAGGTAGAAGACATGTACAGAGTGGATGAAATCTGTGTCCATTATCAGCAGCGAAATTCCTTTAGCTAACGGAAAGACAGACGCTGGCGGGAATTTATTGTAGAGGTCTTCAACCCCAACGTTTTCATCAGATAGCATCCTGGCAGGGTTGCCTTTTAAGGAAGCAGCACGGTCAGATCAAAGCTCTACCTGTGATGGGAAACCTCTTTGATGGCTACTTTAGCAGGTCCTGACAAACTACGGGGATCACTCGGCGTACTGTTAGTCGTTTTAAGTTTAGACAGACTTAATTTTGAGGTGAGGGGATCCGGATGTTCGGGGCATTTTAAGTTCGCAATGCGTAGAACTACTCTCAAATTTGTATTCTGATAGAGTTGGTGGCAAAACCTCTTTGATTGCTACTTTCCTGACAATCTACATGGATCATGCAGTCACTCTGTATAAGTTGTAAATCATTTCAAGTCTTTAGGTAAAAAAGGTAGTTCCATAGCCTTTTTGAGGCCGTAGGAGCAGTGGGTTGTTATCCACTGTGTCTAGGGCATGGTATTGGAAGGTGGAGCCCATCCCTCTCCTTCCACCGCCTTTTACCTCTGCCAAACACACTGTTACGCCAACACGGCACCACGATTTTAAGTTTAGACAGACTTGTGTACGCAGCTTTTAAGTTTGCAATGCATAGAACTACAAATTTGCTGTGTGGTAAGTCTCAAACAAAAGTTTTAAACCACTGTGAATATTTTGCAATTTGCAGTAAACAATGACGATCAGTAACAATATTGCAATCTAGATATCTGTAGTTGGTTCTTTAATATTTAAACAAAAAATTGATTATAGTAAAGCCGATCTGGAAGTTCAAAATGATATCGGAGTTTGAGGGTAAAGTCCGTACGTAGCTTGGTTCACACAGTTCCAGGGTTTTTCTTATCTAATGTCCAGCACTTAGTAAAATTCTGCTTCAAAATGTCAGAAAACTAGAAATAAACTTAGTATAGCCTAAGTCCACAGAATGTAATTTCTCAGCTCTTGGATTCAAATATTAACACTGAACTTGAAGTTTAACATGAAAATATAACCTGCTACTGTAACTTTCTGTGTAAGCATATTTAGTTTCCTGATTGATTTTTGTGATGCAGGTAACTGAGACATAACAACATTCTACAAGATGTCTAGTCAAAACATGCATATATCGACTTAAAGGCCTTTCCATAGCCTAGAGATACTGTAAATGCAGAAATGTTCGCGGTGGTTTTATGTTTGCGGTTTTCACAGTGAACTCTTCACAGCGAACTTAAAACCACCGCAAAAAGTGTTACCCTTATGAGACCATAGTGCCACCTGTATTGTTTCAAAAGTGAACTTAAAACCACTGCGAGCACTCCATTTTCTCCACAAAATTAAATCCCTGGAATATTTCTGCATTTACAGTAACACCTGTTACTTTTCACTAAAAAATTGGAACCTTTTACAGATTCTAACATCAAATATTTCTAACTATTTGACATTTATAGTTAAATATGTGTCATGCCGAAGGGCGAATATACAGGCTATATAGAGATACAGATTTAGATTTATGATAATAAAAGGGTACTATGAATTTGGGGGAAGCATTACTTTGTCAAATGACAAAGCTAATAATAATTTCATCTTGTAAATTTCATATTCAGTTGGAATGTAAATACAGTGCCCATGGAATATGGAAAAAGGAGTGCTTGATAAATTTACACTCATAAGTGATTTTGATGGAGATTAAGATAAATAGATCATTGCATTTGTAGATTGATATCAAGAGGATGATAAATATGCGATAAATCAAATGCACTTAGATAAATCATGCGTGATTCCATTTACATCCGGATATTTCATTAAGCTTGTGCGGCATACATATATTTACCATAGTTACAAAAAAATTGACCTAAATTAATTGGTATCGCTAATACATGCAGGCCACGTCAATTTGAAATGTTGGTTGATAACAATTTGAAATCGAATGGGGAAAAATAAAGATGAACCGGAACATCAACATGAAAACAGAATCTGAGGGGAAAGTCTGTACCTTGCAAGTTGCATACTTTCATTACACACAGTTTAACTTTAAGGGGTGAATATAATAAATCTAGACATTGTGCCCTTGGGAAAAGCACTTTACACTACTCACTCCACCTAGGTGTAAAAATGGGAAGCTGACATCGGTTGGAATTAGGTAAAAGGCAGTGCCATAGACACAGTGGATAACATACGTAATATATACACTGCCCCTGTGGCCTATAACCCTTAAATATTATCCTATGTGAGATTTTCCTACTGTGCTGGTATAAGCTGATTGTAAGGACCTTGAAAAATAAACTGGCGTGGCTTTTTTAAAACAGTAACACTAACCCATCCTCTATATTCTCCTAACCCTACAATTTACCGGTTCTTGCTGGGCCTTCAGGGGAGGATCAACTGATTACATGTACATTGTATAAAGCCCTGGATTCATTTTGGATAAAAATAAGTCTGACACCAAATACATCTGAGGAGAAAGGCTGTACCTTGATACACACAGTTTCAGGAAGTGAATATATTTTTGAATTTTTCATCCCAGCCCTCTATTTTCATACTGACCTCTTGCTGTTAATATTAAGTAAATTACATATCCAATGTCTTTTTGAACCATACGAGCCAGGAACCAAGAGAAATTATTATATATAATAAGTGATTTTTTATAGTAATACAGTTGTACCACTGATTATAATATAAACCCTATATACTGTAAAGGGGGAAATGTTCACTGGGATTTTTTTTGTGGTGGTTTTAAGTTAGTAGTTGAAACTGACATGCAGGATTTTAATGTGAAAGAAAAAAAATATCCGTTGTGGTTTTAAGTTCGGGTTTAAGATGTCACCACAAAAACACGAAAATAAACCCACCACCAATATTTCCTCTTTTACAGTAGTCTCCTACCCCTGTGAGATTTTTACCTGCTGTGCCTTGGGGCAGGTATAAACTGATTATAAGGACCCTGATTGATTTTACTAAGCTCCAGACACAGTTAGTGCTCGGTCCGACAAGGAACAAAGCTTCACCATGGCAACCTTAACAAGGGAGTTAAACATTATTATTGCTACAGCAAGCGTCGTCTTTCCCCGTCCTTTGTGTGGGTAGGTGTGTGGAACAAAGAGAAACACAGGTCAACAGGTAGACTATTGTTCTTTTGTCTGTACAGACCTAGTTCTAAAGGTAGGCTAAGTCCTGTAGATGTATCAATGTACATGTACTTTGTTATTGTTACTAACTGTGGAAAAACTTGTGTCAGGACATCAAAATAAAATACAACTGTATAAACAAGCCACTGTGGATTTTACTCTTTTTTTCTTTTGAATATAATTATATTCCAAGCAAGATGTCAAAAAGGAGGTTGGATAATGTAAAAAGATATAAATATTTTTTACAACTTAATTTGAATCTGGGCAGTTGGAGCATTGGATGCATGCGCACTATTGACGATTGTGCACCCAAAATTGGACATAACGCACCTAAATGTTTGTGCATGTGCAAAACACAATTCATTATAAGCCAGCATCAAAACAGAGTCTGAGGAGAAATCTAAAACTCGTTTAAGTCTGAGCCTTGGTTCACACAGTTAAAGAAATAGAATACAGTAAAAGTCACGTTTTCCTCCCTGTCCTGTTTACATATATGTTGACTGATTTGACTTCAAAACCTCCTTCATGTAGAACCATTGAAATGATTTTATGTGGCCTTACTTCTTGAATTATCCTTTTCCTTTCCAGTGTTTCCACATACTGTACTGTACATGTGTACATGACTCTATGTCAGGTATAGAAACATAAAATTACCTCCTAGCCAGTCGTTACTTGTTAACCCTAAAATAACCCCATCCTTCTTCCTACAAGCACTTTTCTTCCATTAATCTCACCTTATAGAATCATACAGCGTAAGACTGAAAGCGATGTGTATTTGTATGCTTGTCAACAGCTCACGGGCAATTGGAAATGACCCACCTAATTCCTGGTGAGAAATTGCACTTTGATGGTTCCAGCAGGCACTATAATTTCAATTTGACAAATTCCCTTGGCACTGCCCTTTCATGTGGCAATAAAATCGCACAAAAAAGTGCTCCGGTCACCTTGCTAGGGAAAATTTCATAATTTCACGCTTCGAAGGAGGAACATTGTGTCTGTAATATTGAGTTCTTTTCATAGCACATTACTAGCAGCGTTCTTAATTCGCTTTCCAGTCAACCTCATCAAATCAGTAAAAGCATTTTTCATTAGATAACTATAATAACTATACAATTGTAATACGGCTTTACTATCAACTAATAATATATGGCTTGCTCACCGGGTCACCCCTTCTCAATAAGTGTGTTGGGTCCTTCTATGTGCAGTTTGATTCATTCATTCATTAAAACTAAAAGTCTAAAAAAAAAAACTCTTGAGTAGGAGTATATATGGTAAAAAGACAACTGCATCAGTAACAGACTACAAATCAACTTGTAATATTAGTACAAAGGTTATAACACTTGAAGTGGGATATGAACTGAAATATTATTACAGATAGAATAGGCAAAGATTTGTTTTGTAGAATATGCCCAGTTTGGTGCCAAAATCCTACAATAGGGACCTTCAAGGCTTGGTCTGTATGGAGGACCCTCAATGAAGCACTAAGACGATTCACTTGATGATCTAAGGGCAGCTGACATGCCAAGGGAGTGATGTCATTTGTAAACACTTGCTTAGAACTCCAAACAACACAAATGTGAGGTGACGACAGACAAGCAACAAATCTTAACAAAGCCTCAGGAACTAGCACTGAACCATGCTGGTAACATGAATAAGGTGCACACAAAAAAACTTTTTAAAAAAGAAGAAAATGGATAAGGTACCAACAAGAGGAAACACAGTCATGTATTACTGTTGTAATCATAATGTGAAGACAATTACATGTAGGTGTCTTGATCAAAATCTAAGGGAAAAATACCTTGGTACACATAGGGAGTGAGTATAATACTGTAAATCTATTTAGTTTTGCTGGCCAGGGACTTAATTTTGCATAGCAGGGAAAAGGAAGTCTTTGTTGGTGCCATGAATTCACAGTGAAGAGGTCACCACAAAACAATGTGAAGATAATCCCACCACCCTTAGGTGCACTTTAGACCTACGATGTTATACAGTCGTGCGATCATCGTCGTGGGCGACGGTTTTCTTTAGACACACGGTCAGGAAATATCATGGGACCCCCGCGGCGCAGAATTCGATTGATGTGCGCGTGTGACCCAAAGTGACCTCTTGCGCTCAAATTCAAAATGGCGGAAGAACCGCTGGTTTTCGTCCACGCAAAAGATGAAGCTTTTACTGACTTTGCAACAACTGTTGCCCTGTAGATGAGACGCTGAGAACGGCACTGGTGCTCAACAAAGAAAGAGATTGAGGCTGGTACAGAGACGGACGGGATTTAACCCGAGTTCGTGGCCGCCGCCGGGGATGTCACGGGGATTGAGGAATAGGGGCATACTAGAGTAGCAGGGCGTCGCGCCGGAATAACCGGTTTCGGATGAGAAAAATAGGTTTCCATTGCTGACTGCATGCATATTTACAAAGAGAACGATAGAAACTTTCCTTCCCGGACAGGAAACAGCACGCTGTAGGCTTATTAGCATATCACCCACTTCTGTCGCCGGAGACGATTCTTCTTTAGACGAGAAAAAAACAGCCACAGGCCCCCCCGCTGAACGTTGTGCGACTGGGTCCGAGGTGGTCGCACCACAATTTGAGGATTCCCCGTTTATTGCCGTCGCATGATTGTTTTGATCGTCTTTAGACGGCCAAAAATACTGTCGCCGGCGACGTCGCCCACGACGATGATCGCAAGACTGTCTACGGTCGCCAGTCTAAAGAGGCCCTTATTGAAAAGAGTAGGGGTCCTTTCCAGTGTGAGCGGATCAAATAAATCAGTCTGGATATGCAACTTATACATTCAGTACAAACCTGATGTGTTACGCCTTGAGGCGGTTTTCCGGGTATGCAAATTTGCAAAGAAACAAACTAACTGCAAACATTTCAAGATTTGCAGTAGTCAAATTCATCCAAGTTTTCCTGACAACCCAATTTTTTACTCTGTCTACTCTAGCATGTCCGCAAACCAATGAAATGAATTGGAGGGCCCTCAAATTAATCAGGCTATGGAGTAGTTCTCACTCTAAATCCCTGTGAAAGTCTCGAGTATGCCATCCATGCCTCCAGGTTCTCTTTGCTCTTTCAGTAAATCCACACTTCCATTCAGGGACTTACGAGTACATAAAAAAGAAGGTGCCACAAGCATCCTTGGAAAATGTAACTCTTGCAATTGGGTCTTCAAGTTTTAAGAAATTAGGTCATAAAACCTCAAGAGATGCTCCTAATCAAGGGCTTATACCTTAAGGGTACCGTAGTATGTGTGGCTGCATCTAATTGGTCAATCAGCATTGTGAAGCTTTGAAGGTGATAACTGATATACAATGTACCACACCTACCATACATATGTCAGCCCTGCATCCAATACTAGTAAGTGTGGCATATTGATATGCAATGTGCATGTAGCTCTGCAATGAAGCTATCAATTGTGATACGTAATACTTGATAATTTGATTACAAGGCATCTGTCTGTGAATATGAACAATATTATAAGAGTTAGAGGTATATTTGTAATCATAACCATTACTGATTGCAAAAAAAAAAGAAATTTTAAAGTTCCAAATGTATATCCTAAAAATGAAATGTATATCCTGATAATATATGGTACATTGTGTATGTGTGCTCTTTTTTTACTCACTCACTCACTCAAATTTCTGAATAATTATGTACATGTCTTAACACTGTTGTTTGAAATGAGCAAAAATGTGTGATAAACTTTCGTCATTATCACATACAGAATTTGTATTCTAAATAGGTTCCTCTTATGTTAAATTGGCCATTGACATTTAAGAGTGTATGTAGACCATATCATAAATTCATTGGAACATGCACAACAATAACTATCAAGAAATCTGCTAATTCTTTGTGCAAATTGGGTGTAGACTGAAGCGGAAGTAAATTATTCAAATCAAAGATTGCGGAGGAGGCAAATCACTAAGATACACTGTGTCAAATGTAAATCGTTATTAACTAAGATTAAACTTTTAATCCAACTTTTCATCATCATGTACAGAAATTGGGACTTACACAAATTTTCGGTTGGCTCCATCAACCCTGTTCACGGAATGACCCGTCTACTGCTGGAACGTGATGTCAGAGACATGTGACCGTAGTAGCGGGTCATACGTGCCAGATAACTTGTGTCGCCCCCCGTCTCTGAATCATATTGACTTTTTTTTCTGCTCTGGATTTTAAATCATGCAATGCAGATAATCAGATGTAAAAATTCATGCCGTCATATTCTGCAAACCAGTGGCATATTTCTTAATTTCAAACAACCTCTAAAAACTCACTCTAAAAATAAAACATTAACAGTATACTCTTCCCAAATCTAATTGTAACCCTGCCATAAATATCATATATCTAAACTGAATCCTTATTCAAACAAACTCCAGATGTAAAATACATGCTGTCAATATTTTGCAAACCAGTAAAACATTTCTCCCTTTCAAACAACCTATATAGCTAGTAGCCATTCCAAAATAGAATATCATGCTCATCATATAACAGTATTCTTGGTCCAAATCCAACAATACATAGATGATATAAATATATACAACTTCTATTCAACAATATTCTAGCAAATAAAACCCTATTCCCCTTTCACACCAATACCCTTTGCCCAGCTTCTTTGCTTGGACCATTTTTCGGAGAAAAACCTAGTTTGAAAACCAATCTCACGGCAAACACTCTCGACAACAACAGATACGGACGTGTAGGTTCCTAAAGGTGGTTGCCTTCTCTCTTCCGAGGCAAAGTCACAAACACAGCCTGATCACAAAGGGTTACTTCTTAACACATGCCATCCATCAACGTCAGGAAGTGATGCACTTGAAATTCAAGGAAGCAACCAACCTCACAAAGTCACAACCATCAAATAGTAATAGTAGGGTCTCTTTATACTTTGTCAGTTAGTCTACATGTAGTACTGACTTGGACTTGGCACTGTGCACATAACATACAGTAGGGTCTCTTCATACATACAGCTGCAATTGAAGATAGATAATATCAATAATTCAATTGTAAGCGGTCGGGACTCAGACTGAGGACGAAGCATGACGCTTTTTTATTAGCTATTAGCTATAGTATTAGTACAAGGCAATGCTTTGCTTCGGCTCGCGTATTTGGCCAATCACACCGTATCTGTATCGCCCCTACTATTCTCGAAAAGTGTTGGGTTCTTTTAAGTGCAGAGGTTTAAGCTTGAGGCTACCTCATATACGGGGCTGCTGGTTTTATGTCACCATTCAAAATATGACGAATGCAATCCCTTACAACATGTCCGAGCAGATATTGTACGCCATCTAAATCTACTAGTACGTTACTGAAGGTTAGATATCCAGCAGGTTACTAGTATAAGATACGCCAAATAGCAGTTACTCAAGCAACTGGATATGATTTTGGAAGCGGTCAGGCTTTATTTGCGTATCAATTCATTATTAAAAACCTGCTGATTGACAAAGTATCACTGACGAAAAGTAGTGGATGCTACTTGAAACGTCTGAACATTTCCCAAATCATACCCAGTTGCTTGAGTAACTGCTATTTGACGTAGTATTTCCTTAGTTTTCAGAGATTTTAGAGTCAAGATTAAAAAAGAAGTCTAGATGACAAAAGCAAGCTGAGAGGAAATCTTGGATCCAATTTATTTCATTTATCTGTTTTATTCTCCATCATTTTTATTCTATCTATTATTTTGCCCAGCTCAGTGATAAACACTGCTTTGCAGAGGGACCCTGCGTCATACATTCACTCCCTGAAACTGAGTGTACCTGAGGTACAGACTTTCCCTTCTGTTTTCATGTTGATTTTCCAGTTTAGCACAATTTCTTTGAATCCAAGAGCCAATATATGAAATTGGCAAGGCCAGGGCCTCTTTATTGCATACATGTAGCTGCAATACGCAGATAAACATTCCCGGCTTATGTGTGACAGGTCGATCACCGTAATATAACCGGCTGGTCTCGAATGCCTGCGTAACTATTGTGTTTCACTCAAGTCCAAGGCAACTATATTAGATGATTGATGGATACATACCTTTATTGACGAGGTTTTAGAAACAACTCCTTGCTTTTAATCATTTCACACTATTGAAATTTGAATAATTCCAAAGGAAAGACTAAGCTTAATGAATACAAACTAGGTACAGTAGGACACAAGTATGTTTATAACTAAATTTTGCAAGTTGCGAGCTTTCAAATACAATATAATAAGCAAAATAAAGGCTGTTTGAAGTACATGTAGCATATTTCACAAACAGAGTGTATATGGCAATCATTTGAAATTTTAGACAACCTTATCATGCACGATATCACCTTGATATTGAATAGCATAATTATGATAATAATATTAATAGATAATCATCAATATTCACAAGGAGAAAATGGCAAGGAATTTTTTGCATTGCGACAGTCTGGACTAGTATTGACGTTGCCAAATCTGGTAATCCGTCTGTCGAGAACAAAGGTCAGCTACATGCATATGGTGTTGTGTAATACACACCACAAAGGGCAACCTGATCATGATAGCAAGAGTCTAAGCAGACATTGACAGCACACATCTAGTCTCTCCCTGACGCTGTGGACTGCTGGAATATAGAAGAAACTGGCCAAATCGGTCTAATAATTTGCCAGACTAGAGCAGTTTTAGGCCATAGAGTTTGCAGGCCTTCTGTCAGCTCAGGTCCCGCTACAAGTATGCTTATTTTTCATACATATAGCCGTTTTGACCACTTCTTTTTTCAGGGACTTCTGGAAGAGCCTTGGCTACCAGTAATACTGATGCTGGGTTGAAATTTTGCTGCTCAGGCTCGGAATACCCTTTCTGTTTCTGCAACATGTAATATGAAGCCTGCATGCTAACACTAAAATAATTCCACTAGTTTGTAGTGATGTGAAATATGAAGTTGAGTAACGTGCGACGCTACATAGTTGTCACTTTGAATGTATATCTAGACATACAGTGTAATGTATATATATGTAAATGTATGTAAAAATAGTATATCAAACTTAAATACAGTGTAACTTGCTTGTTTCACATACCGGTAAGTTGTGTGTTTATCTTAAATCATCAAAGTTTCAGCTTTAAGGCTTACATGGTGTGGACCTCTTAAAATTAGTTAAAGAGCAAAAAACAGAGAAAGTAGTTCTGTAGTTCACTGACTTTTTACGTGCACAATGTCATGCACATGTCCTACATTACATGATGTCCCGCTATTTCTTTTTGGCATGTAACCAAAATGCACACAAGGCAAGAACAGCTGACAATGCGCTTTAACAATTCTATAGAAGGTACGAGGAAGTCTAAATACTGCAACGGTTGGGTATAAAACAAACTTTGCAAGAAAAGGGAAGAAATGTCAACGTTTTATAGAACAGAACAACATCATTTTTGCGTCAAGAAATATCTGTTCTATGAGGAAACAGCGAAGTTCGAAAAGCCATGTTGTGGTAAGGGGTACGGTTTTGTTTGTAAAAGTTATCTCGCTACAAAGCGGTGTTTTTCTCCACATTCAGAAGCGCAGTCGAACGCAACAGCGGCGCTGAATGAATCTTAAGACTTGCCCACTGTCACCCGAGTCGGAACATTCACTGAACCAAAACTTAGCGGAATTTTTTCAGGGGGGTTGGCGGCTAAAGGGAGCTTCGACATAGGGCATGTCAGCGTACGTTCGGACGGTTTACACAAAAAGTACGGTAGCAAGACTGGTACCAACGGTCTTACCTGGGCTGGGCTTCCGGCACCGGCGCTCTGAACTCAGGAGGGGCGTCGAAACTTCCTTTACTGGAAGTTTTCTTGAGAATTCCTCGGCGCGGCTGCTTGTCCGGATCGTGAACCGCCGCCATGATGGATCCTACTGATGCCGCAAATCGTCACAAGCGGAATACTGTCGTAAAATCCGACAAATCGCTAAGACTGATGGGAAGATATCTATGGTGCACCTATCGAGGTAATACTAGTACTGAGGAGGGAAGGGGGTAGTGTCAGGTAATAAAACACGCAGGTGAGAAAAAAATACAGGGCAGCTGAACGAACGAATCGATGACAATTTTTTTTGATATTTCTGTAATCAGATATTTTCCCCTTCATCTAGTGTCAGAAACTGCATCTACAAACGCACAAATTAGTTGTATCTAACGTTAACGTTAATTTCTAAACGTAAATGGCGATTTTGAGATAATCATTTTCTTCTTTCTGATGTCACAAAAAAACACCCCCAAAGTACACAAACGCGCGCGCGCGCGCGCGTACACGCACACACACACACACACAAACACACACACTGACACACACACACACACGCACACACACCGTGACACACACACACACTGTAACACATGTAACGTTATATTCACACATACACGAAAACACAAGGCCACAGAGGTATCTAAATTATGCATGTGCTAGTGACGTAACTTTAATCTATGCCCGGCTCCAAAGTGACCTTTGATTTGAAAGTCACGTTCTCTCTGGATCTATCATGGCGGAACCGAAAGGTGTGTGCGTACAATTCATCAGAGCTTTCCACACAGTTTCCCCCCATATGTAGCTCAACAAGACTGGCAGCGTACCGTATAGAACGCACGGTTCCAGCTACGTCACATCGGAAACAACGGCCAAAGTCTTCTGGCTTTCTCATTTGTGGATACTCACCTTCCAAATCAATGATATCCGATGCTACTCTATAGCTCCTGATTTAAAAACATTGCAGTAGATTTTGCAATGCTCTGTTTTAAGCGAAGAGGACGCTTACGATTGCTCTTTCACGTATGCAACGTTACACGTTGGTCTTGTGACTATGATTTTCGGCGACGCTTGAATGGAAATTAATCAATCTTTCTCGAGATATAGCCTAGCCTCTTCTCTACATATGAATATCAAAAAGGTCAGACGGCCACTACGGGCTCCAAAGTCCAATTTGGCGCGGAAAACAGCAAGTAGCGAAGGTGCATTGTGATTACATTTCCTGAAATTAGCGTATAGACAACTCATTCACGCTTGTTGGTTTGAGTCGTTTTTGAGGGAAAATTGAGGGCCTTGTCGTGGCACAGTAGTGGGTATGTCGTAAGAGTTTCAGCCGTCCTGTGACGAAAAGATTGTCGTAGATCCTTTTCTCTGGAAATCGCACTGTAGAAATCGTACGGAGCTTGTGACAGTCGTATAAGATTATAATAGAGGACACACAGGTGGTTGGCCCTGTAATATGAGCTCATTAACCTTGTTTACGTGACGAGAAACATGTAAAGGCGATAGTTGATAGTTGAGTCAGATATCAACCACGCCCCCTTCCTGGTGTAGTGTTGCAGGGTTAATGTAGGTCAAAGTTTCTGCGAGCGATGATTGCGCCGTCCGCTAGGAGGCGCACCTTAACGCAGCAAAACAACATGGGACGCATACTAGTGTTGCATTGAGAATTTTGTTCAATTAGACCAAGCAACAACCACAAATTTGATCCTTTGTTGCTTTAGCAATTGCGATGTACTGCATATCATTGGAAAGCTTATTCATTACCCTTTACAGTTTAGTTAGTTTAGTTGAAAGGCTGCTTATATGAGTGGGTCACAAAGAATGCCATGATAAACACTTGAGGAAAATGGATGTCATGCTCATTTCTAGGAGTAGAAGTAGTGGACTAGAAGTAGTAATCAAACGTGTTTGTACTTGAAACGGGTATAGATTACAAAATGCTGGAAAGTACGACGATTCAACTTTAAAGTACTGCTTGTTTAGTAGAGTAGTCGTAGTAGCCGATGGGAGTAGAATATTTTGCTAGGTAGGAACTGTAGACGCGTACACGTTAGACATCCAGGTAATAAGATACGTCAGATAAAAGGCAACTGGATGAAATTTGGAAACAGTCACAGTAATTAGGAACTGTACAAGTGTAGTTTGTGTCGCTTTTCGTGTGATGAATAACTGTTATATAACTATTGGTGCCCTGTAGTTGTACATCAGTAACATCACTGGGCGGTTTCCCATGTATTTGGCCAGCCTTGCTTTGCATAAAGGTGTCTTCATTTGTTGCAGTGTTTCCCTTGAAATGCGGTACTCAACTGTACTTATGGGGGAAGAAGGGCAGACAGAGCGAGGTGGCGCGGCTTCTGGAGTCCAGCCCTTATCAGCCCGGCTTCTCTCTCAACCCGGAGACAACCTACGCGGAGGTGAGAAACTTCAAATTCTTCAGAAACATTTAGAAAAGTTTTATTTTTGGCGATACATATGGGGTGTAGCCTTTAGTTTAGTACTGCGTAAGAAGGCACGACTCATGGAGTCCAGTCGGTATCTGTCCGGCTTCTTTCTCAACCCGGAGACAACCTACGCAGAGGTGAGAAACTTCAATTTCTTCAGAAACTTTTAGAAAATTTTAATTTTTGGCGACACCAATGGGGTGGAGCCTTTAGTTTAGTATTGAGTAAGAAGGCGCGACTCCTGGAGTCCAGTCCGTATCAGCCCGGCTTCTCTCTCAACCCGGAGACAACATACCGTACGCAGAGGTGAGAAACTTCAAATTCTTCAGAAACTTTTAGAAAAATTTTAATTTTTGGCGACACCAATGGGGTGGAGCCTTTAGTGTAATACTGAGTAAGATGAGGGCTGAAGTGGCACGACTCCTGGAGTCCAGCACATACCAGCCCGGCTTCTCTCTCAACGCGGAGACAACATACGTAGAGGTGAAAAACTTCTTCACCATGAAACTTTCAGAAAAGTTAACAAGACTAGTCACGAAGGCCGGCAGAGTCCATTCCGTATTAGTTTGGTTTTTCTCTCAACCCTACACTGCATACGTAGAGGTATGAAACTTCGAAGCCTCAAGAAACTTTGACAATTTTACTTTTTGGCTGTGCCTATGGGGCAGAGCCTTTTGTGTAGTACTAAAAATAGGCGTATCACCCATGGCTTTAATTTGAATGAAGACCTTTATTGCACATTTCTGCCACAATGACACGAGACTCTAGCCAGGTGCCTTGGAGCTGAGGTGATGTAGGTTCCGACTTGTTTTAAATGAGTAGGCATTTTCGAGGCATTTTGTTCGTCTTTCTAGTTGTGACTTTTATCCCCAGTGGAAGGCAAAGAAGACAAGATCAAGGTACGATTACCACTAGAAAGGCAGAACAAAACCCCTTAAACAAACAACTCGGAACCTACATCTGCTTGGAGATTCCATTGGACTTGAAGTTTGTATTGTCCAATGCATAAAATGACTCTCAGTGTGTTTTTTTTTTATTCAACCTAAGTTTCGTTGACCGCCTGTCATTTCCACAGGGCATCTCTGATTGGTTCACTTTACACTGCAGCTATAGGTGTCGCTGCTTACAGATGCGGTCCCAAAAGTAAAATATTTACATGTACACAAATATAGTTAATGCGGCGTTCACAATGCGGTCCCAAAGTATTTCTATTCAGTGACTTTCCAAAACTATTCACGAATGTATTATCCAATGTTGATAACTTCTTGACGATACGATAATTTCAGCTGTGGATGGGCACCCACAGAAAGTCGCCATGTTACGTTTCTGACACGGACAAGACACTGGAGGCCTGGATAGACGAACACCCGGACTGTTTGGGACAGAAAGTGCGGGAAAAGTTCAAAGGTCAGCTGCCCTTCCTGATGAAGGTGCTGTCCTTCGACACGGCCCTGCCACTCCAAGCACATCCTAATAAGGTAAATAAACCCTTATAAGGTATTGAATCCTAAAATGGTATTGGATCGTAATAAGGTATTAAATCCTAATAAGGTATTGAACATTTTTTCTGTGATCTTAAACAAAACTACGAGAGTGTGCCTGTGCCTAATAAGACTGTTCATCTTTCCAACTGCGCATGCACTGTGGATAATATGTCGAAATTTCAAATTTCGTTGCCATAGAAACACGCGGAGGAGCTCTTCGTGCGCCACCCTGAGAAGTACCCGGATGACAACCACAAGCCTGAGATCGCCATCGCGCTGACGCCCATGCGGGGCATGTGTGGATTCAGGCCATTGGATGAGATAGCCGGCTACCTCAAGGGTACATACTGCGCGTATTCTTATTCTCCAGCTCTAAACTAATGTGGGAGCATCACGTACTGACCTCATATTTCTATCGTGTGCAATGGGTCCCGTTTTTATTCATTCAGCACTGATGGCCACAGTAGCAATCCGAAAATGGTATGAATTTGCTATGGTGCGATCAAAACCTTCATCTACATGTATAATTCAATTGCAACTAAAGCACACACAGACACACACAGGCACACAAACACACACACACACACACACACACACACTGACACACACAGACACACATTCACACACACACACGCACGCACACACATACACCATCACACACATGCACAAACACACAGATAGACACACAGACACACATAGACACAGACACACACACACAAACATTAAAAGTGTGATCGTGTACAAGTTAAAAAGTTGTGAAGTGCATATATAGAAGGTAGTGAATTCCTTCCATAACTGCAAAGACTATGCCCAATTATACAAAGAAGCTAGAAAATCGCAACATTTCTTGCATTCGCAGAGATTCCAGAGTTTTACGAGGCGATAGGAGAGGAGGCGGCGGAGGAGTTTCTCTCGGCGGCAGGCGCGTCGGACGCCGCCCACCAGAAGGCGGCGCTCCGGGCCCTGAAGAAGTGTTTCCGCGCCCTGATGGTCTGTAACGAGGAGGTGATCGCCAAGCTGTTGGCTGTCATGGACAAAAGGATGAACAAAGAGAGTAAGTGATCAGTCCTTATGACTATGGTAGTTACCAAAGAATAGGGATAAACTTTGAAAGTGGTCGAGAATATACATATTTTGTTCATGGGAGAACGAGAAACATACTAAAACATAGAAAATTGCAAAATGTAAGAATTCTGAAACCTTTCACATATTTTGAAAGTCAAATAACTCTATGACAATACGCGTTAGGATGAATAAAGCAATAACATGATGATGGTAAATTCCCAATCACGCCATTTCAAAAATGACAAACACGTGTGCAACTTTACTGCACAACTGCGCATCCAGTGTAGTAAAGATAAAGTGGCTAAAGACTGAGGCCAAAGCCTGACGCGTTTTCAACTAGTACTCTAGTAGGACTACTGTAGGAGTAAAATACGGCCTCGCCAAGTCTCGTGTTTTCAGTCAAGCGCACCGTGTCACCAATAGTCATCTCGATAAGTGTGTTGGGTTCTTTTACTTGCAGCCAAACGATGATATGTAGATCTTACAATAAACAGAGTGCATTTAACATTCCGAGAATCATTTTCCAAATTCCTATCCCTTCTTCAAAGTTGCCGCAGGTCGAGACGTGACAGCCAGCAACGGCGAGCTGTTCCTTCAGCTGCATAAGCAGTACCCGGCCGACAGGGGGTGCTTTTCCATCTACCTCCTGAACGTGGTGGACATCGGGCCCAACCAGGCCATCGACGTGCCCGTCAACGAGGCGCATGCGTACATATCTGGAGGTGAGTGGGGGTTTGCACTCTGCAGTCACGTGACTGTGACGTAATTTAGGGTCCACCATTTTGGTTGGTTAACTTACAATGTTAACATCCCGCATACAGATTCATATAGCTTTGTCCAAAGAGAGGTCGTATGCAACGGCCGTTACTCTAACAGATCTGATGCAACATTTACCAAAGAGGACGAAAAATACTGCAGCTATGATAGGTTTGGATACCAGGCTATATACCGTATGTGCATTGTAGGTTTAAGATGGGTTCAAAATCATTATTTTGTGAGAAAGTCTCTTATATTAGTTTCCTTGCCGCGCGCCGTGAAGTTTTCCTTATATCTTTGCCGAGAATACGATCATTTCAGTTTCTTTGTGAACTTGTAGATAGCATAAATTAGACGTTGTAATTTGAAGAAAAAAAAACGGTTCGTTGCAAGGTACGGTTTCCAGTATATTTTTGTGCCCCCTGACGGCATCCATCGGAACTGCAGATGTTTTTATATTTCTACAGACTGTGTGGAGGTGCTTGCAAACGGAGACAACGTGGTGTGCGGCGGCCTGACCGACAAACAGTTCAGCCGTCTCAACGACTTCGAGACGCTCAGCGAGATGCTCAGGTCTGTGGTGACGTCATCTGGGAATGACTTCTTTTATCTAATGATCTTCAAAAATAGTCTGTGGCTCGTTGATTTCAATATTTGTCCAGATCTGATCTGTCATAACTTTGAGCTCAAGTGATAGTCAAAATCTTATCGGGCGTAGTTACAAATAGGTAAAGATATCTTCAGTTTGATTACAATTTTAGATAACATTGATATGTGCAATCCCTTTAATGATATCTCAGTATATATATAAACAACAAATGATTTTGATAAGAATGTGTAATCGTCCTAGTGTATCGGTTCCATGTATGTAGTCTGATTATTGATCGATATGTGTGCCAACACACATGTACAGTGCAATTTAGCTGTATGTATTATGTATACTTGTTGGCTGCGAGACTGTATACGTTCATCGTGTAAAGTTTGAGTTCGAATAATAAAACCAAATCGAGATGTTGATTTATGAACTGGGTGCGTGCAGTGCCGGAGGGGTGAAGTTTGCTGGGCAGTAGCCTGGTAGCCATTTTTCACGGGCCGGCTTTATGGGTGCTAACTCCAGCACCGTAGAGATACCGGGAGGTTACTATAATATGGTAAGTGTGTCGAAGTCCTCTACATAAACTACATGAGATTTGTTTACAAAACCGTGTGTTTTCTTTTATCACTCCAGGTACGACCCAGCCCCGTGCTCCGACAAGATCATGCGCACAAAGCCCGACCCGTCCGACCCCAATGTGGTTTTCTACGATCCCGGCATTGACGACTTCGCCGTAGCTAAGATCGAGGTACGGCTACAAGATATCTGAGTCACCGAGTTATATGATATTTATTCCACATTTCCAAAATGTTGTAAGAAATCTCTCTCCATCTCTCTCTCTCTCTCCCTGTGTGTTTCTCTCTCTCTCTCTCTCTCTCTCTCTCTCTCTCTCTCTCTGTCTCTCTCTCTCTCTCTCTCTCTCTCTCTCTCTCTCTCTCTCTCTCTCTCTCTCTGTCTTTATTTATTCATGAAAAACTCAGATCAGCCTGCTGACCACTTTTCGTTGAGGTCATGAAGGAAAAGGTAAGGTTCAAACAAAATATAGCAAAGATGCAAATTGTACATCTGTGTGTGTTTGTGTGTCCGTGTCTGTCTATCCCTGTATGCTGTATATTTGTCTGTCTGTCTTTCTGTTTCTCAGGACATGTCTACAGGTAGGGTCGTTCTTACCGATGTAAAGACGTAAGAATGTTGTACAAATCTTGTCTGTCTTTCCAAGATCCCGTCCAAGACCAAGTCCTACGTCATCTCGCGCATGAACAGTGCCAGCATCGTGCTAGTTGTCAAGGGCGACGCCACCGGCACCAACGTCACCACCGGGGAACCAATCAGCTTCAAACGCGGGGCCGCCATCTTCATCTCAGCCAATCAGGACGTGAGGCTGAAGATCAGCTCCAAGGGCCTCCTCATGTTCCGCGCTTACTGCCCTGTCTAGCATGTGTTTAAGCTAGTCTCTATAAGACTAAATAACTAGGCTATATATAGGGAGAATACTAGTAATTTGTCATGGGAGTTTGCCCGCCATAGGTAAAGTTACGTGGGTGACACTTGCCCGCGAAAATGATAATGTTTCCTACATTGCACCATCCGATGTTTATAACAAGTTAGTATGAAAACTTCATATGGGTCATGAGTCGCTATTTCGATTTTCTTGGCATTACAGTGTATGCTGTCTTCTTGTGCCTTTGTACATGATTGTTGTTTGATTTTAAAGAATCGTAATAAATATACTGTATGTTTATCACTTCACTTTTGGGGTGTCCAGAGTATGTCATCCGTGTAATCAAATCAATATTGATATGGCCTCAAACACAAAGTTGACACTCGGGCTAATATATGTCAACCTTTAGGTCCTTTAGGAATCACCTTTGATAGCCTCATAGACTATGACTATGAGGGAATCTGAAACATTAAAAAGAAATTCTCGGAGTTAAAATGGATGCCATTTGGATTTCGTTGTACACCGCTCCCACTGGCAAGAGGTTAACAGGTCTTTAGAGGGTATTTGGAGGTCAGATATGGCGGACGGCATTTTCAAAGAGAACGGCATGTTATCTTGGACTTTCGTAGCGCCAAAGTCCAAGATTACATAAGTAGGTAAAGGTTAACACACCTTACATAACCAGATTACACGTCAGTTGTATAACAGGTGGAAAACACGTGACGCCAAGAGGTACTTCAAAGGTCATGACCGCAAACAAGGGGATTTGAACAATTTGAATCTCCAAGCAGATGTTAGGGTGGAGCATAACGTTTTCTGAACTGTCAAGCTTCTCTGACAGCCAATTACCCCCCACCCCCCGTTATAAACTGTCAGAGATGCTGGACAGTTGAGAAAATGTTATGATCTAACCGCTACAACATCTTCCGGTGTTTTTTTTTCCTGCGAACTAGGACAGGTTAAGTTTATCTGTTGACGTGCAACGCGTGGCAAAACGAGAGACTCAAACCACATAATCACAAAGCAGATACGTCGATGAAGGTTAGACATCAAGGCAACAGTTACTCAAGCAACTGGATAAAATTTGGAAAAGATCAGACGTTTCAGACAGCATCCGCTGTCTTTCGTTAGTGAATAAATTCCCTATCTCATTGCATGGACCTAGCCTGGAATCCATCCTATTTAGCTTTCGGCCGCTACCCAAGCTCCGCTGCCTGGCCAGGCAGCGGAGCTTGGGTAGCGCAGCGGAGCTAGGGTAGCGGCCGGAAGCTAAATAGGATGAGGCAGCGGAGCTTGGGTAGCGCAGCGGAGCTAGGGTAGCGGCCGGAAGCTAAATAGGATGAGGCAGCGGAGCTTGGGTAGCGCAGCGGAGCTAGGGTAGCGGCCGGAAGCTAAATAGGATGAGGCAGCGGAGCTTGGGTAGCGCAGCGGAGCTAGGGTAGCGGCCGGAAGCTAAATAGGATGGATTCCAGGCTAGCATGGACCAGCCGCACGTTGGCGGCCTCGCTGCGTTCTAAATTGGAATTGTGTTACCCTTGACTTTATAATGGGAATATCATGCAAAACGTACAAGTATGACTAAAAAGACAACAAACCCCATGCTAGTCTGTGTTACAAATTGTCTCGGTGCCAGGGGCTAATTCGGTAATTGTAATCTCTGTCAAACTAACTACGCTGGCTAGAGAGAATTTGCCGCCGGAGTTTGGCCGCCATTGGTTACCCTGGCCTTCCTGTAGACTGACGATCGCCCTATTTTTTGTCGAATTCTACAGTCCATAACCCCCATAGACAGGCCTGGTGGATGCCGATATATAAAGTGGTCTATGAAAACTTTTTTTCTTCGCAACTACCCCCTACTTTTGAAATGGTAGAGCCCTTGCGCAACTTGCGTCACCGGCTGAGAAAGGTCACCCCAGGTCGCTCACGTACACCGTTATTTGCACTACACGGCGCTCACGCCCAGCCCTGAAGCGAGTCATCGCAGTGAGTTTCTGACTCCAAATCTACATCTACAGAACGCCGGGAAGTCAGTCAAGTTCAGGTGCGTGTTAGTTAGGTATGACGTCACAAATGGGCCGATACTGTGACGTCACCACGGGGACAATTATGAGAAAAAAGTCTGTGATGGTACGGTGACGCCGAATAGTATGATTCGGCAAAAAGGGGAATAATTCATGGCTAGTTACGTTAAATTCATAAACTATCTTCTTTGACCACTCCGAAACGTTTTTCTACCTATTCTATGCCCTTTCTGTCTCTCCTGGCCTTCTCTTGACGGACATTATCACACGAAGGCAAACAGTAGGTAGGTGAAAGGGTCATGGTCTCATTCCTCCTGGTTAAGGAGTTGCCTGGCAACTAGAGGGTTCACGGCACCTGGCTAGTGGCCATGCTGGAAACTGATATATGGTTGACAGTTGCAGTTTTTGATAGTCTTAGCCGGTTACCCTAGCCGATGGCCTTCGCGGTTAATTGATACACCGTAGGCGTAACTAATTGTATTATTTCATATGCCGTAGAGATTTCGTTTCTGTCTTAAATTTCGCCATTAATTTACGTTGCCCAGAAAACATCCGGCCCAAAGAATTCTTCCCTTGTACAATTCCGGCGCATTTATGGCCTGCAATGAAAAGATAAGGGCTTTCGTACACCAACACTAGGTACAATCAAGGTCCTTGCCGGTACAACAGGCTGTTCTGTACTCGGTGTGAAGTCAGATTAAGAAATCAACTGGTGACGAGACTTCTAACGCCTCAACGCACAATTAAAAGAGTTGTCCGCTCAGATTTCTCCCTGTCTCATGGACGGACAGACAGACAGACAGATAGACAGACAGACAGACAAACAGACAGACAGACAGACAGACAGACAGAGACAGACAGAAAGACAGGGACAGAGAGAGAGAGACAGAGACAGAGAGAGACTGAAAGGCAGAGAGAGAGACAGAGAGTGACAGAGAGAAGGAGAGAGACAACGACAGAAATATGAAGACAGAAAGACAAACAGAGAAATAGTTATGGACATAACTTGAGACAGGTAACGTTAGGCAGAGAGCGACAAAAACCACCCAAGGCCTGCTATATGTATAAGCTAACACTAGCTTTCCCTACTACGACTCTAGCTCGACGGTACCTCTGCACTAGTCATGGAAGAGACGGTAAAGGATCCCGAGACACATCTGGCCGCCTCGACGTCTGGGCTGGCGCTAGAGGAAGCCAGAAAAACAGTAAGTACGACAATAGTACTAGTGTATGGTGGTGACAGCCCTATGACCCCTGTGTTCTAACACCCCTGTGTTTCGACGCCCCTATGTTTCGATAGCCTGGTATCCAAACCTATCATAGCTCCCGAGTCTCCTCTATCATGTCTATACTTGCTCTTTAGTCTTAACACCCTATTCATGTTCACATGCCCCCAACGTGTTTCTTTGTGGTTCGTCCCGTGAATATCAAGATTTCCGGTTGAACATTACATTGTAGCACCCACAATGACTATGTGAATACTGGTTGGGCAGTTCTTATATATATATATAACAACATGTTATGCAACATCATGACGGAAGCAACAACATGACAGCCTTGTAAGAGCCGCGTTCACAAGAAAATGTCGTGCGATTTTCGAATTCAGCAAGGCTGTGAGAGAACTACCCATCGACAAGGATCTAAGACAGCCTTTTCTACCACAAGACGACTACATGTTGTGCGATACACCCACGTCTGTCGTACGAATCATCCTGCTTTGCTATCGTAAGCCTGTCGTGTAACGTATGTACGTAACTGGGGCTTGAGATTGCGTTCGCTCAAACCACGGTTTATAGCCAACAGGTGGTAACGTAACTAGTAAGACATCGTGAGACCTGGCCTCACTAGATGATCACAAAAACGTCTTCAAAAAATCGGCACTCGAAGGTCCTTACTGAGACATCAGCAAGAACAGACAACCTTAGACCGGAGCAGAGATGGACAAGACATAAGGAAGGAGGACAATAAGACACTAGTTCTAAGACATGGATGCGACAAGGGAGGATACCAAGGTAACCAAACGGCAAGGTTGGAGAACCCAAGCACCCATAGGCCCTGCTGAAAACCGCGTGATAACAACAGAATCAGAGGATATCAACAAACATCGCGCAACAGATGGGGCAGTACAAAAGGTAAGATTTTAAATCTTGAATTGGTACTCAAAATGTCGAGCTCGCGAGGTTAGAAATAAGGGACACTGCATGGTACGCTTCGCGTTTTTTCCTATTGGTGTCCATTTTGGTTCATGTATCATCTTTCACAGCTAAAAGCTACAGATATTTCGCTTCCCCTACTAAATACCCTGGGGGAAAGATGGGGGAAGGGACCTCTTCATCTGGCAAAAGCAAATCAATCTTGCCAGTGAACCGCGACTATGCCTGAATTTAGAATTTTTGGGTTTGGTACAACTACTTCTTGTATCTTGCAGTTGCAACAGGTACATGGCAACATCAAGGTTGCGTAACCTGAGTGCATCCATTAACAGATTCCGCAAATGCACGTAGCACCGTTCGCACAACGCTACACCCCCGCAACCTCAGTTTATACAGGCTGGTGTAGCTACCCTCCTCGTAAAACCGCCGTTAAGTCAACAATACGCAGATAAGGAACGCGTAAACAATGGCACACAAAAAAGGACCAGGGTAGTAACACCTTCATTGCCGTATCGTCTGGCACAGGTGTGTTTGTTTATTTTTTTTTACACCTGGTATGGAAGTCGAGTAACCGAACTGTACTGACTGAGCAAATTGAGCACGAAAAGTTTGGAAACATGATTTTGGTTAATCATATCTGCGTTGGTACTTTATCAATTTTATTGCATTGTACATCATTGGAAGAACCATTTACAATGGCACCATATTTGCTATGATCGTACATCATGGGTTGAGCACCAAGGCTAGCTGCTTATGTGCGAGAGCCGAAAATGTAACTCGGTAACTGCTAAATAACTGCGCTTGGTTGAAAACATCCTTACTGGTTCGAGCAATGTCTGTCCGTCTTGTTACCACCGGGAAGGAGGTTCACCTGGTGGTGTATGTGTGTTGGCACCTTTAAGTCATGATCCTTTTGATTGAAGTTTGGATCTTAGTATGTGGGTAGTTATTGGGTCCCGAAGAAACACGGCGATGGAGGGTCCTAGCGGTATTTTCAAGTACCGCAGCGTTACGTGGCGGTACCCCCTTTCTGAAAGTAGTCCATAGACAGCTGATCTGCCCCGTAAGGTCAATGGGCTGAATTTGAGACACCCTGGTGGCTTAGAAATTGTTGATAATAAACTGTAATAGCGCTGGTTATAGCGCATGATAAGACTAGGGCTATGGCATTAAGAAATTCACAAAAACTCTAGCTATTTCTCTAGGTATAAGGTCTCGGAACTCTTGTTTGTCTTGCAATTGACGGGAGGCCGAACCGTCCTGACCTGCTCCGGTAAACACCATGTCTTGGTCCACACTCACAAATTCAGGTCAAGTAAACCTACCGGTACACTGGTTCGATTCCTGGCTTTGGGTTAGAGCTCATGTCCTTGGAAAAATACAGGAAAGTCCTGCTGCAGTCCGCCACGAGGAAACCATCAACCTTGACCTTCGCGTTCACAACCCACAAACCAAATATCATCGCAATGCATCCAGAGGTTCCGATATTGCACCGGATACGCGCACACACACCCAGACAAACAGACCAAAAACTATACCTCCATTCTTCATGGACGAGGTAACAGTCGCGAGTCATGGCGATCTGTCACCAGCTAGCATTGATATTGCCGGCCCATCGTGGCGATCCCCGGTGGTACCAGAGGCGAGGCAGGACCTGTGGGTATGGCTGTGCGGGATGGTCGCCATATTGGTTCTTTACATTCCACCAACATAGCGGCGGTGGCTTTAGTGTGACAACTATGTTTTCAACATTATGAACGTTTCCCACCAGGCCCATCGTGGCGATGTCCGGTGGTACCAGAGGCAGGGCCTGTTGGTCTGGCTGTACGGGATAGTCACCATCTTGGATCTATACATTCCACCAACATGGCGGCCATAGCTAATGCAAACAGACGTTACATATCAAGCTCTATTTCCTTTCAGTCCCATCGTGGCGATGTCCGGTGGTACCAGAGGCAGGACCTGTTGGTCTGGCTGTACGGAATGGTCGCCATCTTGGATCTATACATTCCACCAACATGGCGGCCAAAGCTAATACAAACAGACGTTACATATCAAGCTCTTTTCATTTCAGTCCCATCGTGGCGATGTCCGGTGGTACCAGAGACAGGACCTGTTGGTCTGGCTGTACGGGATGGTTTTCATCGGCGGTCTGATAGGAGCCATCTTCGGACTGGGCAGCTACAGGTGGGTGGGTATTTGACTGACTCGTAAATCTGAGTGTTATTAGTCGGGGAATTGTTTTGTTTCATTTTCTGGAAAAGTCAAAGTGGCTGATTTTTCTTGCTAGCCTGGGTGCCATCCGATGACTACCGGGGATCCTACACTCGCTACCCTGAAAAAAATCGATGTTTTCAGGGTAGCAAGAAGTACTAATAATCGGATGGCACCCAGGTTAGATTTTTCAGATGATTTTTTTCTCACAGCTCTTGACAACTTTTCCCTTTGCAGAGGTTGGTACGCACCTAGCGGACTTGCCTATAACGACACCAACACGACTCGCGAGCGGTTCCTACCGGAGCCGTACGAGCCCGAAGAGGGCGTCAAGGGAAGAGACGGTACCGATCCATGTAAGTGAAGAGGTTACTATCATATCATTGTCCTTTCCAAATCCCTTTTCCACCACGCTGAGTTGAACAAAATTAGGAAAATTCAAACACGGGCAAACCTGTCCATAGTGACTACTCAAAGGACTTTAGAAAAATTTCACAGTAAACTTTGAGGTCACCTATACAGACAGGATTAGATCATTTTCCCCATTGACACAAGTTCTTAAAAGTACTTGTGTCAATGAGAAAAAAATGATCTAAAGGACCACCAAAAAGTGGTCACCATGATTGGCCAGGTGGTCCTTATTTGTTTATTCATTTGTTATGGGTAGGTTATCTCTTGTACACGCTGCACGAAATGGCCTCGTATCCCGGTGTATACGTACAGGGATTCCTCCGGAAATATTCCATATCCCGATGCGGATTTAGCGTATCCGTTAATTATATCGCTAAACTAAATCCGCACCGGGATATGGAATATTTCCGGAGGAATCCCTGTACGTATACGCCGGGATACGAGGCCATTTCGTGCAGTGACAGTTTTGACAGTATTGGGAACATGGTATGTTCCTTAGCTAGCATGCATAATTTCTTCTAACATAGTATAGCTGTGTTTTGCCATCTGGTTTCATTTTGGGATCGAACAATGATTGGCATCCGATCATCATCAGTACAAAAATGTAAGCCTCACACTGAAGAAAAAAAATTGAATTTGATACAATACATTTTTCGGGATGATTGCTTATCTATGCATGGAACTGTTTTGCAAAAATGGCGACATTTCATTTGTACTGATTCTTTCTAATTGTTTATTCTTCGCGTTTTGATGTTATTGTAAATTTGCGCCCCCTAGCGGCTCGCTGGTACTTTTGGAAGCTCCGCCCAGAATTGGTGACACCATGGACGCGTATGTTTGTGTGGGCCTGTTACACGGTCCATCAGCTGGTGGCCTGGTGGCTCCTGTACCTGGCACAGGTGAACAAACAGGTGAGCTAACACATACAGGTGAGATAACCCTACCCTTACAGGTGAGATAACTGTCCATCAGCTGCTGGCCTGGTTGCCACATTTACAGTTGAGCTTGCCCTTAAATAAAAGGAAAGGAAAGGAAAAGAACTTAACAACTTTGTATTCAAGTTTTGTGACATGTTTTCTAGATTTGGTAATAATGCAGAAGCGATTGCTCTAAGTTTAGCACATAATATTACGATTACAGCGTATTGTTACTCAAATGCGCCATCTTTTTTCCATTTTAGGCAGAGAAGGGCAACAAGTACTCAACCAAACTAAACAAATACAACTGGGCAGCTGTGGCCGTGCACACCTTCTTCCACCTGCTGCACCTGGCGCAGACGCACCTGACGTATGATGCAACGGCACAGGTGAGAAAGGACATCTTATGTAGCCCGTTTGTTTAGACGTGACGTCACAAATTAAAGATCTAAATTCCGCCGCTGCTAGGGATGTCCCTTTAGCTCAAGCCTCAACGGGTAGCGGCCTCACATTTGAGCCCATGGTTCCAATGAGTTACTAAATGAAAAACCCCGGTTCAATCAGAGTAACCAGAGAGGACCTTGTCACCATTTATACGAGTTTTATTCGTCCGACCTGTGAATACGCAGTACCGGTCTGGCAACCTGGTATAACGCTGTCCCAGAGATTTCAACTGGAGAGGATACAACGTAGAGCAGTCAGAACTATCCTAGGGACCCACTATGACTATACAAACTACTCGGATGCTTGCCACACACTGGGTCTCACGACGTTGCAGCAAAGACGCGACTACCTCTGTGAATCTTTCGCCAGAAAGCTACTTCACTCTACCACCTTCTGCGACTGGCTCCCGCCAACCCGACAAGAAGTCAGCGGCAGGAATACGCGCAATAGTCAACAGTTGAACACTATTAAAACCAGAACAGCACGCTATAGAAATAGCCCGATACCATACATGGTATCATTACTAAATAAGAGACCCGTGACAGCAACATGCTGTCAATAACAACGAAAAGTACCAGTACCTGAGTGTTATTTTATTTTACTGCATAGATTAAGCACCGATGCGGTTTCTGTAATGTAATTGTATTGTATCTGAAACATGTCCTGTTTATGCATCTATATTGTTAATACAATGTACCCGTATATATCATCGTATTGTATAAAAACATATTTTCACTACACCTATCTTAATGTTCTGAAAACCTTGTATATAAGTTAAGGCAATTGTGAATAATTTTATGAAGCTAAAAAGTAGTCCCAGTTCAATTCAGTGCACACGTCGCGTGCACTGCGAAACTGTGATACTTTTTTGATGATATGAAATAAACCAAATTTAACCAATCATCAATCATGGGACAGGGTTGGGGCAACATCTCGGTTGGGGCTACACCCCTCTTTCGGAAGGGACGTTAAATTGCAATTGGGGGTGCCTCGAGCACGTTAAATGGAAAAAGCTGGTAACCCATCCCTGCAAAAATATACCCTCCTGCTCAAACAGCAAGAGAACTTGCTGACATATGTGCCACTGGGGAAACTTGCTACCAACAGCACTACAAGGGTCTGAACGAACGAACGAATTCGACCGCTGCCATGCCCGTTAGGTAAACAAGTCTAGGATGGTGCCTCGTCTTTTGGAACACACCAAAAATGACATTATGAATTAGTGCTTAACTAATTGTTCTTTAACTTTTTAAACTATTTTTTCTCAGGATGTGTCGATAGGCAGTTCTCAGGGCTCAGTTATCGTGGCGCTGCTGTTCGTTATGGCGATCGAGTTCCGAGACAGGGGAGTATTCTTCGGCTGGCCGTCTGTGACAAGCACAGGTAAGAGCAGTCAAAGAAGAAAATGTAGAACAAAGAAAACACGTGGACTGATTAACCAACCATGTATCAAGCATGGTTTCCTGAGAATCCTAACATAAAGCCGGCGGCGCCCAATACTAGTAAGGGTGACCTGGTGTGCTTGACTGAACAGCGAGCCCTAGCGAAGCACAGCATTGTTCTACTAGCCACTTGAAAAAGCACCATGCTTCACCTCAGTTGAGAATGACAAAAGAAGTTTCAGCGGTCTCTATGTCCTTCTTCGAGATAAATGACTCCCTACATTAGAAACGTCATTTCACAGTCATGTGACTTCAGTAATGCTCGAGTCAAATGTGTCTTGAAGCCTGTACCGTCCCCGGACTTCTAACGCAAACCGTTAAAACTATCGAGTACGATTTTTTGTGTGCCACAAATTACTTAGTATAGAATCATTACATTTACATTTAGGTATTTGCGAATGTTTATCATTGGGTAATGGTTGGTTTGGCAGAAGTTGAGGGATTTAAACTCGTTTGGTGCCGCACTCTTCACACTGCAGCAGCGACACCTAGCTGCAGTCCCGGAAGTAGAACCAGTCAGTATTGCGCCGAGGAAGGTGACAGACGGTCACCAAAACATCGGCTTGGTAGAATATTGTGTACAAACAACTTTGTTAACCTTATGGGAAAATTTGTTTGAAGCATTTTATTTCTGCGTACTTTGTTTGAACCAAAGACAGGGCCGGGACAGCCATGAGGTCCTGGTCACGTGAGTCGGTGCGCCTGGTCCGCAAGTACCACGGTTACGTCATCATGTGGGCGGCGGTCTACACCTGCTGGTATCATCCAATGGAAAACACGCTAGGTCACGTGATGGGGTTCTTCCACACCTGGATTCTGATGCTGCAGGGAAGTCTCGTTTATACAGACCTGCATCTCAACAGGTGAGTTCATCTTTAAGCATTTGCCCCACATTCGCGATCGACCGAGAATGATCTTCCTGTTAGAGACATTTGAAATCATCATGACAACCAATGAAACATCGATCTCCTGGCCATGTAGAGACACCAAATAAGGTATTTGTACTCACGTGACTATGACCGTGCGTAAACATTGTCTGTCATGCTGTCTGGTTAAATTTGAAAGCTACCTGAGGAGAAGTTCTGTAATATATAAAAAAACAAAAACATTCCGTTTCTTCGTTGCTTGTACTGTCTGCCTAACTCCTTTAAGTTATGTCACGCTTGTATGATACAAATACCTAAAAGTGTCATGTGTTTGCACCTAGTCGATGCTTCGTTTGCAATTTAATAGTAATCGATGCTTTGTTTGCAATTAGCCGGTACTCTGTTTGTAACAAGCTGCCGGACTTGGATTTGCAATGAGGTTATCTTTATCGTTACACCGCCAGATACTGGCGTTTCTCGCTGGAAGTTTGGGTGACTCTGCACGGCGGTCTGGTGGCCTGGCAGACCGGCGGACTGGAACAGATGGGGACCAGGCTGTGGCCCATGTTCGCTTTCGGATTCGCCGCGCTCGTCGTGGTGACACAGGTGTGTTTCAATTAGATCTCCATCGTTAATAACCAGAACAAAAGCTACTCGATTGCTAGTAAGTAGAGTCCGTGTACAATACGTAAACATGTGCACACATACACTCGCGCGCGTGCACAAACACATACACAAACATTAAGGTACTTGTAGTCAGAAAGACATACAACACACACACGCATACACACACAAAGACAGGCAGGCACATACACAAACACGCACACACGCACACACAGGCAGCAGATACACACATACATGCAGACAGACAGATAGACTGACAGACACAGTCATACAGACACAGCCATACAGACGGACATTTAGAGAAACAGCGCCTGTAGTCAACTAAATCTAAGCCACGTACTCCTGACCATTTGGATAACTTGACCTAAAACTGTTTTTGTTATGTTTACAGCTGTTCGGCCTGCCCTTCTGGAAGCACCTGCCTACCTGGCCACGTGTCATCCCAGCTGCAGCGTTCCTTGCCGTCATCCTCTACTGCTACAGCTGGATCCCGGATAAAAACGGGAACCCCTGGACCCGACTGTGGGAACCAATCGTCATCCCTATCAACAACTGGGGCTTCGCCTTGGTCATTTGCGTCCTTGTGACCTTTGGCCTTTACGTAGAACGAAAATTGACCAATGGCAGCAGCCCAAACAACATCCTGAGTACGTTCGGTCGAGTTGCTTATGGTTGCGGATTTTTGTTGATGTACTTGATTATAGTTGTCATTGCATGGGCTATCCAGTACTATGATTTCCAGATTTCTGGACCCTCCCAGATGATAGTACACGAGGCAATATGGATCGTGTTTGTCGTTGTAGCTGGTTTCTTTGTGAGAAGGGTAGTTGAAGCTAAAGCTGAGAAGGTTAGTGTTGAACCGAAGGAAAAGCACGAAATTCCTGGGAAGGGGGTTACGGGAAACTACGGTTCGATTCCAATGTCATTGGACGACGGAAAGGTCAAGGAGTCGATTTTGTCATGAGCTGAGATTTGAAACAAGACTAGTAACGAAAAAAGACATTGCCATGGCGACGGTTGTTGTTGTTTTCATTTTTTGGACAGTTTCCTGCCGTCTAACATTCCAAACATTCCTATGGACTAAAAATTCCTGTGGACACATTCCGGCACAATTCCTAGAATTCTCGCAGATCTAGACTGCACACAATACTGTACCATTAGGCTTGCCCCTGAGGCGTCGCCAAAAAAACTTAACAAATGTAACACCCGCAACTAGCAGCACATGCAAGTTTCCTTTACTGTTTCTATAACAAAATATGATAAGCTGTAATAAGTTAAGTTCAATCATAAACATTTTATGCACTCTTCCCGTATACAAAGATTTTACCTACAAGCTTTCGATCATGATCAGTCCTCTGATCTTTCTCAGCTTGTAATGGCCCAAAGCCTGTGTCACATGACCTGACCGAAAATGTGACGTCAGCAACGGGTCAAAGGTGCCCGCAAACGGTATCGGCCCCTGTCTCGGGATGGTTGATTGCTTCTGCTGATGTATAAGTCAAGTTCAGATTTACTTTTGAATCTAGAATAGGCTTGAAGATAAGTGTAGTATTTTCAATGCTCGGGGTTTCTTTTGACTGTTTGAGTTGTGCAAGTTCAGTTAATCTTGTATGTGTGTAAATCTTTTAAGTTTTAACACTTAATCTTTTAGCACTTAATCAATATGAGTATATGAGTTGTACATATTATGTGATATCTGATACTTTCTTGTACTTGTTGAGGTGTCCTTATGATATCTTGATAATTCTTGATCTTGATGTTTTGATAATTCTGTCAATGGAAATCGTAGATAAGAAACATCTTTCTAATTCAAGTCGACAAATTATCAATGAATAGCGACATCGGGCAAATAACGTTATGTGCAAAACCTGGTAAATCTATAAAACTGTCTCGTAAAATATTTTGTTGTTTTTATTAAATAAATTCCAGCACATCCATTGTATACATATAATAGATAGATTGACATTTATGAATATATATCACACAAATATGCGTGGACCACAATGATGTTACACGATAGGGTCACTTTCAACTTACATGAAACACAAGCATTCGTCATGGGGAAATTATTATGGTTATTCCATTTCTATATGAACTATATAATTCTATATACATGATAGGTAGGTGCTTACACAAGATAAACTGTACAGTCCAAACTATGTAACAATGTGATATATGTAGAAACGTGAGTATGCATATATTTCGATAAATAGATGGAGAATAGACAAACAATAAAACGTCAAGTAGGACAATTAATCAAACATAGCATTCAACGTACGTCAACCTATATAACGGTTACATACATATACATACATGGCACACGATGACTTAACATCCTACGGCCATTTCAATGGATTACGATTAAAAGTCTTACGTGACAAATTTCTAAATACATTATTCAGGGTCATTTTCTCGTTCAAGGTTTGGGAATCAAAGTTATCTATATCACTTTAAAGAGGACTCCTTCAGTTGCATCTGCCCATGTTCCAGTTCTATCACGCTCACTTGGAATGTTCCCGGAACTCCCTTTCCAGGAATCTCGCTCGGCACATCTGGACTCACCCTCCCACTCTCATTCGGGCCGGCTTCCACCACTCTTTTCACGAAGAAGGCGGATATAACAGAGAACACGATAAACGGGGGCACGTGTGCAAACATCATCGCAGGTCCAGGAATCGGAGCATCAAAATACTCAAGAGCCCACGAAAGCACTACAATAACGACATACATGAATGATGATGTAAAGAGATACCCTCCCTTCCCTAACTGACTCAAACTAGGCACTGCTTTCCCATTGGTTACTTTACGTTCGATGAAAAGGCCAAAGGTCACAAGGCCACATATGACCAGTGGGAAAAGGTACTGGTTGAGCGGGATGAGGAAGGGTTCCGATAGGCGGGTCCATGGCCGCCCGTTCTCATCAGGTATCCAACTGTAGCAGTAGAGGATCACGCCGAGGTAGAGCAGGGCAGGGATGCCACGTGACCAGGTCGGCAGGTGCTTCCAGAAGGGTAGACCAAACAACTGTAGGGAATATTGGATAAAGTTGATAAGTCGATAAAGTATGGGGTAAAGTTGATAAGTTCACAAAGTTTGAGATAACGTTGATGATAATGGAAGCTACCCGCCAACTAAAACAAATCATGACCTTAGCATTAGTTTTTTTTATGCAATAACTTAGAAAGCCGCTAGAAGGCCCCCATAGTCGAACTTGTCCCTTGATGTGCCAACAGCTGACATCATATACCAGATATCATATCCATGCATGACTTTTTTGATTTAAGCACAGACAAGCAAACATGGGAACACACATGCAAACGGCACATAATAAGATCCAAGCTGGTGTGATCTGTCGTGTTAAGTATAACAACGTGGATTCGGCCTTTGACAAGAAAAAAACGTTAAGAAGCTAATAAAATTCTGATGACATTGAAATCAAAGGTTGGGGTGGACAGCCGTCAGAAAGTCCGGCCAGTGAGAAAACGATTTTCCACCCTCATCATCTGCTTGGAGGTTTATGAAGTCGTACCTGAGTCAACACAATGAGCGTCGTGAACCCGAAAGTGAACATCGGCCACAGCTTGGTCCCCATCTGCTCGGGCCCGCCGGTCTGCCAGGCCACCAGACCGCCGTGCAGAGTCACCCAAACCTCCAGCATGAAACGCCAATATCTGAAAATTGTGGAAAAGTATTTTAAACTAAGATTACATTTTAATCCTCACGCTTTCTTTTCGGCAACATGATGCTTGCTTGTCGACGGGGGACGTTACAAACTTCATAACACTTTCTTTGCGGGGTATTGAAGTTAAGTTTCCGCGTAAAAGGCGAGAGGGTCAGTTTGCATTAGGAGGTCGAGGGGAAAGTTCAAAAATTGACCATGACCTTTGGGATCATCTACGCTTATAGCTAGCTTAAACAAACAAACAAACAAAAACAGTTACCATATCATTCCTATAGCTAGCACTTCTTACTGCCCAAGCCTTAAACGTTGGGTGCTAACACTTGTAAGTTTCTTGGTCTAAAATGCTGCCGTGCTTTTTTTCATTTTGAAGACTAATGACGTACCTGTTGAGATGCAGGTCTGTGTAGAAGAGACTTCCCTGCAGCATCAGAATCCAGGTGTGAAAGAACCCCATCACGTGACCCATCGTGTTTTCCATTGGATGATACCAGAAGGTGTACACCGCCGCCCACATGATGAGGTAACCGTGGTACTTGCGGATGAGGTTCACCGACTCACGTGACTTGGACCTCATAGCCTTTCCGACTTTATCTATAGATAACAGAATGAAAGACGATAGATCTGTATCAGTCATCCTCTCAACAATTGTATGTCCAATGATAATACCTATTTACCGTCTCAATCTAAACCATTGTTGACAAACCCCGCAGCTTTTTGTATATCAAGCAGCGGCCCTGCCGTAATTGTCTGCGATCCGTCCTTCTCGCTTCGTTAGCACGGGCCAGTCGTTAACCAATGGCTACCGTTGTTGTAGGAAAGGTTACCATCCAATCACATTGCCTTTTGTCCGTAAGAGGCGGCATGATTGGCTGGTGACGACCTGTCAGAGGCTAAAGCTGCAGCAACGACGGGTCGCAGGCCGGTACGCCAGGGTCGTTGCTCATGAGAAAATTGTGTAAGAGGGCAAGTACGTTCTGGCAAGAAGGAAAATGAAAACTTTCGTCCTCTTTTCATTAATACTGACGTCATGCTCTCGTAATACCACGTGTCAGAGGAGAGTATATCACCTTTCCAGAAGAAGGTAGAAGCGCGTAAACAAAACTTATTTTTTTAACAGTCATTGTTTTAATAACTGAAACGTGAAACTGTCGGACTTGTGACAAACAAGGAAGACTTATATGATTAGTGTACAATTGGGCAGAACAGCAGTGACCGCTATTTTCACAAGATTGTTGAAATACTTTACCTGTGCTTTTGAAAGACGGCCAGCCGAAGAACACACCCCTGTCTCGGAACTCTATGATCATAACGAACAGCAGCGCCACGATAACCGAGCCCTGTGAGCTGCCTATGGTCACGTCCTGAGAAAAAAGTAGGAAAAACATACATAAATTAACGTACGAACGAATGAATTAGTTGTGATAACAACATGCATAAAATGACATAAACCCTTCGGGGGGGATTTTAAGGCTGGAACACATCATGCATCTACAACTTGTCTTAAGAAGCGAGAAGAAATTGAACCTGTACATAGCAGTATTTATTAGTCTTTAGATGTAGTAGGGATATCACGTTTATCACTGTAATTATACCACTGCTTTATCAACATGACCTGTACTTCGCTTGTAAGAGCAGAAACGTACAATATATGGCTTTCTTTCATTCATTAATTCATTAAACGTCTTATTTAGATTCTCCATTTCCAAATTGTTTGAGACGTTATTATATGGACATATCGGCACCAGTACTTGCTACAAAACGTTAACTTCCTAGTTTAGATTTATAAATTGGATTTTAAGCTAAAAGGTTTTGTTAAGTATTTCCCTCACCTGTGCGGTAGCGTCGTACGTCACGTGAGTCTGCGCCAGGTGCAGCAGGTGGAAGAAGGTGTGCACGGCCACAGCTGCCCAGTTGTACTTACTCAGCCTGGTAGAGTACTTCTTGCCCTTTTGAGCCTGTAGCAAAAATTTGACAGGATACAGTGATGGCTTTGTTTACCTGCATGTCACCTAATTCCGACGTGGCCAGTCTATTCTATTTTGGGGTGGAAAGTTTTTGACGTTGTCGTCTTCGAATGCAGGGTTATAAAAGCTATTCAGTCAGTGTCCTGAATACGTTTTTCTGTCAAGTTTGCATTTTGGTTTTACTGATGTTGCATCTAGCATATATCCCCAAATACACCGTTTAAAAAAAATCCAGGATATATATTACCCCGTGGATTTAGATGAAGTAGCGTTATCTTTAGATTACTAAATGCCGCCTTTGTCAAGATTTGGAGTTAAGCTGTGGGGGTTAAGACTAGCTCATCTGTTTTTTTCACCTGTGCCAGGTACAGGGCCCAGCAGCTGATGGACGGTGTAGGGTCATCTCACCTGTAAGTGTTAGCTCACCTGTTTGTTCACCTGTGCCATGTACAGGAGCCACCAGGCCAGCAGCTGGTGGACGGTGTAGGGTTATCTCACCTGTAAGTGTTAGCTCACCTGTTTGTTCACCTGTGCCATGTACAGGAGCCACCAGGCCAGCAGCTGATGGACGGTGTAGGGTTATCTCACCTGTAAGTGTTTACTCACCTGTTTGTTCACCTGTGCCAGGTACAGGAGCCACCAGGCCAGCAGCTGATGGACGGTGTAACAGGCCCACACAAACGTTTGGGTCCACGGAGTCACCAGTTCCGGGCGGAGCTTCCAAAAGTACCATCGACCCGCTAAAGGAACAACAGAAAACATGGATATACTCAGGATCTGTAGTTATTGGATCGTCGCTAGAGCGCATGAAGAAATTTCAATTTTTTCTTTTCCTCTTTCATTTCATTTTATTTTATTTCATTTCTCTCCACTTAGATGCACCGAACAGCTGTATTTAGATATAGCAAAGGCAGTTTTTCGTGAACATCACTTTTGTCTCAGTGTTGTAGAAATCTAAACCTTCAATAACAGTCAAACCTGCCTAAGAAGACCACTCAGTGGACCGATAAGATCTGCTCTATTGTTAGTTAAAAGTTAAAATCCTCCCACACCATAATTGATGTATAGGGCGGTGCCCATCTCCGTTTCATAGCCCTGGGGCCACACTGTGGTGCAATCACTGTAGCAGGGGGCTAGTCCACTGGCAGTGGAGTGTGTTTAACTTCCATACTGTTTCATAAGTATGTACCATTTTTATAAAGTCTTTGGTATGACTCAATGCGCCTCTTGTCCAGAGGTGCCCTACCTGGGGCTAGAACCCCAGTCCTTCTGGTCCAAGTAATTTGAACCAGATGTGGCAGAGTAGCAAAGGCGCAGACCACTACACCACAGGGACACCCCCTCTGCTCTATTGTGACAGGTAGTAAATATAGGCAATAATCTTAATGCTTGTATCATTGGGAAAAATATCAAAGGGACCACCAAAACGTGGTCACATTGGTCATGTAGCCCTTAATATGTATGTAAAGATGGTCACTGGTACAGGTTTGACTGTACATCAATGGCTAGGTGGTCACTTTACAGAGGTGGTCACTAGTACAGGTTTGACTGTACATTTGTAAGGACATACAAAATGTCACGTGGAAAACGGTGGCCACACTTTGAAATCAGGAAAGAAAGACTTACATGAGCCTGGATGCTGTCGTCCCTTCACGCCCGGTTCTAGTATGTACGGCTCGGGTAGAAACCGCTCTCTGGTCGTGTTGGTGACGTTATACGCGAAACCAACGGGAGCGTACCAACCCCTAAAGGTACGGGTGGAAGACATGGGTGTTAAAGGAGCATTCTACCCCAGAAGCGGGTAGGTGGTTTCGAACCCGGGACTTCTCGGTTCTGGGCCAAACACTCTACCGATTGCGCCACACGATGCCGCAAGTGTGATTAAAGACAAAAATTCCACTAAGATACCGTGTTTTACGGTAGTGTCTGATAATATTTTAATCCCTAAAACTCCTTGAGAACTGGTATAACTATAGCACCAACCTGTAGCTGCCCAGTCCGAAGATGGCTCCTATCAGGCCGCCGATGAAAACCATCCCGTACAGCCAGACCAACAGGTCCTGTCTCTGGTACCACTGGACATCGACACGATGGGACTGAAATGAAATAGAGGTTGATAGGTAACGTCTGTTTGCATTAGCTATGGCCGCAATGTTGGTGGAATGCATAGAACCAAAATGGCGACCATCCCGTTCAGCTAGACCAATAGGCTATGTCTCTGGTACCACCGGGGATCGCTACGATGGGTCTGGGGGGAAATAGAGTTGATATCTATAGTGTGTGTGCACGTACATAGAAATACACATACAAATGTAGCAATAGAATACCTTTATTTTGCTGTTATGATGCGAGATTCCACGAATGTCACCGGTCTTTTCAGAATTTAAAACGTCATTTCCGTCTAAATCTGTTCTTTGCGAAGCATGTAGCCATCAATTGCAAGTGCACAGTCATCCTAATATTGCGTGTCAGAAAATCAAGGCAGGTAGATTATAGTTTACCATTTCTTATCCAACAACTGCTTGGAGATTGCATGTTACCGGTGATGCTCCACAACTCATGCAAATAACCAAAACAAATGTTTCTGCTTCGTGTTACGTTTGCTGAAACTTCAGGTGTCCATTTGTCATTCTGTCCTCTTTCTTCTTTGTCAATTTGCTTTCCGTAAACCTCAATAAGACGAATTTGTTAATTTTTTTTTCATTTTCTGCTGCCATCAAAATATGTCCTTTGCGCAGCATGTAGTCATAAATTTAAAAAAATACATAATATAGGATTATGTCATTGTAGATTCCAAATGCATATCCACCCTACTATTGCGTGTCCGAAAATCAAGGCAGCTAGATTAGGTTACGATTTCGCACCCAACATCTGCTTAGAGATTGCATAACAGGTGAGTGACGTCACGGAGTGTGCTACCGGCCATGCTCCACAACCTAAACCAATGACCAAAACAAATGTTTCTGCAGGAATTTGCTAATACACCAGGTGTCTATTTGCCATCCATCCCTCTTTCTTCTTCTTCCGTCAATTTGCTTAATTCGCAAATCTATATACTGCAAGTATGCCAGGTCCATTTCGTCCATTTTTCGCTTTCTTCTGCCAACAAAATCTGTCCTTTGTAATAACATTACTGTTTGCAAGGCATGTACTCATCACCTCTAAGTGCACAACCCCCTTATTTTGCATGGCTACCAGATTTCCTACCCAACATCTGCTTGGAGATTGCATAACAGGTGGGTGACGTCACGGAGTGTGCTACCGGCCATGCTCCGCAACCTAAACCAATGACCAAAACAAATGTTTCTGCAGGAATTTGCTAATACACCAGGTGTCTATTTGCCATCCATCCCTCTTTCTTCTTCTTCCGTCAATTTGCTTAATTCGCAAATCTATATACTGCAAGTATGCCAGGTCCATTTCGTCCATTTTTCGTTTTCTTCTGCCAACAAAATCTGTCCTTTGTAATAACATTACTGTTCGCAAGGCATGTACTCATCACCTCTAAGTGCACAACCCCCTTATTTTGCATGGCTACCAGATTTCCTACCCAACATCTGCTTGGAGATTGCATAACAGGTGGGTGACGTCACGGGGCGTGTTACCGACCATGCGCCACAACTCATGCAAATGACCAAAACAAATGTTTCAGCATGAATTGCTGACACACCAAGTGTCTATTTGTCATCCTCCCCTCTTTCTTCTTCCGTCAATTTGCATTCGTAAACCTATAAACGACGAATGTGACTGGTCGTCAACAATTTCGTCCATTTGTCGTTTTCTGAAAACGAAAAATGGACTTTTCTTCTGCCAACAAAATGTGTCATTTTCGCAGCATGTTGTCATAAATTCTAAATGCACAACCACTCTAATATTGCGTGTCAGGAAAACAAGACAGTCGGATTAGGTTACGATTTCCAACCCAACATCTGCTTGGAGATTGCATAACAGTCTCGTGACGTCATAGGTTGTTTAATGTGTCATGCTCCACAATATATTTCAAGCAAATGACCAAAACAAATGTTTAGGCACGAATTTCTCACATGGACCTGACACGTGAAACATTCCAACTATTCTTTAAATTCTTTCGTACAGGTTGAAATGAACCATTGACATTGTTTTAGAAAGCTGGGTTGTTGCCTTCAAGAACGAACATTATTTAGTGTCCTCGCTTAAAGGACGTCCGATCGGCCGTTTTGTCTTTGTCTCAAACTTAAGTGTTCCTTGGCGCCTGGAGGTTTGAAAAGACGGATCCTTTAACCTTTTTGTAAGAAGAAAAACATCAACATTGTCCGAATCAACTCACGAAGGTTGAAAACATTGGACGTGATAAGGGACACATGGATCGATGATGTTTTGAGATACGTTAAAAATGTATTAGCCTTCCTGTACACCCGTCTGTGAAACATTTTTGACGTTTTAGCGTCCTTCTACACAACAAGTGGCAGCAAACACGTACATCAACAATATTTAAATCCATTCATGAAAGTTGAAAAGAATTGACCAGGTGAGCTAAACGCGTCTATTGAAGAAACCGGCCTGTTCACTACAATTTCGCTCCTTTTGTTGTTACGCAGGTGAGGCTTTCACACTTAACACACCTGATCTGGGAGTGCGTGTCTGGCCGCGTGACCTTCCCAAACTGACCCTTTTACAAACACGTATCCTTCCGACGAAACAAATGCCCCAAACACTGCCTCTTTCTTAAAACAAGCTTAAGGAAATGAGTTTGGGACGTGGACACCCTAAATCTGTTGATTCGATTGATACATGTAAGTCGCCTGTCTGGCATTCTGATCGGATCGGAATGTAAGTGTTAATGTGATTGTCCTTGGCGATTCAAAACACGTTTAAGCCCAGACTCTGACCTGTTTTCAAACATATAGACTCCGACGAAGACAATCTTGTTCTTGAAATAAGGAAATGAGCTTTGGACTTAAATCTGCTGATACGATTAATACATGTAAATCACTTGTCTGGCATTACAATTAATTAGTGTTTAAATGATGATTAATACCAGCAATGTGTTCAACCACGTTGCGATTCAAAACATTCGATCACATTTTATGTCAGCTTGTGAGAAACTTAATGCTGTTAACGTTTTCCCTTTCAACAATCATGTCTTGTACATGCATATTCAGTATACACAGGAATAAGGTGATAAGCTTATTTGTGATCACAAAATCCCTCAACGCAATCCCCCAATCAGCTTATGCGTCGAGAAAATAACGGCCCAGCGGTGTCGACAATCAAGAAACAACTACCACAACACTTACCGGGTGTGTTTCTTCTTCAGGAGGCGGCCTTCCGTCTTTAACAACAAGACCAAGAGTTGAAGAAGTCATCTGGGCTTTGGGTTCTTCTATAGCTGCGTCCATGACTAGTGTAGTGTGCTACGGAACTGCTGAAGTAGGTTGTGCGTGACACGGGGTTCTTCGTAATGTATGCACCTCATTCATGGTCTAAAGATTGTAGGTGGGTCTGCATGGGAGTTCCGGCAACGCCTTACGGAAGGGGCGACAACGCTTACGCCAAGGCTAAATGAAAAATATAAAAGAATATATCCATACGCAACATTTCTAGTTACACTCCCACGTAAGGTTAGATTAGCTGCGGGCGAATTGCGTAGAATTTTAGCGACTGATTACGCGGAGAAAGACATGTAGCGATAGACCCCATCGTAGTCCTCTGCTCAGAAAGAACTAAGCGTTCCGTGTCAGTGAACAACAAAGGCAACAGGAGCGGCCCAACTACCAGCGCAAAGGGGTGAATGCGATGATAAGAAATATTTTCACCTGAACAATAGTAAAAACTAATGGTGACAATAATATGAATAATGATTTTCGTACTTAAAAGACACGGATAAAAGAAGACGAGGGAAAATTCGACTGGGTTGATGACTTATAAACCATTGCAGCAACGCCCCCCCCCCCCAAATCTCAGTTGATGCTTCCTCATCAGCGAGTGTATGTCAAGGTCATAGGCCCGGTTCTGAACCGCATTCTCTTCTTTTATAAAGACCATGAAAGAGTTTGCAAAAGTACGCACATTTATGGGATATTTGCCTTCTGTGTATGGATGAATAAATAATGGTATCTATATGATGTGTGTAAGTTTATCATAGGCCAGGGTAGCGACTGTAGGAGACCCGGTAGGAATCGGATGCCAGCCAGGCAAAGTTTATCATCAATAGCTTAAATAATTTTTCTTTACAGTGTCAATGGACATTGCTTTATTTCATGATTCTGCAAAGACATTGGATAAAACGCTTGTATCAATGGATCATTTTGTGCATAAATGAATGGATGAATGAATGAATGAAGAATGATTTCTATGTATATAAACATAATGAAAGTAAAAAAGGAAAGATGCTACCTTATCCTTCGAAGCGGCATTTATGGTGTGTATTAATAACTGAAATTTAAGTCACAATAGCGGGAATATGTTATTGCATTTAGGCCTATTTCACCAGGTGATTTAAGTAAGCAAAAATATATAGGACGATACCGAAGGTGTGGTTTAAACATTTTCAATCGTTTGTAGATCTTACGTAATGAGATGTTTACTAAAGCTTCCCATTAAATATTTGATCAGAAATAGCTACTCCTTGCACTAAATGTTTAAAACAATATTTCAGACCCCGTAATACCGTAACTGTTCCCTCCCAGTGCTGTCTTGCACCACCCCTGCATCTCATCCCATAGAAATGATAATAAAATAATAAATTTATTGCAAATTCATGCCCGGGGGCTAATTGCAAGAATACAAGGAAATGAGATAGTCAAATGATAAGTACACAGTAATGAAATAAACACAGAGTAAAATGAAAGTCGTCAACCAGCGCTACTTCTAATCTAAACAATTGTTATTGGGTTTGATTTCTTTTTTGTGTGCAGTGGAATATGACATTCCCGACGTTTTGGGAGATATATGTATTGGCTGGTGTTAACAGAATATATAAGATCCCCTGATCTTCCAGGTCACTGGTTAGCGTTTTTTTCAAGCACACACTGTCTTTGGATCACGTTCGATATCGCCGGTCTGTATACATGTAAATCCTGGTTGTTTCAGGAGCATGAATGACCTTTTATAATCTTCCGACTTCCGATAAGAAGAAGACAAAGAAAAGCAAACGTCAAATAAAAAAAGTACCCGTGAGCACCGAGCACACCTGTGAAGATGAAGCCCGGAGGCTGATGAGAATTGTCTGGTATCAGACGGGTACTCATGTTTTTTTGACGTGGCTGGAAATTGAATTCTCCGTTTGCGGTGTTGTGTATGTCAAAGGTGATGCTCTTTCCTAAGGCGGTGATAAAGTGAATTATGGAAGACAGAGACTTCGGAGAGAAAGAGTTTGACACGCCCGAAATGACGATGATGATAATGATAATCATGATGAACATGAATTAAGGGGACGACATTTTGGTACGGAAAAAAGTTTAAAACGTATTTCACGCAATGTATCTGTCAGACAGTTGCAAAATATGTCCCTAACATTTCCCCACAAACCCTTCCAGAGCCTTCCTGATCCTATATTCATTGATTTATTGTTGTTTTTGAAATCTATCCAAAGTTCTTGCCATTTTCTCTTTTCTCTATATAAATAAGTCAAAATTCTAGATTCTACATTAACACTTAAATTGATCTGTGATTTTGCATCTTCACACAAAATGTCACACGAAATATGTTCCCTCACTCTGATATATACAATGGTCAATACCCCATATGTTTATTCAACATTTGCTGTCATACACGCATCATTTCCTTACCTCACCGACGTAGAGGTACCAGTCGTCTTCATAGAGGCAGTACCGTAAGTTCATGTCTTTTTTCTCATTCACCTTATACTATGACTGCATTTTAGCGAGTTTTCACAAGTTGTTAAAAATCAAGACGTATCAGCTTACGATGGAGCAAGATGTGTAACAGCGTTGTGACTGTCGAAAATGTTTTTGAACATTTCTTTTTAAATCTTTAAAAACGAGGACGACTAAATAGATACTTAAAAGTTACTGAATGGAAATATTGCTTTGTGTAGATTTACTTACAAGAGAAATATACTTCAATCTCGACTTTAACAGTCGGTGTTGTTTCTTGGTACAACACAGATAAAGATTGTCTGGTGTCCAACAGTAGGTTTCTTGATTTGCATAGAAATTGGATGATCTCGTCTGCCTGTGGATTGGAAACGTTTTGTTTGTGGTGCTGGGATATCGATGTATGGTGGGGAAGGAAAGAAAACAATCACACCGAACGTATGCGTACGCGTTTTATGGTGTCGATCTTATAATTCATTACCTTTTGCCAAAAAGGTTAGATTTTCGGTAGCGTTTGTACGGATGTGGATGAACAGCATAACTCGAGAAGGCCTGGGTGGATTGTATTGATATTTGATACATGTATGTGGGTAGGTCTTGTTCATACCTGGAGATGATTAGATTTTTGGTCCCCTAACGGCTTGTTATGGTACTGCAGCGGAACTGTTTTGATATCTCGAGTTCTAGACATGCCAGATTTTTGAGTGGTAAATAGCTCTTGGGCCAAAGAGTAAGTGGTTTAGGTTTGGGCCCCCTTGCGGCTTTTTGGAACTGCAGGAGCAGGTATTACTTCAGACTTAATGAGACACCACTATAATTCCATACTGGTAAATGACGGCAATTGCATACTTGTGGCATTTTGAAGTTATGTGAATGTGAATATGAATTATGCTGATGAGGACCTCATTTGCATAAGTAATAGAATCCTAGAATATCCCTCTCTTTTAAGGTCATACTTTGGACAACATCCATCTTTCATCTGGGTGGAGAAGATGATCAACTGATATGATTTATAATCAATGAGAAACACTCATAATACGTCAGTAATAAAGGTTAAATCATTTGGCGGAGGTATGAGGTTGCGGAACTGTAGTTAAATGTCTATTTCTATAGCATGTGTTACTGATTACAGTAGACCAATCTGTACGTGCACGAATGTTTATTCTTTTTTACATACAGTACACTCCTAAATGAGTTGGAACCTCAAGCTCAAGACATTTTGACCAATAAGTTTCTGTCCTTATTAATATATGTCAAGTCACTTCTAGTTCCTGAATTCTAAACAATTTCTCCATTCTCTAACAAACAGAAAACAAGTATCTTTTACATCTGACCATGACTATACGTTACATTGTCCTTTCACAAAAAAATACTATTGCTGAGTCAGCAACTACAATGTGCCCAACTTATTGTGCTGAAGCATTCGTTCTCCACGGAACTATAACGTCAAATAGAACTTCAGTTGCTAAAACGAAACAAAGAAATAGGAGACTTGTCACTGCCGCGCGAAACGTATTACCCTAGAAACAAGGAAGGCAGTTACACAAAATTTGCTAGCCTGTCTCTGAATTACGTGCATAATTCATCGGGCTACAGCTATTTGCGAAAACGATAGTTAGAAAATACATATGAAGAAAATGCACAACATATGGTTAGCAGTATTTTTTTAACGTTTTGTGTCTTTTGTTGTGTTCTATATCATATTTGTCGTCCCACAAGCTGCCTGGCCGGGCCCCGGATTGGTAAACGGGACCGTAGCATCAGACGGCTTCCCTCCTAATTGCGGGAAATCAAAATATGCTGCCTACACCTTACTGAAAAGAGCATGCAGATATACAGAACCTCCCATGAACAGATTCCTTTTCATGATCGCTTCAAAATCTTACTTAGAGATTCGAGAATATCAAGTCGGTGTGTTTTGCTTCACCTCCCCTGATGAATACACAGATGAACGAGCACACTGCTTCATTCCGTACGCATTGGAACCCTCTCCACTGTGACCGGTATGTTCACATTGATAAGCGTCGAAAACATGACGTGACTTTAAAGAAGGTTCAATCGCGTTGGGTACAGTTCCTTGCACGAAGGACTGGTCCATGTATGATTCATTGTCTGATTTCGGCGACTTGTTATCAGCTCTATCGTTATCGGAACCTTCCCCATTGGGGCTGGAATGATCAAACGCTTGTGCATCTGAATGAGGTACAGTACTGGCACCTTCTTCTTTGTTAGGACTGGTCTTAACTGCCGTTTCAACTTCTCCAATATGATATTGAGGTACTTCAAAAATGTCAGGCGACGCTGCATACGATTCAATCGTGTCATCAGGTATAGTTTCGTATAAGCAGGAAACTGAGTCTGTTTCCGGACCATTTCTGCAACCTTCCTGATCATCAGCCTGAGTGTTGTCACTGATTGTAACGTTGTTTACAAGTTTGCCAGCCGCCATGTTGTTTACGTGACCAAGTGAGACAGCTGTAGTATCAGGTTGTTTCCTACCCAATGCACAAAACACAACTAACGCCACACAACAGAGGACAACTACGGGCCCTCCAACTACTGATCCAGTCACCACCCATATCCATGCTGATGCCTGTTGCAGTTTTGATTCCTCATCACTCCAACTACTGGTTGTTGGCCACAAGGCCGAAGTGATAACGTCAGAGGGATAAAGGTCATGACGTTCTTTGGGGCAGGAACTGTTAGGATCACATGACTCATATGTGTAGATTGAATAATTTTCGCCTGTCGGATCCCAGAATTTATAACATCCTGAGATATACTCATCTAACCTGTGGAGCTCTACGTTCTCTACTATGGGTGGTGTTTCACAGCGATACAAAGACTGGTCTTTGTACATGGAGATTGCAATGTCATTCTGCCTTAAGAATCTGTCGCAAATCGGCGATCGTTTTTTCCGGCACTTTTCGACATTTATCGCAGAAGTAATTACCCAAATTAAGTTGCAGTCACAGTGGAAAGGGTTACCCGCTATGACAGCTTCAAATGGTCTATGGAGTCCATTTGGCACATACGCGTTCCATCCAAGATCGCACTCGGACAATTTCTTTAGCTTATTGTAGGAAACATCCACTCTTTTTAAGTTAGGTAAGAAATACTTCACACGATACAGATAGACACAAAAGAGCTGATTATGTGACAAATCCAAATGAACTAGACTTGGCATATTCTTCAGGCAGTACCAAGGAAAGTAAGTGATGCTATTGTGGTTTAAAATCATGTTGTTTAAATAGGGCAGGGCCAGGCAAGGAAACGTGGTCAGGGCGTTGTTGGGAAGCTGAAGCTCAAAGAGAGTTGAGGGCAGATCTCTTGGAACACTCGTTAAGCCTTTGTCATCACAATGAATACGGGGTAAAGGAGACGATTGTGGCAAAGGTAAATTTTTGTTAAACCCATTTTGAACGTTACATCCTAGAGACATCATTTGTGAAAGTACTGATGCTTCAGAAGTGTGCGATACGTCTAGAAGGGAAAGAATCAGAACCTGAACAACAATCATGATGGACGACATGCAGTCTGTTGCTTCAGGGACGAAACGTAAAAGTATATTTTTTGAGAAATATAGCAATGGTTTACTTACTATTGACACACATAGGTTTGTATTGTTGTATCTACTAAAACTTCTGTGCACTGTAACTTCAATCTCATGTAATATTGAGTACACAATCAATGGTGTTTTTGTTCAGTCATTTAGAAGTACCAGCTAGACAGGCTGACCATTGACAGGAACGGCACATGCCTGGCAACGTCTTGGGCCTGTGATGACGGTTCTTAAAATCCCCTTGCCACACCCTTGTTGTGGAGACTTCTTAAGATCCCCTTGCCACACCCTTGATATGTAGACCGAACGCTTCTCCAGTGGGTACTTTTTCTGTCTGATCTGCTGGAAATGGAACAACACGATTTAGGTTGCAGAATTCGAACTACAACAGGAATGTTTTGTTCTTTTTGAGACGGAGGGAAAAGTAATGCATTATTCACAAACCTGACTCTTTGCACTTGGAATGGGCATGATGAAAAAAGAGGCAACGAAGCCAATAAGAAGACATAGTACTGAACATTTGAAATTTTTATGCAGAATAGTGTATCATTCGAATTGGTCTCTGACACCGTTTTGACTGCTTTACCAGGCCGGTTTCGTTACATGGACAATACTGTGTCTTTGTCTCTGTCAGATATGAATAAGTCAAAAGTTCACGTCCTGATGTTCTGTGAGATAATGCACTGTTTTGCAGACTTGAGTTGTGCTGTTCTTTTGCAGAACTTTACCTAACGCAGACAACTTTGGAATTTGGTCCAAGTAATAGACATGTATACAGTACTCGAAGAAATCAATTTCAGTGTTTTGTAAAAAAAGATATTAAATCCCCCATTATGCTCCCTCGAACTTTTATTTTATTCTAACTTGAGATTACTATTTTTGTAATCAAAGTTCTCTAGTTTCTTAAAGGAAATCTCACTACGTTAAGTTGGAGCTGAGACGCTGCCTGTCGTAACACCTGCCGAGAAAAGGTGATGATTCGTCTGATGACGCCATAAGAGTTGGTCACATGATCCTCTTTGTCAGCTGAACATCATTTCTTTAAATGTAATTCTGTTCTTTTCAGTGTGTGAGTGATCGCAGTAAACCAGTCCACCCGTGTAGGAATGTTCACTCCAACTGGAAATATATCAATTTTTGTTGTATACTTTTTTCGCATGATTTCATCATATTTCGTCGCCATTTTGTATTCATTTTTATGTATTTTGTGCTTGAATATGTTTTTTGTATATATGTTTAGTGGTGGCACTTATAGAGGTTTGTAAGCTTAAGTTTGTCATCACTATGTCTGTAGTGTGTGGGTGGATACAGTAGACCAATCGGCACGTGCTCTAATATTCACTCTGCTTGGCAAAATGTGAGTTACCTTGGCCTTGCTGATCGTGCGTGCACGTGCACGTGGGTGCGATTTCTGTATACCAAACTGAACGTCTACGTATGTTTGATATGTGTATGATATGTAATATTACTGTATGATAATAATCTTACTAAACGGAATAAGATGCCATGCAATGTAAACACCTTTAGTAACGTTTACTAGTTTATTCCCACAAAATGAATAAACACATTTGGGCAAAGCCTGCTGTACATATGTCGACGGTTACCAAGTACGTGCCAGAAATCCCTATTACCATGTGGGCAACTACAATATTCTCAACTTGAGGTGTGGAATTACTTAAGTTTTGTTTCGAAAACCAGTCCCCAACAGTACATGCCACAAATACAGCAGATGCCAGACGTAAAACAGAGCTCAGTTTCACATAATTATGTGGCACTCAGGCTCCACAAGTTTGATCAAACATGACCAACGTATATAGCCAATGTACGTGCCTGTGAAGATAGACTATTACGTCGAAACGTAGTCAGATAGACCTGTAGACCAATACGATCATAGATATGTTGTTTCAAAAACCGGACGCCAAATGTCAAACAGTGCTAGGTGTTACATATGCAGTGCCCAGGCTTCATAGTGTACCAACTAAGGTACAGAATTACGTCGAAAAGCAGTAAGATCAGTACAACCATAGATACAGATTCACACTGATACTTCACAAATCATACTAAGCTTCGAATTTGGTACCATATACTCGAATAACTGGAACCCAATCTGGAGAGGTTTTACAGCAATATTGCCAACAGACAGCTGATATTTGCGGAACCAAGTCATATAAATATTTCTATCACAACTTTACACAATTATGGTGCTTTCTACATCTCGATCTAAAAAATGCACTACAATGTACAAAAAGACTTTATCGGGCTCTCATATTGTATAAATCATCATGGCATGAATCAATGGAGGCAAATATCATAATGAACCTAAGATGAATCCAATCACTAACACATAGACTTTATGCAACAATCTTGAACTCGTGATGATGAAAGTCTGATAAATATGAACAAGCAGTTTTCTGTTTAATAGTAGAGTTTTGATAAATGCCTTTGAATTGATTTTATAGTGTTTTTTTATTTATTTTTAGACACAAAATGTATATTTTCGCGGCCAGTTCCCTGATATCACAACAAATTAACCCAATATTTGTTACAGGGATGCCTTGGACATTTGACCACAGGAATTCATCAACACTTTTGGAAGACATACCCCAAAATGCTTAATTTTGCGACTTTTTTAAACACGTACATTTTTGGCTCTTGTGCCCTGGTATTGCAACCGAATGACCTGCAATTCGGTGTAGGCTCGCTTCATGCATAGTAACCATACAGTCTCAACATCGCTTCTCTGTCTTCTTCTATCGCATTATCAGATTGGTGAAAACCCCAACAATCGGTGTCGCATTGAGGCCCAACAAACGACTCCGTTAAAGAAGTATGGCACGAGCAAGTGTGGGTAAGTCAACTGGGAAGGTTCTCTTCAGGCAAACTGAAGAAGGCGTCAATCTCCACATCCCTGGTAAATATGAGGGAAATGAGCACGATGACGATGAACGTACTAAAAGCTATGCTGAATCTGAGAACAGAGACCGAAAGTATGTGGCAAAAATCCGGGAACCGAATCCGATGTACGGACAAAATGTAGCAGACGCCAATCCGACGTGCCTAGCAAATAACTCCAATCCAATGTACGGGCAAAATGTAGTGAACCCCACAACGTCCCACCATCCGACGTGCCCAGCAGAACTCGTTGTGGACCCTAATCCGATGTACAAGCAAAACTCTGGGAACCCCCAATACGCCACAGTCACCAGCGCCGCGGGAGAGCCAAACGCCTGCCCTGAAGCCGCCTTTGGACTAGCTGATGATGACAATCACTGCAACCATCTATGTGCTGATGGCGATCCCTCCATCCAGCCATCTGCTGATGACGATCCCTCCATCCAGCCATCTGCTGATGACGATCCCTCCATCCAGCCATCTGCTGATGACGATGCCTCCATCCAACCATATGCTGAATACGATCCTTCAATCCAGCTATCTGCTGATGACGATCCTTGCATGCAGCCTTATGCTGATGGCGATTCCTTCATCCAACCATATGCTGATTACGATCCTTCAATCCAGGCATATGCTGATGGTGATTCCTCAAGCCAGCCATATGCTGATGGCGATTACTGCATCCAGCCATATGCTGTTTCATATCAGGAAGATGATGACGACACTGGCCGGCCCCTATCAACAACACATGGTACTGCAGCTGGTAACAGCTCTGATGATGTGGATATCCAACCATATGCTGTCAGGTACCAGAGAGATGATGATGATGATGGCAGTGATGATGACGATGACGACATACCGGGAACACGTGATTCAGCTTACATCAGACAAAAAACAGGTATCCCTTTAGATGATGTAAACATTACATTATAACTGCAGTTTCTATAAAAAAATATTTTCAAAAGATGGCTGGACCAATGAAGCATAACAAACCCATCATGTTTAACGTATAAGATTATGTAAAACTGAATTTTCAATTCAACTAGATTCCTTTCCAATGTGTTAATTCACAGATCGATACCATTTAGATGAAATTGACATACATCTATGTTTTATATTTTATGGACTTATTTCAATGTTTATGGATGATTCTATGACCACTTAGATAATTCTGTCAGATGAGTTGAAAATGATTTAGTTTGGCGTGCAAATTAAAGAAACCAACAACAGATCAATTTCCTTAATGAAAAACTTGTTTTGTATATGATATTCGTCGTTTCCGCGAAGTTTGTTTTCTGAAGCTGAACCATATGTGTGTGTATCCTAGGTAAGATGTTCAAGACGGGCATATATATATATATATATATATATATGTTTATGAAAATGATATTGAACTGAACATTTTCAGAATGCAGGTGGTATCGCATGGGCGTTACTGTCATGACAGTTGGAGTCATCGTGTCACTGATCGGCGGCGGGATCTTCGCCATGACATCCTTCATCAACAGCATGGGGATTCCTCATACAGTAAGTCTTATTCTGTTGCTAGCTGTCTGATGATTTTCAACTTGAGAAAGAGCCAGCGTTAAAGATAGTAGTTAATCTTTTTGACGTTTTATATGGAGGCTGTTTTGTTTGATACACTGTTAAATCAACCAATTGATGACCAGGGACATTTTACTATCTACAGCCGACACCAGCTGTGGACACTAAGGAGATAGCTATCTCCTTAATAACTGGTCTCCCTGGAAGCTCCAATTATGCTGAGACGACAACGGCAGGTCTCATGCTTACGTCCAGTGTAATTGTAAGTATCGATTTTTTTTAAACGGGGGTATTGTTATCGGTCTGTGTGGTTGTTTGTCCAAAGTCTCTGGAACTACAGGGGCACCGTTGTTAACATTTTACCAAGAGGATAATCAACAAAAGACTGATTTTTAATATTTTTGATATGCAGGTAGCTACGACAGAAATAATGGCATGATTAATTAGGACATTCTACAATTCGATTTTTATAATCAATACTAAAACAACAAAATTCCTTAGTGTTAAATCAATTTGCACAGTCATAGAATGACCGATATGTTCTAATACTTGTCCCATTAAACTTACAGAAGGAGTCATCTGATGAGTCTTATAGGGAGTCAACACCCACGGCCGCACTGCCGACAAACCCTAAGAGCACTCAAGGTAAGTGTACAACGTGAAATCTAAGCAAAATTATGAAGGGAAATACAACATAGGAAAAGTCTTTCACCGAATCTTCGAATAAACCTTTGGTCTTCTCCATGATAACTGACATTAAAAAGGACCATAAAATGGACTTACAGATGCAATTCATTACAATGCATGGTTTACCCATGAAAAATAATGAAGATATGCCATGAAAAACAATCACTTCAAAATACATCAGCCTGTCTTTACCCCCACTGCAAAGATCGATTTTTCAGGTTTATTTAGGTAAAAAAGAAGGCAGGAAGTCAACTCCGGCATTTTTAAGAGCTACAGTCAGAAGATTGAAATGACACCAATATTTCACCCTTTGTCCTAATGGGTCAGTCCAGTCAATGAGAAAGCATTCAGGGGTCTAGCAAAATTCTAATTTAGGTCAGGATCTAAATTCTTTTGCACACCAAACAATAGCAGAAAACTAGACTTCTCTGAACAGAATGTGCCCAGAAAAAAATCTATGAAAATAAGTCACAAATCGATGCACCGTCCACTCTCCTGCGCAATTCAAATAGTGGTCCCTCCCCATGATTGCAAAGGACACGTGACCAAACAGGTCATCGTGTATTCCCGTCAGGTCGAGTCCATTCTCTTGTGTAGAAAATATCTTCCGCCGTCCTCAAGATAACTGACTCAATAGCTATAGACACGTAACATTAAATGGCCAAATGTTGTAGAGCATTTGTATTTCACCTAGACGTTGTAGTTCATGTCATTCGTCTTTAATAGCTTCATACGTGTTTCACATTGGTTGTGTATACTGGGTTGCACCTTAGTATCCACGTTAACCTGAAAAAAAAAAAAACAGGTCACCGTTCAAATCACTGGTGAAATGAAAACACTGAAACTTCATGTCACTTTCGCCACGCATCCGTTAGGTTACCTATCCATAGCACTGTGCTGAAAAGTTCATTGTGGCTAACTTACAAGATTTCTATTCGAATCCCGAACCTCATGACATGAGTGTCATGAAGGTCAAGGTTGTGTGACTGGTCTATTTTTGACAGTTAATGTTCTTGATGTAATGCAAAGGTATTGATCTACGATTTTATCACTTATTGCAGAACATCATGACATAAAGTTGGAGAAGATCACCTTTGGTGGATTTGGATCAGATCCTGGGAAATTTAGAATGAACTACGGAGTGGCAGTGTCTGCTGACAATGAGATATTTGTAGCCGACTCAATGAACAATCGAATCCAAGTCTTCAGCATGGATGGTTCCTTTCTTCGCCTCTTCCCAACGGTAGTACCGGGTGAAGATAGGAAGATTTACCCCAACAGTATTTCTATTGACGTGGAGCCTGGCTATCTTTGGGCTGTGGGGAGTCTAGTTTTCAGTCCCGCTGATGGATATGTCGTACAGTACAGTACAGACGGTCTACCCTTACAGAAGTTCGACGTAAGCTTCACGACTCGACATCCCTATCCCAGCATTGCGATAGACGTACGCAACAACAAACTTATCATGGGAGAGGGAGGTACAATAAAGATGTTTCAACCAAAGGGCTCTCTCTATCGGAGTTTTGAAGTGTTAAACAAAGAAATAGTCAATGAGGTAATATGCGGGGTCACATCGGACAGCGAGGGAAATGTCCTCCTTACGGACTGGTACAGGAGCGTTATGATGTACAATCACTCCGGAGACAAAATATTCGAATTTGGAACCCGTGGAAGCCGTGAGGGCCAACTGAGTTCCCCCACAGGTATCTGTGTGGACACCTTGGGTCGCATCATCGTGGCAAACTGTGGCAACAATCGGGTAGACATGTTCACAAGCCGTGGGGAGTTTGTCCGTACTGTCGCGAACATTAGAAATCCGCGGGCTGTCGCTATAGGACCGGGGGGACAGTTGGTTGTGACCGCGACTGGCAAATATGACTTTACTGTAACTGTATTTCCACGCCACATGGTGTTTCCGTAATGCTTTAAGATTTAAGGAGTGCTAATTATTATTCTGGAATACGCATTACGATATACATCATTAAGAACTGTAGAAGAGTCATACCTGTTAGTCTACATGAAATATGTCAAAAGTAATCAAAACGTACATGTACACTACAATTAATTACGTGGAATAGTTCGCTTGTTATACTGCCGGCACAACTGTGTGGTCCAAGGGCTACAGAAACGGAGATGGACACCATCCCCGACACCTTAAGATGTAGGAAGGACTTTACACCGGGATGACTCCCGGTCTTATCGATAAGCGTGGTGGGACTCTAACGTGCTATTGTAATAACTCCTGAAAGTATACCTCCAAACTCGTGCTACTGAAAACAGCGTTAAGGCTGGCTACCCTAAGCGTTGTAACCTTTTTATCAGTAGCTGATGAGACGTTCTTGTGTAGAGATGATAAAGGTGTGTAGGCATCTTCTACCAGTTCTCAAACCCCAGCCGTCGTCTCCAGACGTGGCTTATATTTAACGACCCTGTTTGATCAGCGTTTAACTTCTGAACATCATGTAACAATGACTTTTGGTAGTAACTCGAGAAGCCTCTCGAGAAGTGATTTGGCAGTCAGTCGATGGCTGTTCTGGTAGTAACTACAAATGTGTTTCGGTGGTAACTTGAGGAGTATTTCGGTAGTAACTTGAGAGGTGTTTTGGTAGTAATATGAGAATGGTTTAGTAGTAACTCGAGAAGTGTTATAGTAGTAACTCGAGAATTAAGTGTTATATAGTAGTAACTTGAGAAGTATTTGGACGAGAAGTCAAGAAGTGCTATGGTATTACGTCGAGAAGTGTTATAGTAGTAACTTGAGTTGCATTTGGACGTAACGTCAGAAGTATTTCGGTGTTCACTCAAGAAATATTTTGTTGTTAACCTGACTATTGTTTGGTAGTAATGTTAGAATTGTTTGGTAGTAACCTTTGAAACATTTTAGTAGTAACTCGAAACGTGTTTTGGTGGTAACTTGAGACGTGTTTTGGTAGTAACTGGAAAAGTGTTTTTCGCCTTCAATGTACAATGTTAGATTCAAATAAATCAATATGCCTATTCAATATGGACATGATATATACAGTCACGTATACCAAGTCTTATTTTTGCACCTGAGATTTATTTTGCAGTAGGCAAAGAGACACTGGATGTAAGCCACTACCAAAGAAGACTTTCTGTAAGTATAAAATAACTGAACTGAACTTCTACTTCCAAATCGTTTTATTTTACATCTCAACTTACATCACAAGGCTGGATGACAACTAGTCTCAAATACAGCTTGATTTTTTCCAGTGCTTTTTTCTTCCCTTTAACCACAATTGCGTCCACGTGCCTTAGACTGGCTACTTAAATCTAGTGTGGACCACAAAGATAATTTACAACCCTGTAATGTATTCTTATCACAATTTCAACAAGATATTTTACAAAAATGTTTCATCAAACAACTGAACACAATCCAGAAAGAAATAGTAGAATATCATTTTGTAATGAATTAATGATCTGAATCACAAAAGCAACCAGTTACAACGGGTAGCTACCCACAGGTAGTCAGGCTCCACGTCAATAGCAACACTGACAATCTCTTTTTTCATCCGGCACTACAGTTGGGAAGAGGCGGACTTGGATCCGTTTGTTGAACAAATCAGTGACAAATATCTCATTGTCAGCCGACACGGCCACTCCATAGTTCTTTTAATTTCCCAGGCTCTTTTCCCCTCCCACTGAAGGACAATTAATTTCTATGTAAATGAAGCCTCCCACGAGAGAGCCATTTGGTTGAAACATCATTATTTTGTCTCCCACGATAACTTTGTTGTTGCGCACGTCTATCGCAATGCTGGGATAGGGATCACTCATGAAGCGTAAGTTTGATTTCTGTATAGGCATACCTTCCTTACTAGATCCTTGTACGCTGTGCAAAACATAACCTTCTCGGCGAATGTAATAAATGGTATGTAGGTACGATTTTGCGCGGTGTAGCCGAAAAAGGCGTGTATATCAACCATACAATCCACTTCTTGTGTCAAAGTTCAATAGCAGGACAAAGTGCAGTTGCTGCTTGCTGTGTGCAGTCGACAACAGCACCCCTGTGTTCGTCGCTAAGTGCTCTTTGATATTTCAAAAGCCTTTTGGGACTTTTTTGTAGCATGGAAGGTGCCAAGGCCAGGCAGCGGCGCCAGGGGGGCAAAGTCTCGGAGAAACACGGCCGTCATCAGAACGGTCTGCTGGGCCGGACGGAAGTTTTCTCGAAAGGGGCTGGTAACGGCGCTGTCCCCTGTGAGGTGAGGGGCTTGTTTGAACAATGCGTGCATGCGTGTGTGCCGTACGTGTAACATAGCACGTGTAATAATACAACCTTGGTGAGCTTTGATCCCTGGCCTTTGTTAACACCTGACTTCGGCTGGGGACGTAAAGGGCGATGAACACTAGATTCAAATCATCCGTGTTGTTGCTCAGTATTTCCTAATACATGTATTGCCATTGAATGCAGCATTGCATTTCGCCGCAAAGTGTCAACCGTTTAGAATGTCTACGGAGACGAACTTACATCACCTGTGCATTAGTGGCACTTCGGTACCTACTACTCATCGGAGCCCGTGCAAGTGAATACATTCAAATCATACAAAAACGAAAAGTAATCAAACATTAATACAGAATTATTCAAAAACTCGACTACTTCGTACTTTTTTTACGTTTTTGAGTCGACTCGGCTCAGGACTGTGCTAGGAGAACCTTGGGCCACTAAAATAGCGTTTTCTAGTAGGAAAACTCCGACGACTCCGAAACCTTGTGTGTACATCGGATCATAATTGAAAACACCTCTTGGCTAAGGAACTTATATATCTCAGTAATCGGATGAAGGAGAACGGGACTAATACAAAATACGTGCAGAAGATACCGCTTATTTGCAACACCCGTTTGCGAGCGCAATGTTCCCGATTATCTGGCTCAAGCTTACCTGTGCTTTGCTCCTCCACGTTCCCATTTCAGAGCTGTGTGGTAGCCTGGTACCAGCGGCAGGACGTGTTGGTGTGGGCGGGCGGGATGGTCTTCATCACCGCGCTCATGGGCACCATCTATACGCTGGGGAACTACAGGTGATAATTTCAAAATAATAATGTTTTTTATTGGTCAGAAATTACCCGTGCAATGGCAGCCTTTCTAGTGCTGGGTTTACAACCACATGATGCACATATGCGCAACAGACACATATTTGCTCCACACTAGTATTCAAGTGTAAAACTGTCGCAATAGTCTGGGCGGCTGCCATTCGGCGCCACCACCTGCAGATGACCTCAATACGACTTTCCCCAACCGAAGTCAGGTACCCATTCACACCTGGGTAGAGTGAGGAAAGTCGTGTAAAGCGCCTTTCTCAAGCCGAAGGGCACAAGATCGTTGACATGATGACAGGATTCGAACCCGGGATCACTTGGTTCTGAGTCAAACGCCGTTACGCCACACTGTACCCACGGTGCAACAATCTGGCGGAGCAGAAATTTAGCACCACGACTGAACAAGGTTCTATTCCTCTTCACAGGGGTTGGAACGCACAGAATGGATTCTTCTATGACGAAGCCAACACCACCCGAGAAAGGTTTCTCCCAGAACCGTTTGTACAGGAGCCGGGAGTCAAGGGGAGATACTGGATACGCGGGATGGAACCTGGTGCGTACGCTAGCTTACGGGCCCGTTCACAATTGTGTGCATGGCCCGCCAATCACACTTGTGCGTATACACAAGTCCGCATGAGTTGCGTATTAACATGTTTTTGGTTCAGGTTAAGTTTGCAGCCGAAGAAGAATTTGTCTGGTTTGATAATCAGGCTGCACAACGGTGGATGAAAGTAGAAAACAACTTCTTCTCCGCAAACCCTACTAAACCAATAGAAATGTTACTGCGCAACTCATACGCACTTGACCATACGCACAAGTGTGAGGGGGGCTTATATTCAAGCCCGTATGAGTTCCGTATTGACATTTCTTTGGTTCCGGTAATTACAAAGTTTGTAGTAAAGAAGTTGTTTTTAACTTTGATCTACCGTTGTGCAGCCTAGTTATCGAACCGAAAAAACCCCAATTGTATTTGACAATATATTTTCTGCCATCAATATCAATTCACACAAACTTCTGTGTTGTCTTTTCTATAGTAATTTCAAAGACGTGAACAAAGTGCACTATGGTCTTCTTTTTTGCATACGACTGTTTTCCTTCGTTCGCCTTTCTAGTTCTCTGAACTAAAAAATACTCAAAAGTACATACTGCCAGAGTTCAAAACCGAACTGTATACTTCAAAGCACCCCATATCATATGCATGTTAACTTGCATGGATCCGCCAGGGTACATAATTCCACCACCCTGAAAAGATACGTCCAAACAGATCTCCAACCCAACGTCCCCCGGTATAATGGACTCCTGTGCTGCACTAAAGGTTTCTAAAACCTATTGTTTTTCAAAGTGCCGGATTTATGCAACCCGGCGGATTGGGATGCGGAATGCGGATGTTAATGGGGGTTATATCTTAGTGTTCTTTCTATAGAAATACGCTGGTACTTTTGGAAGCTCCGTCCAGAATTGGTGACACCATGGACGCGTCTGTTTGTGTGGGCCTGTTACACCGTCCATCAGCTGCTGGCCTGGTGGCTCCTGTACCTGGCACAGGTGAACAAACAGGTAACACTTACAGGTGAGATAACCCTACACCGTCCATCAGCTGCTGGCCTGGTGGCTCCTGTACCTGGCACAGGTGAACAAACAGGTGAGCTAACACTTACAGGTGAGATAACCCTACACCGTCCATCAGCTGCTGGCCTGGTGGCTCTTGTACCTGGCACAGGTGAACAAACAGGTGAGTTAACACTTACAGGTGAGATAACCCTACACCATCCATCAGCTGCTGGCCTGGTGGCTCCTGTACCTGGCACAGGTGAACAAACAGGTGAGCTAACACTTACAGGTGAGATAACCCTACACCGTACATCAGCTGCTGGCTTGGTGGCTCTTGTACCTGGCACAGGTGAACAAGCAGGTGAGGTAATGATGGCTGGGTTTACACACTTGTTTCGAGTTGACTTGGGCCCGGTTTAGACACGCGTTTTTTTGTTGACTTGGAGTGGACTCAGGACTATGAAAAGAGAACCCTAGGCCACTCAAGTTTGTTTCATTCAGATCTCCATTAGTGTTACAACAAGCGTTTTCTAGTAGGAAAACTCCACTTGAGCAACCCAAAGCTCCTCACACACAGCCCCAAGCCGACTCCGAAAACTTTGGTGTGTAAATCGGGCCTTAGAGTCGACTAAGCGCCTCAAAGTCGACTCGAGTGAGTCAGCTACTTTAAGTCGACTTCAAAAACGCATGTGTAGACACAGCCAATAACCCCAAAATGTAGGCAAACATTTTACCTCAATAGTTAGTAGAGACACCACTTATTTACTTATTGGTTCATACATACAGATTGTAACAGTTACATACAAGTAAACAAATACATGATACTAAATGTGTCAATTTTTACTACAGTCACAGAAGGGAAAGAAGTACTCTACAAGGCTGAGTAAGTACAACTGGGCAGCTGTGGCCGTGCACACCTTCTTCCACCTGCTGCACCTGGCGCAGACTCACCTGACGTACGACGCAACGGCACAGGTGAGTGACAAGTGCACGTGTAACAAATGACTTGTACCCATCTTTCGTGATTGTCCCATCAGGAGTAGCATAACATAACCAACGCTGTTGATTAAGGAAAGGTTGAAGAAAGTTGGAGAAAGTGTTTTAAAGTCGTGGAAAGCATTTCCTAGTTGTGAAAGATACGTAAAATTCTGAAGTCAAGTTTGTATTAGAGAAAGAAGAAGCCAGGTTACAAAAGCTGTGTTTGTCTTTTTCACCTACTGTAGAAACGTTAATTGAATTCATTGTTAACTTTGCTTCTGTCAAGTAAATTCTCCAGTTTTCGTGTCAATCTCTTGAATAAGGCATATACAGTAGATTGGGAACTTTTCGCGGTGGTTTTATTTTTGCGGTGACCTATCCACTGCGAATTCATGGCACCATGAGTACGTCCGCCTTATTTGACTTCTGTACTACGGAATTGTTTCAACCGCAAATAAAAAACACCGACAAACCCTCCTTTTTCCTCCTACGAAATGAAACCACCGCAAAAGTAAATGAATTCAGTACCCACAGTACAAAATATCATAGTACCTTACAGAACAAAACAAATGTTTTCATAAAAAGATAATTTTGCAAACTTTTTTTCTTCATCCTGTCAGGACGTCTCTATATTCAGCTCACAGGGTTCCGTTATTGTAGCCCTGCTGTTGATGATGGTCATAGAGTTCCAGGACAGAGGAGTGATCTTCGGCTGGCCCTCCATCGGCAGTGCAGGTACAGGCGTACCAAATTCTGTATCTGTATAGCTGGGTAACAACATTCTCTTTTGCCGGGTTTGCGGAAAAAGCTGGGCTGTCTACCTGGCCTGGCTAGCTGGCCTGTCTACCTGGCCTGTCTACCACGTCAGGCTAGCAACCCAGAAACTCAGAAACTCAGAAACCCCCATTCATATCCCCACAAATTGTGAGGCCCCAGTGCAGTCGCGCCCCCTAGCGGAACGTTTCCAAAGCACACCCGTTACGCTGGGCGCGTCACAGCACACGCCGATCGTCATTCGAAACCGCGATTTGCGTCCCCTCTTCTTGATTCCTACGAAGTTTACATGAATTGCTTCATCGTCTGAAAACGAACAGGTTGTTCCCATCTCATGATTCTATCGCCCTTTGTTTATGTTATCCAAAGGAACTCACGAAAACTGCATAATTTTAGCGAAGTCACAGACGTCGCTGATCGCCATCTTACTTCACGTGACCATGTTCTTCAAGCTTGCTTCACTGGAGGGCGCTGTTTCAGAGTAGAGTAGAGTTGCCTCTGAATACATCGTTGTTGACAGGTTGTATCAATATCTAACTTGGAGCCACCATTTTAGATACCCTGGGAGACACCCTTCCCTAACCGGTGTCTCCCAGTTTACAGGGGCATCCCGGAATTGAGTATCAAACCCAACTTGTGTGAATCTCAATGCGTAAGTTGTGGGACAGGGTGAAGTTCCGAACACAACGATACTAACAGTTTAGATAAACAAAGGAACCATGTGTCTTACGGTCGGGCCGGCTGTAGGCGGGACGCGGACCGGAATATGTAACGTTCATACCACGTGGCTGTCGGCGGACGTTGACAGACTAAAAATTAATACATTTCCGGTTCATGTTTACCGTCTTCTTTGAAACAAGGCTATCTAAACAAACTATCTTAACACAAATACCCAAATAGGTACAGTGGGGCTTTCGGGTTATGCATCAATGCCCCGCGTGTTTTTGCGTGTCTCCCCGCGTGTTTTTGCGTGTCTCCCCGCGTGTTTTTGCGTGTCTCCCCGCGTGTTTTTGCGTGTCTCCCCGCGGGTTTTTGCGTGTATCCCTTCGGGTTTTTGCGTGCATCCCTGCGGGGTAAATATAGTGTCACGGAACCCGCAAGGCGGAAAACGTTGTGTGAGACCTTCAGGCCAACGGCGCTTCTGAACTCGGCGGACGATCTGTTCTGCGCCGATGGAATCCCTCGCGGCCATTTGTGTACATCGGTCAAATTTGCGACAATTTTTTGGGCCGGTGGACACTTCATTACGGAGATTTTGGTTCCGGTTAATGTGGTTGATAATGAGCTTGCGTGTCCGTACCGTAATAACTGATTAGAGCGTCCATTTTGCAACAGTAACGTCGGATACAGCAAGGACATTTTATAAATATCCTTGGATACAGTGATTGATCGGAAGAAGCCCGGAGTTTTCTTCTGTGTTTTTTTTTCAAGCGGCGCGCATGAGGTTGTTGACCCCAATAAATTTGGCATGAGTGCGGCGGGACGATAGTGTTTAAGTTTGCGGTTCTAAAAAAGAAAGACAAATAAGAGATTGGCAATAATCAGGTTTTGAGTCATACATGTTGAAGACTAATTGATTTTTCTTCAGCGTAGATTTCGTTGCCGACCTCGGAAACTTCTATCACTGCGTTTCGGGCTCCGGTCCCCGATCAGAGGCTGTGTGGGACTTTCATTGCTCTGACGACGACCAGACTTGTTAGATTGGCATTTACTAAAGGTTTTGTCTTAGAAAAAAAGCCTTCGGCATGCGGAAAATGGCATAATGATCAAGGATATGGATCCGTTCTTGATTTTGACGCCGCACAATCGTCATGTTGATTAGGAGATTCCAATGTAAACCTTTTCCCCCTATACGGATCAACGTAGGCTTGCCGAAGAGATTATACTTTATCTGAGCAAATATCAGATTTTACCGAGATCGATTTCTGTCTTGCACTTGCCGCCCAAGACGGTCATTTTATGCAGTAATGAACAACTCCCTTTAATCACCTGCAAAAACTCGCACGCCGACGAGAAACACGCCCCTGTAGATCCCAGCCTGATATTTTCGAATTTTACAAGCATCGATACTAGCATTGTAATTTTGTATCGGTTCCATTTAAATACAGTTTTGACAGAAATAGAATACTAGTAACGTTACTAATACTAGTAGTAGCAGATCGACCAAAGTTGTATTTTCGAATCTCAGGGTTTTAAGGCTTGCGCGTGCCTGTGTCCGTCGGCTGAAACTTCAGTAATTTGACACAAGGCGCCGGCGGGTCTTCGTAAACACGTGCTGACCATGATCAATAGCGAAGAGTGTGCGTAACATATAAATACGTGATAAAGATAAGTAGTAATAAAGAGTATCGATAAAACAGGAATGGTATTGTACTCTATGCCTAGTTGATTTAGAAAAGTAAACAACAATCTTTGATATGTAAATACGAATCTCATCCACTGCGACAGTAGAGTCAGTCCCCCCAGCCTGGCTGTTGCCTGGGCTGTTGCTATGGTTGTGAATTGTGATTGGCAGTACACATGTCGGTCCTCTTTTATCAGGTCGGGCGGATGTCTATAATTCAAGTCAACACAGACGTGCAAAATGGCTCTATCATGGACTGTGCGATAGTATAAGAAAGTTAGAAAAGTTCTGATCAAGGATTTTTGACTGCGAAATAAATACAAATGGTGGGAGTTACTAGAGTATATATACATTTGTATTTTTGGATAAGTTATTTACGTTGATGAAGGTCATACGCCATCAGGCCTTATGATTAATTAAGTTAATACGAATACAACAATATAGTGAGTGAATAGACATCAGTAGCTACTTTTCTAAGCTATGATTCAGGTTTCCATCTGCCGGCTTCCGTGGAATTACACTGCTGGTCGTCGAGGGTGCAGCTGGGCGACCAACAAGACCTACCTGTTTCTGTCGGAGCTCTTGGGCCGTCGAGGGTGCAGCTGGGCGACTAACAAGACCTACCTGTTTCCGTCGGAGCTCTTGGGCCGTCGAGGGTGCAGCTGGGCGACCAACAAGACCTACCTGTTTCCGTCGGAGCTCTTGGGCCGTCGAGAGTGCAGCTGGGCGACCAACAAGACCTACCTGTTTCCGTCGGAGCTCTTGGGCCGTCGAGGGTGCAGCTGGGTGACCAACAAGACCTACCTGTTTCCGTCGGAGCTCTTGTGGGCCGTTCATGGTCATCGGATCGACTCAACCATACCACAGGGAATACATTCGGCGTTTCGACGATTTTAAACGTCTTGATTTGACATCAAGTACAGATAGAAGGCAATGATTGCTGAAACATTTATCATCATTTCTTGATTTCAAAATGTTGATATGAAACAGACACAAAACACAAATGTTGTTTCCCTTTCAAAGTTTCGTTACATATCTGTTCAAAATTGTGTTGGCGCGTGTACTTAGCGTAACTAACATTAAACTTCTACTATGTAAACTTTGTAACATGTTTGACAACTGTTATGGGTCGTTGAAGGATGTTTCCTCTTCTACCTCCTTCACTTGTGCTTGGGCTGTTTGTCAACAACACAATGCCATGTACATACTACGTCACAACATTATGAACATATACACGGAAGGTAAGTTTATACCAGGATCATCGATCATCATTCGGCAGCTACTGTTCCAGGAGTGAGACAAGTTTGCGACTGGTGAGACAACAGCCAAGACGCTGCTAGAGGTATGCTCCAAAATCTTTGGACCCTCCGGGTACTAGCTCTACCAAGTTTATAATCTCCTTGGTTCAACATTGCAGTTATGACTAATTGCTCGTTTTTGGTAAGTTACTACAGAAGTAACATTAGATTTTAGTCGTGATTAGTTTGGTTTGGAAATTGCGACAGACAGTAGGTTACTTAATCGTATGTTAGTAATAATTCAAAGAACATGAACGTGTTAATAGTGAAAAGCTGTTAGTTAGATGTTTTAGAAATAGTTCCGTTTATAATAAACAGTCAAGGGTTGCGGTGGACAAAGTACCGACTTGTATGCATGTAAGAAATAACTCAAAAACCATGAAAAAAAGACAATTACACACAAAATAACTGGTAAAATAGTTCGGCGATGGTCCAATTCGGCGAATAGTATCACACAGTTTAAAGCGTGCCTCCAAACTTCCGGGGAAATTTTATCTGAAAAAGAAAACAAGAACTAAAAATTAAAGCATTTCAATACAGTACGGGATTCATGCTACAATATTACCACATATGCCCAGTCAGATCGCGTGGATCATTTACACCCGCACCAAGATATATTTCGATTTCCCAGAAACTGTTTATGACAGATAGAATAAACAACGAAAAAATAATTACATCTCACAGGGCAGAGAAGAAAAAAACGTTCAAAATGCTATTACAATCAGCGCGGTCGGCTTCTTTGAAAACATGCCGTCAAAGAAACCGCGCCTCGCCGCCCATGTGTCAATCAAACTGAGTCGCGCACGTATCCACCGGGGGTCTGGACCAGACCAGTTCAAATTACAAATTCGGGAGGTTCAATTTTTGCTACAAATTATCCCACTGGTATCTGCACAAGTTACATCCTCAATACACGCGCAAAACGACCATCACATCTATCTATTTCTAACCGCAACAATGCAGATCTCATGTTTGCACTAAAAATCCTTAAAGTTCGACAACATGACAAAGGAACATGCCTCGTGCCATGGTGTTTGCGCGCCGTTCGTCAAACTTTAGGAACCTCCAAATTTGCATAAACAGGTCACGTTCCAGTTTTCAATGCGGAAGCGGGTTCCCACGATAGCGGTGCGGAGCTTCAAGCTCGAACACAGCTCGAAGTCCTCGAAGGCAGATAACTGCAGGTCGACGCTTGTCAAATAGACATGCCTCTCCCGTGCCGTGTGCCTTGTGTACCTGGTAGTGGGACCCCCAGGACTTTGCACGACTACAGGAGCCGCACGGGTCATAATTTCCCTGACGATCGTTCCGATAGCGTTTTGTGACTCTTTGTTCGGAGCTCGAAATGTTATTGTTATGCTAAGATAGTTTATCTTTGCCGGAAGATTAACAGACAAACACAAATCATTCTATTTACAGTAGCGTCTATCATGATTAAGTACACTCTTCATTATGAGTACAAGTACATAATACCACTGCCATGTGATGCCATTTTCTTTGGGTGGCCCTGACGCTAGCCGCGGCAGCGAGGCTCGCATCATCGGACACAGCATAATTTGCGGTGTTAATGCCTTTTTTTATGATATTGAAAAATACATATTGCTGGAATAAAGTCACTAGTGTTTATTTCTTCTGTTATTTTTACGGTATGTGCTGCAGAGTCGGCTGTCTCTATTATAAAGTGTTGCAAATTTGCTCTAGAGTCGGCTCGTGAAAATTGTTGCAAAATCTACCAGAAACAACGGCAAAGTGGCGCCGGTGCGTTCCAAACTGAAGGTCTCACACTGCAGATCGGGCTGCGGGACAGACCAGCGGCCCGCGGGGATACACGCAAAACCACGCGGAGAGACACGCAAAACCACGAAGGGAGACACGCAAAAACACGCGGGGAGACACGCAAAAACACGCGGGGAGACACGCAAAAACACGCGGGGAGACACGCAAAAACACGCGGGGAGACACGCGGGTTTTGATGCATAACCCGAAAGCCCCACTGTATCTTAACACGCACGTTTTAATAAACAAGAAGGCTAATTTTTTGGAAAATAAACATGCCTTGCAACGATTAAGGTGTATCTATGGTATATCTTTTTATTGATAAATTGATATTTGATACAATGTTACACTATAATACGTTCTGTTTCTAACCTCTTTATTTTTTCTTGAAATAAGGTGAATGCAGAGTTGTTGAACCTACAAGCACGACAAAACAATGTCTGGACGCTGAGATGACAATGACCTTCATCCTTGATCCTTGATACGGCCGTATCTGTCCTGCCCTGTCCAGAAAGTGGCCACGATCGGTGTATATTTCACAGTGTGCTGATTACACGGAACATAACGTAAACGGACAGTGAACAGGCCTAGGGTTCCTTGTTTTATCTAATACATAGAAGAAATCTTTATTGACACGACAAAAGTACAGCGACTTTCGTATGGTCTTCTACAACTATACATGCAAAACAAGAAACAATGGTATACAAAATGATTAACCTCAGTACATGTATATGGATACTTCACTACTAGGGGGGGGGGGGGGGTTGGGTCGAACGCAGAGTTGATGTATGTAAGTCTGCTTACACTTTCATGTCCATTTCATACCAGTCTCAGGCACGAGTGCCATGTTTATTATCAGCTTCTGCCAGAAGGTGATAATAAACATGGCACTCGTGCCTGAAACGGACGTGTCTGTCTGTGCGTGCGTGCGTGCGTGCAACTTTGCTGTGATGGAGATATAATCCGTCGTGTTGGTTGACAGATGGTTCAGGCGCCGGTGACAACATTCCCATGTCTTCAAATTACACGGGTAATCATTTACAGGGGCAAAGAGTAGACCGTTGTATACTGCCAGTCTGTACCTTACCTGGCATGTGGTAACTTGGCGCCACTATAATCCCAAGTACGTAGAAACCTGATCCCAACCCTGTGCGTTTATTTCATAACAGCTTGTGGGCCGGTTGAACGAATAAACAAAAAAGATGGGAGACTTTCGTCAGAAGTAGACCAGAATGACAATGAGAGACGTACGTCAGAAGTTGACAAAATTGACGATATCTTTCTAGCATGTACCATGTATACATATATGTTTCTATAAAACGTTTTGACAGTCCGACGTATCCACGTTATCATAAGTAGCGCAGGCATTAAAAGCCTGGAGTTTTCGTTCAGAAGTCAAAGTCAAATTAAACCAAACAGGAAAGATATTTGCTGTGATAATCACTAACAATATTGCAAAGACCGCAAGGGAAGATTGTGCCCCGATTTCTTTTCAGCAAACTGCTGGAGACTCATACGGTATTTGTGTACGGCAAATTACGAAATTGCTCCATGCAACAGATGAGAACACACAGAGCGCAAAGGTGTGTTAGGCCATGTGAGACCTGGGTCACAGTGTCAGCTAACTGCCAGGGGGGTAGGGAGGGTTCATTATTTGATTCACATAAGGACATTGTTATCTTACAGCCGCACAAGAACAAAAGAATCAAACTGAATCAAATCTTTAAAGACTAACAGGCACAAATTCAAGCAATCGTTACAATGAAATGGAAAGTCAAGTTTATAAACAGTTGGGAAACTGGGAATCAGAATCACATTTTTTATATTTTTGAAAAAAACACACATAATGCTCTCAACTCAAACAGTTCCAGTACTACAATGAAAAGGAAAGGAACATTTTAGTAACTCACAGTTAAAAAATCCCAGTTTAAAATCTGTATGTAATATTTTGAGACCACGGGCATGAATTGTAAAAGAGAAACTTCGTGGTAGTGGCCAGGTTCTGAAAACAGATAGGACATGTACGAAGCTTGTTTACAGGTCATTCTGCTTCAATATAATACTTTTTATCTTTTTTATAATACTAGTATGATGTGCTGAAAACAATATCTTTGATTCATATTGATAGAAAGAGGATCTTCGGGGATGTGGCCATGTTCTAAAACAGTTAGGCCATGGCTGAGGCCTTTCTATGCGAAAATAGTGAAGCTCCCCCACTCGGTGTCTAGAAAGCCCCTTGTGGGAGAAGCTTCCCTATTTTCTCATAGAAAGGCCTCAGCCATGGCCTAACTATTACAAAGCATACAGGTTTGCGGGTCTGCGTTATAATGCTGGATATTGGCGCAGACGTTATAGAGGAACTTCTTGCTTCGTAACTGGGATTGATTTCAGTTCAGTGACAAGAAGGCGGGGCCTCGCCCAGGCTTTCTGGCGTGGTGACCGGGGGGTGACCTGGTGCACATCCTGGGACAGCTGTCCTGGGACGTCCCCGGCGGACGTACTAATTGGAACAACATACGGCCTGCAGTTCACAGCGCCCTGCCTGGGTTAAACTTTGCTACAAAAAAAGCTGTTGTTTCAAAGCAGACGGTAAACATGAACCGGAAGTATCAGTAATTTTTAGTCTGTCAGCCATGTGGTACATACGCCGGTCCGCGTTCAGAGGCAACTGAAACAGCGCCCTCCAGTGAAGCAAGCTTGAAGAACATGGTCACGTGAAGTACGATGGCGATCGGCGACGTCTGTGACTTCGCTAAATGCAGTTTTCGAGAGTTCCTTTGGATAACATAAACAAAGGGCGATAGAATCATGAGATGGGAACAACAGGTTCGTTTTCAGACGATGAAGCAATTCATGTAAACTTCGTAGGAATCAAGAAGAGGGGACGCAAATCGCGGTTTCGAATGACGATCGGCGTGTGCTGTGACGCGCCCAGAGTAACGGGTGTGCTTTGGAAACGTTCCGCTAGGGGGCGCGGCTGCACTGGGGCCTCAATTTGTGGGGATATGGATGGGGGTTTCTGAGTTTCTGAGTTTTTGGGTTGCTAGCCTGACGTGGTAGACAGGCCAGGTAGACAGGCCAGCTAGCCAGGCCAGGTAGACAGCCCAGCTTTTTCCGCAAACCCCTCTTTTGCCAGGCCCATCGCCTGTGTATATCAATCAATGGCCCTGGCGTATCAGTCTGCGATCCTTTTTGCTGTGTCTGCGATGGCCAGCCTTCACCAGCCAATCACGTCGTCACCTATGGTCAGGAGGCAATGTGATTGGCTGGCAACTGTCCCTCCAAAAACAGGAGGGGGGTGTGTCTGATTGACTGGCTGGTGCTATCGCAGCGAAGACGGATCGCAGGCTGCAATACCAGGGTTTGCCTGTCAACGCTCTGCACTAGATTCATAAAGGAACTGGCTACCTATTACGTTAAATTCGTCAGACTGGCTTCGCTTTGTTATATTCAGGTGTAATTACGTTTTGTGCAGAATGCATTGATTACATCGATTAATTTTCTAGCAGTCCGCCTTTGAATTACATGGAACTAAAATAGCTTATGGCAATTATGCACTCAAAAAAGAAACGTTTTTCAGACACATAAACACAAAAGCTCATTTAGCCCATTGTTCTGTACTGTTTTCTCAGACATCATAGGTAGAACCTTGAGGTCATCGACCCGCAGGTCAGTGACCCTCATCCGCAAGTACCATGGTTACATCATCATGTGGGCGGCAGTGTTCACCTTCTGGTATCATCCAATGGAAAACACGCTAGGTCACGTGATGGGGTTTGTGAACACGTGGATCTTCATGCTTCAGGGCGGACTGGTCTACACGGACATGCATCTCAACAAGTGAGTCGTCCTATCCTTACACCTATGGTTTGTAGGGGCAGTGAGTTGTTACAACTGTGTCTAGGGCAGTATATTGGATAGGCAGAGCCCACCCCTCTCCATTTTCACACCTGGGTGGAGTGAGGAAAATCCTGTAAAGCTGTTCCCCCTTGAAACTTCATTTGGAACTGCAGTTGTACCTTTTGTACAGTGTTCAGAGAGCTGTGGAAATAGGTGACAAATGTTGGTGATAAATGTCTGGCAGCTTGAACTGCAGAACTGTTCCGTCTTGATTTCTTTTATAGCTCACGCTGCCCCAGCCTAGTAAACCTATTAATTTGAGAAATTATAAACACATTTCCGTGTCTTCGCTGATGATTTGTAAGCTGGCAAACCAGATAATTTGAGAAGTTGCAAATGATGTTTCGTGATTCCAGATACTGGCGCTTTATGCTGGAGACCTGGGTGGCCCTGCACGGGGCCATCGTGGCCTACCAGACCGGAGGGCCAACAGGGTACTGGCCCATGTTCACCTTTGGTTTCAGCGCCCTCGTGGTGTTCACTCAGGTACTGCACCCCTATCTGTCCCACACTTCAAAACTTACGTTTTGCTATATACAAACAACGGGAGAGTATCCTTTAAATTTGCTTTTCTAGCCTTTTGCATTTGTTATGTTAACTATGTTGGTACACATCTATCTTGAAATATTATTTTCACTCCTCTACCAGGGCCAACACTGTTAGATTTATAAAACTTTTAAATCAGAAAAATAGCAGTTTCTCTTCTGGAATATGTGTCCAGTGTAACAAAATTGAAAGGCAAAGATTCTAAGCATCTGACAGTTTCTAAAATCATATCCAGTTGCTTGAGTAAATGCTACTTGTCGTTAAAATTCTACAAATTTTCTTTCCTTCTGTTGTTTCCTTTTTTATTTTTCTAACCATGTTTGTCCGATTCTATTGTTCAGTTGTTCACACTGCCATTCTGGAAGCGACTCCCAACATGGACACGTTCCATCCCTGCCCTGGCCTATCTCGCCATGACCCTCTACACCTACAGCGGACTGCCCGATAAAAATGGACAGCTATGGACCAGGCTGTGGGAACCCATCGTCATTCCTTTCAACCAGTACTTCTTTGCACTGGCCATATGTGGCCTTGTGACACTATGCCTTAACATTGAGACCAAATTTAATGCATCTTTCATACACAAGAAATTGGGGAAACTTGAGTATGTTGCTTGCCTCTTTGGCTTTCTGCTGATATACCTTGCTCAGATTGTTATTTCCTGGGCCTACCAGTACTATGATGTACAGCTAGAGGGGAATCCAATGGTATGTTTTGTAGGTATCTTTACCCCCAGCGTCATTGTTGCGAGCTTCTTTGTCAAGCGTTTGGTTGAAGCCAAGGTTTGAGCCTGTCACACATAGCCATCCATGGCCTCCCGACCTTCTCCGGACCATGGTTGGGGATTAGTGGTGAGCCAGGTTATCAGTGGTTGGTCAGCGAGGTTGCCTCATAGATTTTAAAAGTCGACTGCATCAGCTGACTATACATTTTGAAAAAGCAAAGTTGGGCAAGTCATATTTTGCTTAGATTTGATCAGAGAAGCGAACTGGAGTTAGAATAGGATGGACTCCAGGCTACTCCGAACCCAGGGCCAACCTTGGTTCGGGAGTGATTGGGAGCAAACTTATGGGAAGGGCCTGAATGAGTGACAGGGGTTTTAGACTAAATTAGAGTCAATTTGCACTGAGTTTTTTCAGCATCCCGAATTCGCACATTATAGAATCCTATAAGGAACAAATTTGGCAAAAAGGGTCTTAAAACACAATGTGAAATTGAATGTTTTGTTCTTTATCCACTATGCCTTTCTTGTAACTCTATTTATGTCCATGACCAAAGAAAACATGGAAGCAAATGGCTTAAAAGCAAATGCTAGCAACCACCTCTACATAGGGCCCACCTGCTGGTCCCCTGTATTTTCCCCACTGACTCACACATACATGTAGAATCCTCTCTATAGTGACCACCTGTCTACTGTGACCATTTTCTTCAAGTCCGTTGACTCGTCACTGTAGAAATGTCCAACTGTTTAGTTTACAACCAATTCATCAGCCTACTATGCAAATTGATCTGAAACATCAAGCAAAACTGCTAAAGCTGACAGAAAATACATGTAATATTTAACTGTTTTATTACACAAGATTGAATAGGATATATTTTCAAATGCATCCATGTAGCAACAATGTAAGGCCTAGGAAAAAATGCAGTGTTTCCAGTTACTTAACTGACTATAGCAAAAACCTGTTGACCCTAGCCTTTTTTGTGGAGGGTCAATTACTGGCAAGGCACATAAATTTTTGATTAGAGTGATGAAAACGCTTAAAAATCCTTTGGCCAATATGTTCACCTCATTTCTGGTACAGTAGAAAACTATTGCTTGTACAATTCATCATTCAATAAAATATGATGTTGAAAATCTCAGTGTCTTGATGCATTTCAGTATTACATTGTACATAGTAAAACAGTATTTGTTGGATCACTTGGGCCGAAATCAACAACAATTTTCTTCAGTGCAGTAAGCAGAAACACAACATTAATTTTCCAAGGCCTTACACAAATATTTCTAGAGTAACAAACCTGTGACATCTACACTTCATCAAAACCCTCTTTCTTACCGTCTTTAAAGCATTAACACAATAGCTTGATGCATCTTTTAAAAAAAGCTTTAAAACTAAGACACTCTTACTTTTTCAATGTAGGTGAGGCAAATACTAAGATAAGCCATCGAAAAAATTTACAAAAATCAAGAAATCAGTATATACAAGAGCAATGTCTGGATTTTTGATTTGACCTCTAAAAGATATTTCTTCATTTTAAAGCAAAATGTTAAAACTGAAACATGTTATGAGTCACTAAAACAAAAAGCAAAACAGGGTTGATTAAAAGTTAAAGGTGTATTACAACAAGATTATACTTTTATTATCAAATTAGACTGAAGTGATATTTATAAAACACTTTTTACAAGTTTGACAAGTCTAGAAAAACAGCCTATTGGCTAAAAATACTATGTTTACAAAGTTTCAAAAGTTACTCCTGCTGATTTTCTAAAAAATACTTTTAAAAATGCTCTTGAAATATCAAAATAAGACACTTGGATGTTCTCTCGTATAGCACAGAGTTCCAACAAAACTTGAACCTTCAAACAACCAACAAACGGCAACAAAAGTACATCCTTTCACCCCTTCAAGTTGGGGACCTCCATTTTCCTGACGTTGTGGAAGTAGACATGGTTGATCGCCGCCTTGGCCGAGATGCGCTTATTGGGTTCGTACAGCAACATTTGCTGTGGTTGGAGAAAACATTTCTATGTTTGAAAGATTATCATCGGCTTGAATAGTAGCATTTAAGTTCATCTGAGTTGTGGTAAATTACATTGAAGTTGACGTTTGTCGACATGTCCAATAGTTGTTGGGGATATAATATGTTGCACCTGGCTGTAATTTATCTGGAGGATACTCAGAGGGTTACGAGAATAATGTTGCTGTATCAGGTTTTTCTAGAAAAAAATTACAAGGGAGAGCATTACGAGGGAGCGGAGCAACCAAGAGGGGGATGGTCTGGAGGGGGAGTTTCGACAGTGTGGAGTTTTAGAGAAGTTAAAATGGGGCATTCTAAGGGGCAAAATACTGTCAGACAGGTCACAGTTGAAGACTGTGGCCACATGTGACCTAGTAGCATCCCTGGTCAATCAGAATTTTATGCTTGTCAGAAAATCTGCTCCTCACGGCAAAGGGGCGCATAGTCAAGGCATGAGGGTGCTCCGCCCCTGTCGCCTTCTTTAGATGAACCCCTGTGGCGCGGTATAATGCAATTGCTGCCTAGTTCAAATTCAATGTCAAGTTGCTACAGTATTTTTGGGATACAGAAAAATGTTATCTGCTGAACCAGAACACTTTCCTTTCATTGTGAGTCCCCCTTTAAGTATTCTGGTGAAATGGTAGGCTGTTCCATAAATATGTACAAACTAAGATTCCATGGACCAACTTATCAGGGTTTGGTGACAGACGGTGGACCATTTTACAAGCAACAACCTTGCAAAATTGCTAGACAGACAGATCTATGGCAAGATTACTTACAGCAAAGAGTTCTGTCCCCTCTGGTTCCAGGCTGGCAAACAGTTTGGTGAGGTCCTGTCTAGGCCAGCGTGGGAAGGTGGGTTTGTAGTCAGGCAACTGTGATACACCTGGCCACGTCGTCTCATCTGGTGTACCTGAGAGAAACAAAATGAAAAGTCAAAAACTGTTGTGTACATTGATTTAAATTTCTGTCCACACCATTAGTACTTTTTGGAATTTTTTGGGGGGGCGGGATCTTCTTTGTTAAATCCGTCATGATAACCTTACAAAAAGAGTACTTTCATGTCATGAAATTAAGGTTTTGTCCATCCACAGGGACAGATGGTGAAATTCTTGCACATCAAACAATGTACACCAAGGTTATATTGCTTTTCCTTCATACTTAAATTTCTGCACACTAGTGTACAACAGTACCTCTATCCTTTAGCCTCTACAAATGTCTAGGTGCACCCATAGTCCAAAACAAGGTGCACAGCTCCAATTTTGGGTCCACAAAAGTGCACATGCATTGAGTACTTCAAGGCCTGCAGTGTGTATTTTGACCATGTTTCAGCTTATTAAAAAGCTCTTCTACCACTGGATGGGACAAGAAGAATGTATAGTCTAGACGAGAAAGCTGCAAGGGTTGCTGAAAATGCTGCTGCAAAGAAAAAAGGATCTTCCTTGCCGGACAAGCCTCACAGTCACAGTCACAACATCTAATACATGTTAAAACTCACCCTTCAGATCTATCATATCCCGAAGGTTGTCAGAATAGAAGATATGACAAAAGTTAATCAAACAATCATGTTTCTGTCCTCTTTCCATTATAAGATATAGTAATGTTTTACATGTCATTTGAAGAGCATTGTTTGTTTCATATTATGATGTGTATTTCTGCCATGCTTAGTTTGTATTTCTGCCATGTCCCCCTGCGAAGTCGGAGCACCTAGGGATCTCGCGGCTGCCGCAGTCCCCACACTCAGGAGAGTGTGCCTCACCGTGGTGCAGGGGTGAACTCAGGGTAACGCAAAAACATCTGCAATCCCTGAGGCCAATGGGTGCACGTGGAAGCCACTGGGTTAATCTCCCACAGGTGGATAGTCATGTATATGGCAACCGATTACGAAAACCTCAGTGCGAAGGTCTCAACCTGCCAGAGGACTAACTCAGAGCGGGACGAGGCGTGTTGATAGTTTTAGTGACACTTCTGGAGGAGGACAGCCTATGACGTCTCATCGACCGAAGCTCTTGTCCCCCAAATACCGTACTAACATTGCAACATGGAATGTTAGAACTCTTTATCAAGCTGGTAGAATTCATCAAGTAGCTGCAGAGATGAAGAGATTAGATTTAGAAATAGTTGGTTTAAGCGAAACGAGATGGTTAGGAAGTGGCAAGACTACCCTGCAGAGTGGAGAAACCTTCATTTACTCTGGCCTTCCAGAGGACCACCGCCAGAGGGGCGTCTTCCCGTCAAATGACGGCCTTATGTCGCTTTGGACGGCCTGAACTCAGACATAGGCCGTCCTCTTTAAAAAAAAAGACAAACTAAATGCCGAGAAATCGGGAAAAAAATACGAGAGGTTGGCATAATTTCTTTGTTTTTCTTTGTTACTGCGGGCGTGGGGACGCTCTATATCGTTGGACATTCACACTCTTTTGTTTGTTGCTATTGTTAAGCTTGCGAAGAATCGATGTCGGTGCCTTTGGCATATGGTGATCTCATTAAAAACCCGTTTTTCAAGACTCAAGTCTCAATCGAAGAAAGTCATCGAAGAAAACAAGGAAAAACGTAAATAAAACAAGAATTTCGCCCGTGCATTTTAGCCTCTACGTCGTGATTTGCCGCGATTCGCCAGCATTTCTGACCGTATTCCACACAATATATATTTCTTTCAATGTTTTTCCGTGAAAATTCTCCATATGTACCGTAGATAAATCGTAATTTTCGGTATGAATTCACATAAGTCGAGTCGCAACCTGCCCCGTCCCGGGCCGTCCGCCATGTTTTTAAGCTCATTGATATGCAAGGTTCTAAGCGCTGATTGGTCCACGTCATAAAAACCTGTGCTCTGATTGGTTGACGGCAAGATGTCACGTGACCACAGGGCGGGAAAACCCCTTTACACTTCAGGAGTTTCTGCTCAATATAGATCGCATTTTGTGACGATTGAAGCAGTATTATAGCGACCTTCGTAACAAATTGATTTTGAAAAATTAACAAAGTCTTTTCTGATCACAACATTCAGTTACTTTTCCTGGTCAATTTATTTTCGCGGTACGGTCAATTAATATTCGCGGTACGGCCCTCCCAAGTGGACGGCCTCTCAGTCGCGGTCTGGCGGAAACACTGTGTCAAAGGCTAGTGCACGGAGTCTGAAGGAGTGGGAACCTATCTCAGAGAGGATCATCATGGCAAGGTTCACATCCCGCTGTCAAGACACCACAATCATACAAGCTTACGCCCCTACCAACGATGCAAGCGAAGCAGATAAGGAAAGTTTTTACGAACAGTTGCAAGCCACCATGGCCAAACGTAAGAGGAGAGACATCACCATTCTCATGGGGGACATGAACGCCAAAGTGGGATCAGCAGACAGTGGCAATGAGCGAGTGATGGGGAAGCATGGCGTCGGGACCATGAACCAGAACGGAGAGCTCTTTGTCGACTTCTGCTCCTTGAACGACCTGGTAATAGGTGGCACCTTGTTTCCACACAAGGAGAGCCACAAAGTGACCTGGAGATCACCCGATGGATCCTTTGAGAACCAGATAGACCACATTGCGATATCTAGACGGTGGCGTGGAACCTTGCTAGACTGCAGAATAAAGAGAAGTGCGGATGTTGGTTCGGACCACCATCTGGTCCTGGCTACATGCAGGATACGTCTCGCCGCCTGTAGGAAGAAACCACAGAAGACAATTAGGTATGACGTAGACAGGCTGAAAAACCCGGAAACAAAACAGGAGTTTGTACTTACCTTGGCAAACCGCTTTGACGCCCTACGATACGAGTCAGCTGAAGAGGAAGAGGTAGAGGACGATGAAATCGAAACGGAATGGTCTGTCATCAAAGAGGCATACACAAGCACATGCGAGGAGGTTCTGGGAAGGGTTAAGCGAGAGAAGAAGGCTTGGATGAGTCAAGGCACATGGGAGAAGGTGGAGGAAAGACGCAACCTAAAAGCGAACATTGACACCAGCAGAACCAGAAACCAGAAGGCCAACGCTATGAAGCTCTACAACAGAGCAGACCGGGAGGTAAAGAGAAGCTGCAGGAAAGACAAGAGGAAGTGGATCTCGGACAAGGCCACTGAGGCAGAAGAGGCCGCTTCCAAGCAAGACATGAAAACCCTCTACAGAATCACAAAGACACTGAGTGGTAAAAGAAGACAGATCGACAAGCCAGTCCAGGATAAAGACGGTCAACTGCTAACTGTAAAGGAGCAACAAATGGAACGCTGGAGAGAACACTTTGAAGAGATCCTCAACTGCATACCTCCACCTAGGGGTGGATATCGGTTCGACTGGACCGGTTTGGACCGGAAAAACATGCGGTAACCGGTTCAAAAAAACCGAATGTCGTGAACCGGTTTTTTGGACCCGGAAGTCAAAACAAAGTAACATGTAATGCAACAAATATTTTTTCCGAGTCTGAGAGTGCCGCCGCCCGCCCGGCAGCGCTCGTGAGTGCGACTGTGTGAGTCGCACATGGGACCAGTTTTTTTTTAGAATGCGACTAGATTTAAAATCACGGTCGCACGGTGCGACAATCAAAAATTACGATCTGCGCCAGGATAATGGCTGCAGAACTTAGCGGTAAGCTGAAAATATTTAGGTATTCCAACGCTACCGTAGGTGAATTTTCTATCATGTTCCCACACCCGCGGTACAAAAACTATCCGTTCCTAGTGGCAAAGTTACCCATAGAAATAAAGGATATAAGTTTCTCTCTTTTGTGATGTATTTGTTTGATTTGTAAAATGTTTCAAACGCCAGAAATATGCCGATGAAAGTAAAGCGCTAGCCGTGCGCTCTGCGTTCAGGACCGCCGCCATGATGATTGTAGACCGCAGCAGAATGCAAGGCCTGTTTCCTGCGGTCATTTTTCACCTGTTCAAGTGATAATTTTTACGATCAAAAATCGATGAATCAATTCAAGTGGAGTTTTATCCCCAAAGAAATATTACATTTTCCCTTTGTCACCGATATCATTTCAAAACTCATGATCTGCCCGTCATTATGGTGCTACTCATTCTGCTGCGGTCTAGAATCTACAGCCTTGAATTACAAAGCTTTCTCCATGCCGTCGGCCTGTCATTGGATGGCGGCGCCGCGGTCCTGACGCGCGAAGTTTGAACTGTGCGTTTCAAAGGAACCGAACAAACAGATAATTTTTGATCCTATTGAGCAAGAATTTCAAGGATATTAAAGTATTTTGGATTATTTGTAGACAGAGGGTGGGGGTGAAAAAAATGCCTGTAAAAATGTTGAACTTGATGGCAGCAGAAAAGTTTCAAATTATGGAATGTGACTTTATTTGTTTTGGTCATGAAACCAATAGATACATTTTAGAGTTATCTATTTATTTATCATTCAAGGTTATGTGAATCATTACTTGCCTTGTTCCAAGTAAAAAATGCCATTGTGTATTTTTCAACTTGTTGAACTTGAGGCACCGTGGCCCCCTGATTGGGGCCAGCCGGGGAACCTATCGCCAATTTTTCTAAAAATCCCTCATACTAGTATCATTTAGTATGCAGGAAGGTATTGAATAACTTGAATTGCCAATTGTTCTGCAGCATCAATGTAGGCTTTTATCTTTTATGATCTATTCAAATATTTTATTCCCGGTTGTTAATAGGAGTATTATTTGGTATGGCCAAGACTTTTGCTTGTTCTTCCAAATTTTTGTAGTGGTGCTCCTAGATTTTTGCTGGTGCTCCTAACTTTTTTGAGTTAGGAGCACAGTGCTCCTAGGTCTAAAAGTTAGTCTGGAGTGATTTTTTGTTTAGTTGACTTTTTGAGATCTCTGAGCAAAGACGTTTGTTGAAAATGAAAGTGTCTTGTATCTTCTATCTGCCTGTTAGTGCTCTGTGTCTCCTCTCTGTATTGACAAAGAAGGCATCAAAAATAAGGTTAACATTGAAATTGGGTTGATAAAATGTAAGATTATTAAGAGTAAGATATCATCTTGACAGGATCAGGTTTAGGTTCAGGTCCGGACCTGAACCTAAACCTCTGGACCTGAACCTGAACTCGAACCTGATCGAGCCGAACCGGTATCCACCCCTACCTCCACCGGATCCAGCGGAAGTAGAACCTCCAACGGATGTGCTTGATATACGCACCGGACCACCAAGCAAGGCAGAGATCCGTAAGGCCATCGCCTCACTTAAGAATGGCAAAGCGGCAGGAATAGATGGGATCCCCCCGGAGGCCTGGAAAGAGGCAGGCAGTCTGTCAGTTGAAGCCCTTTACCCTCTCCTTATTAGAATATGGCAGGAAGAAAGGATCCCCTTAGATTGGAGGAAAGGTATCCTGGTTAAACTACCCAAGAAAGGAGACCTGACCCAGTGCAAGAACTGGCGTGGCATAATGCTTCTCTCAGTCGCCAGCAAGCTACTATGCAGGATTATTCTTAACCGGACAGCAAAGGCCATGGAATGCAAACTCAGGGACAACCAAGCAGGCTTTCGTCCAAACAGATCCTGTAGTGACCAGATAGCAACTTTAAGAATCATAGTAGAACAATCTGCAGAATTTAATTCACAGCTGTACGCCGTCTTTGTGGATTACGAGAAGGCCTTTGATTCGCTTGACAGGTCCACTCTCTGGAACATCCTGGATCACTATGGAATCCCCACAAAAATCATCAGCATGGTCAAAGTCTTTTACAACAACTTCCAAGCACAAGTATCTCACGGAGGTGATCTCACAGAACCCTTCAACATGACCACCGGAGTGCGACAGGGATGTTTATTAAGCCCGCTACTGTTCATCACTGCACTGGACTGGGTAATGAGGGAAACCACGAAGGAAGGAAGAACAGGAATACAGTGGACACTGACAACTATGTTAGATGACTTAGACTTCGCGGATGATCTCGCCTTGTTGAGCCACAGCATCAGCCAGATGAGGACGAAAACCCAGAAGCTAGAAACAAACTCAAGCCGAGTGGGACTGAAAATAAGCGCGCCCAAAACAAAGGAGATGAGGGTCAAAACAGTAGGGAATGCCAGACCCGTATGCTGCCAAGGAACGGAGCTAGAGTTGGTGAAGGAGTTCACGTACCTGGGAAGTGTAATCAGCAATGATGGAGGGACCACCAAGGACGTAGAGGCACGCATAGGGAAGGCAAAGGCTTCCTTTGCTCAGCTTAAACCCATCTGGAGGGCTAGGAACATCTCGGTACGAACCAAACTGCGGATCCTTGAAGCCAATGTAAAGTCTGTCTTACTGTATGGTTGTGAAACCTGGGGATTGACTCAACTTAACATCAAGAAACTCCAAACCTTCATCAATTCAAGACTGCGTTTCATCCTCGGCATCTGGTGGCCCAAGAAGATAAGCAACGTAGAGCTCCTTGATAGAACAGGTCAGGAACCGGTCGAAGTAACCATAAGAAGAAGGAAGTGGAGGTGGGTTGGCCACACCTTGAGAAAGCCCCCAGCAGCCATTGCAAGAACAGCATTAGAATGGAACCCTCAGGGGAAGAGAAAGAGGGGTAGACCAAGGCTCTCCTGGAGGAGAGGTGTCAGGAAAGACCTTGACAGCGCCAACACCTCATGGCAAGAGGCAAAGAAGACCGCCGGAGACCGGAAGAGGTGGAGACTAACCACTGAGGCCCTATGCTCCCGAAGGGGCGAAGAGGATTAAGTCAAGTAAGTCATTTCTGCCATGTCATCTACAGATGTTGGGGTATTTGACTCACAACACTGGTTAGAAACTCACAATCTCTTATATCATTCCATGTTCAGAACAACCAATGTTTGATGACTAAAAAGTACAGGGAAAAAGACTGATCTATTACACAGAAGATCAATAACTGTCTAGACCGAAAAGATTCCTTTCAATCACTACAGTCTTTAAGACGTCGGAAGAAGAAGACTTACCCAATGTTCTGAAGACTCTGAATAGCTGATCGATCTCTGAGTCTCCCGGAAAGAGCGCTCTTCTTGTGATCTGTTAAACATATCAAAAGAAATCAGTACCAGTGATAAAAAAATTGTCAGCATGGCACACGTTTCAAGAAAAATACAGCATATATGCAACTCTTGGAACAAGGGATCTGACTACAATGCCATAGGTTTGACAATTAGAATGCTTTGTTTTAACTTTTACAAAAAAAGGTTCAAAATTTCTTCAGACTATAAGAATGTAGTGCACAGCTAAAACTTTGTTTCGTATGGTCACAAGACCAAGGTGATTGCTCACTTGAAGACTGCAGCAGATCAGTTAATTTGATACGCTATCCTTTTAGTGTTTCATGTACTGTGTTATCTACCAACGCAAATGAACTTTCACACTAGATCATCAAAATGTTGGCTCTTTGGTATTGTTTTATTTGTATCTTTCCTTCTTTGCATGTTTGCAAAACCAACAGAAATAATTGTTAGAAATCCGAGATAGATTAAAACCTACCATCTCAGCAAAGATGCAGCCGATGCTCCAGACGTCTACAGGTGTGGAGTAGAACTTGGAGCCCAGGAGAATCTCAGGGGCTCGGTACCACAGGGTTACCACCTGGAGTTGGGCAAGAAAAATTCAAACACTGGAGTTTGCAATCACAGCTTGAAACAAAAGCGAAAGTGTTCTTCTTTGTTCTTTTTGAGGCTACCAACTTCAACTTATTGAAGGTTCTGTAGCCTACAAATTACAATGTATATACTGAATACTGTAAGGTTTGATCCACTCACACCGAGAAGAAACCCTATTCTTTTTTATAAGTGTGGTGGGTTCTTTGAAATGCTCAAAGTGTGGCTCTCCTCAAATACAGGACCTCCATTTAACGTCCTATCAGAGGGACATCCCTAACCAAAGCTAGACACTTATTTCCACCTGATTGAAATGAGGAAAGTCGTGTAACGTGCACAAGATCGGTGACAGGATTCAAACCCAGGACCTCTGGGTGTTGGGCCAAATACCCTGCTGTTATGCCACATGACCCCAGTGATCTTTAAACAGTTTAGCTCAAATGAACTCAATGGCCAGTTGAGAGCTAATCCTGACAGAGAAGACAGACGCTACGTACAGCATTTACAGGTTCATTGTACCTGGGAAATTCATCTGGTTCTTTCCGACTAGTATAATGAACAGCGGATCACAGCTTAACATCCCGTCCTAAAAACTGCAACGCTTTCCAGCAGCATGCTGGGTGAGCTACAACAGTCGGGATTCGAACTCACGACTTCTTGGACCACTGGACTACACACTATACTCAAGATCTGTTTCTAATGTTCAAGTCCTGTAAAGTGTGTACTCACCTCATGAGTGTAGGTCCTGACAGGGACTCCGAAAGCTCGAGCCAAACCGAAGTCAGCCAGTTTGATGTTTCCCTCTGCGTCGATGAGCAGGTTCTGTGGCTTCAGGTCCCTGTGTAGGACTCGGTGGGAGTGGCAGTATGCAATACCCTTCAGAATCTGGTGCACGTAGCTCTGATGGGAAAAAAAAACAAGACATCATGTAGGGTGCAGGTTATTTACATTAAGCATGTTAAAGCAACTGACTCCAAACTTGTATTTATTATGGGGCTTGGCAGCAGGGAGAAGGTTAAAAAGCACTAGAAATGTGCAAAACCCAACAATGATTTTTCAGTCAAATATCTAAGTAACAGAGCTCAGAATCTTTTCCAGCATATGAAGATAGTTTGTCTCTCTTCAAACACCTGAGTCAAGTGAGGAAAATGGTGATAAGTGTGTTTTCAAAGGGCACAACATCGGGAATTGCTTGGGATTTGACCCCATAACCTTTAGATTCTTAGTCAACAACCTTAAGAACAGGCCACACTGAGAAACATTGAGTGAGACAATGAGATAAAAATAGGACACCAGAATTAAGAATTTGTCGACTACCTTGACAAGTTCAGCTGGCAGTCCCGAGGGGGGTGCACTGTCCATGTACTTCTTCAGATCCAGGTTTAAGTACTCAAACACCAGGTACAACTTCTTCTCACTGTGCACCACATCAAGTAATCTGTTGGTGAGAAGAAATATGTGTTGAATTCATCATAAAAATCATTCTATTCCTTTTCATTGGGAACTGTTGGTATGAAAGTATAGTATGAAAGAACAAATGATATGTAAAAGTCAAAGTACTGTCATTTTTCTTAGCCTCCTTATGCTTTCATACTGTAGGTCCCAGTTGGAAAAGGGGGCCCCACCTAGTAGTTCACTTTCGGATGTGACCCCTACGTGGCTCCGCGGCTAGCAGGCTATATTTGGGCCCGGCCGGGACCCCAAATCATTTTAACTTGGACTGAAAATCAATGCAGGACCCGGTAAAAGATGCCGTGAGCTAATCGTGCAAGCACCGGGAGAATTAGCAGGGCTCTACGCATCTGTTTTTTTTCCTGATAGCATATCAGTTTTATTGCACTTGGTTTCTATTACACTTGCTGGATGCTGGTAAAAATGAAAGGGTGCAATAAAAACTGTGTGAAATAGAACTGTGATATGCCATTAAAAAAAGCCAGGCTCATAGAGCCTGCTAAGGAGACTTTTTATTTCTGCATTAAAACCAATGTTAAGTAATAACTGAAGAATGTTTGTCTTCCTCATGGTCTCCTTCTTTAGATGTTTCTTGTGTAGTGCTGTTTGCAAATTGGAACTTTGTCTTTTCTTAAGTATATCTCACTCAAAGTACTCACCTGACAATGTTCGGGTGGTTAAGCTCCTTCAGTAGTGAGATCTCTCGGATGGCCGTGCTCGGAACTCCCTCTGACTCACTGCAAATCAGAACATGGTGTTATACATTATCATTGTATCATGTAGTCTTAATGATCAGCAACACCTCTTCTAGTTCGGTTCAGGGTTTGAATCCCGACCTATAGCTAACCAATGGTTCGAACCAGTCAGTATGTACTTACTCAGTTACTGACTCAAAGTACATGTAGGACATATAGGACTGGTTCATTAGTACTTATGCTGTGCCAGTTAACTGGTTTTGCAAGCAAGATTCAATGTCTACAATATCAACATATTGACATTTGTGGGGTCTCCTATACCTCAGCGAAGCCGCATTGTAAAAGCAGCATGCTTCACCTCAATTGAGGATGACAACAAGAAAACAAACAAAACAACTACTTCTCAGTACTAACCTCTCAATAAATAATTTCATACGGTTACCTTCAGCTATTAGCTTCTATATTGTTAATACTGAGTGAAATAATTACTGTCTTCTGTTGTTCTTTCGTTTGAAATTAGTTTTAATGTTTCTGCATAATCACATCTCATCTTTAACTTCTCCTTACAATTTTTTTTGGGTTAAAATATAGCGCTGTATGATCATGGCCTTTGCCCAAAATGATAATAAATATTCCGGTTCCAAACGTCAATTTCGAATAATAAATGACTAAGATGAATAAAATGAAAGTGAATAAAATGAAAATGAAGTCTTTTCTCTTTTTTTTTCTGGAAAAATATTGTAACTCTTCTCCTCCCCACCATATTGAGTAATTTGGAATGGTCCGCCCCCCTCCCCACCCTGTATAGACTACGTGGCTTGTTTACAGACAAATTATTTCCATACAAAATTTTCTCATATTCAAAACCCATGATATACACGTATCTTAGACATATCTAACGTTATCACTATCATAAAGGCTGCGGAGTTTTTTTAACGCCGAAGATATACAAATTGTATCACGAACGCAAATTATAGGAACAGAAATCAAAAACAGACGACACAAATTATATCCGAAAAAAAACAACTTATTTTTCGATGCAAATTTGCACACAATACGAGAAAAGCTCAGTCAGAAAATGCACAATGATTGCACAATAAAACAACTGATCCACCACATGTTATAAACAAGCTCGTAAACGCTTGCAATAAACAACAGAAAAGGGTATAAGCGCTCAAAATTGTTCGGCATACTCACGTATCAAGCCTGATTTTCTTCAGCGCGACCATACGGCCAGTAACTTTGTCTTTGGCCTTGTATACGACCCCGTATGTCCCTTCCCCAATCTTTTCTATCTTCTGGAAGTTATCCATGGCCCAGAAAAGATGTTACAGCATCGAGATGGGCGAATTTTTCCTCAGAATCGGACGATCGTCCTCTCATACAAACAAAGCGTCAGTGAGTGAATGAATCTGGGGACGCCGACATTTTCCCGCGTTTTCTCCAACTGACCTGGGAAGTTATTGGTTCAGGTTTCCCGCCAAATCCTGCATACTGGCTCCCGATTGGTTCAGATGATTGACCTCGGCCTCACCTTGCTTCCGGTTGTATCGTTCTCTTGCCATTTTTCGCCAACTTTTAGGTTACAAAAAATACACCACTAAATCAAATTCATATACAGCTATCCCAAATTATAAAAGTATCATCAAGAAGTATTTCTATTTGAACAAGAATGCTGACAGAAAATTTAACCTTTGACCTACATATACCCGGAAGTCAGCTGAGATTGATCCAGCTGGGCTGCGGTTCTTTTGACAACTTTTCTACGTAAGGTAAGCCGTGAAATTTGTCACTTTTGTATGATTTTCTCATTTTCTTATACCTTGAACTTTAAGTTAAAGATGGTACAACATAATTCAGACGATGCAAAGTCTGCAACACTGAGGCTGTTGCTTTGCGAACGCGCGCCTAAAAGTTAATTAAGCCGTGGACTTTGCTCTTTCCAACTTGATGCATGTCACGTTTTGACTGCTTTATTAAATAACAAAGAACGTTTTTGTTTCTTTTTGCCCAGACCTGTGAACAAAGGTAAGTTAAAGACTGTCAGAAGATGTCTGGAAACGGGCTGTTCCTCGGGCTAGATTTCAGCACACAACAGGTGAGTGTGATCATGTGATGGATAAGTTGTGAGTTATTTTGGGGAGAAAGTGGTTAAGGGGGCGTGGCCCAGGTGTGTTCAGCCTCAGGTGTGCACATGTTTACGAAAATGTCTGAAAACTCGGCACCTTGACAAATCCATTTAAGTACTTGATAATTGATTAATTGATAATTAAACTGGTGGAATACCCTTCCTTCACTTGACTTTTATGATTTATTACCTTGAATGGCTTCTTGATGATTAGAGGTATTGTTTACCTTGTGTCTGTCAGTGTATCTTTTTGTTTGTCTGCTTGTTTGTCTGTTTGTGTTTACAAATATATTTGGTCAGCATCAAGATATATATGGATGGATTGTGATGAAACTTGGCATTTAAGGAGGTCTTGGGGAGACGAAAATGAAGGGAAATTTTGGCCCCTAGCAGCTTTCCCTGGTACTGCAGCAGATCTCCTGATTTTTGTTTGTATTTCCCAGATTAAGGCGATAGCTGTGGACGACAGTCTGAAGGTTGTGAGCGAGGCGGCCGTACAGTTCGACACGGACCTGCCAGAGTTCAGGTCAGTTCTGTAATACAAGTTCAAACTTTAACTTCAAGTGACTTTTAACTCTCAGTATTATTCTGAGGAAGGTGACAGAAAGTCACCAAAATATTTGCTAGATATTCATTTATTGGTTGTGTACAGGGTTCTAGCCAGCACACATCATTCCAGCATTTGACGAATTTTTTTGCATATGATTATGATGGGAATGTAAGCTGGTGTGTTACGCCGAAGGGCGGTTATACCGGCTATATAGATACAGATACAGGAACATTTTTTGACCACTTTGTCAACCTTGACGGAACAAAAATCCATGATGTAAAAATGTCAAAATTTGAATAAATTGATAGAAATTTGTGCAAGGTGACAGAAAAAAGAAGACTCTTTGTAGGATCTTTCCATCAATGGGAATGGGAATGATGGAAAAAAATTCAAGCTAGCTAGAACTCTGTGACAGACAGTCACCAAAACATTGGCTACTGGTACTAGTAATGATTGACTGGTTGTGTGCAAAGAACTTTGTTATCTGATGGTCATTCTTGACTTTGATGATAAAAAGTGATCAGTTTTGGCTGATTTTGTGCAGGACTCAAGGAGGGGCTCACCAACACGACGATGGTCTGACTGTTACAGCTCCAACAGCCATGTGGGTGAAGGTATGGGAAAATAACATGTGGGGTATTGTCAACCCCCTACGCTGAATCAAAAAAGGCAGCAGCTTTGTATTACGTTACATTCAGCTCGCTAAACTTTATCCTGAATTCAGGCACCACTTATGCTTTGCATTGAATGCACCAATTGCACTCTACGTTTAGTTTAGAGATCTGGTTACAAATTACATGCATGTGGAATTAAAATGGATGATTACCCTCTGCCTAAAACTGCACATGCATGCAAAAAAATTGGTTTGATAAGAAAAAGAATAGATAGGATATACATCATGCACAAAAAGCAAGAATATTCATAACACATGTAATGAACAACTGTAAAATCACATGGCAGATGATTTTCCCATGCCATGATGATACACATCAAGCCTAACTTAATGTTTCCTTGTGTCTTCTTCATTCTAGGCCCTGGATCTGCTCCTCTCCAAGATGAAGGCATCTGGTTTCAACTTCAACAGAGTGAAGGCTTTGTCTGGAACTGGACAAGTAAGACACAGTACCTACTCCAGATACTTGTGAAGAGAACTGTTTTTGCACTTATACATGTTGACAGCTTTAACACATAATGTAACCTGTAACCCTTAATTCTGTTTTTATTCCTCCACCTTTGATCATCATCAGAATGACAGGCTGCTTGCCCGGAGTAAGTTCTCTGCTTTTTCTTTGACCAAAGAATTAATTTCAGTTGGGCTATAGGTAGTCCAAATGTACGCATTGCAGCAGCAGCTGGTTATATTACACTGAACGACCTGTAACACCTAACCTTTGCACATCTAATAGGTGCAAGCATTGTTTAAAGCTAGTGAGGAAGCCCCTTTTTGACTTTGTATCTACCTACTACCAAGCTAAACAGCAATGTTACATGAATAGCAAAGTTCTTTATTCACAGCCAAGTATTTTCACGAGTCAACGTTTTGATGTCAGTCTGTTATCTTCATCAGGGCAATACTGACTGGTCGACAGTGCAAGGCGTCAGCTTGTGTATTAATACTTGGTTGTGAATAAAGAACTTTGCTATTCAAGTCATTCACCAACCTGATGAAATTATTCACGGAAGGAGCAATGTTACATATTGAAATCCAGGATCTACAAGTCTGTACTGACAAATTGACCATAATTTTGACCTTTTCTCCTGCAGCAACATGGGAGTGTGTACTGGAAAACTGGAGCTGGGTCTACTCTGCAGCAGCTGCAGCCTGATAAAACACTGTATGAACAACTCAAGGTACGGAGGAAGGAGCTAGCACTTTCAAAATGTCTATCATTTGTGGTTGTGATTGCAAGTGATCAAGTAGAAGAGTCTAAGACTACATGTAGTATACAGTGCATACAAGGACAGGCACACTATAGACATGCAAAAATTTGTAAAAAGATTGTTACAAAAGCATATATATATGATGATTGTATTGCCAACATTTATTTCATTCCTATAGATACAATCAAACCTGGTCAGGCAACCACCAGAGTCCAGTCAAATGCCACTTTAAAGCAGTCCCGTCCAATTTTTCATAGTTAACTCCACCTTGTCCTCAGAAACCATTCTTCGTCAGTCCCTTGAGTGGCTGCTGAACCCAGGTTTGACTGTAAATATTTCTAGGGAATGATTTGAATAAAGGGTGCCTGACAGGATAGGTACTGTTAATAACTGTTATCTCATAATGGTGTTGTTATAACGATGCTGTTTGATATTTCCAGGACAGTTTTGCTGTGTCAGACTCCCCCATCTGGATGGACTCCAGTACCACAGCCCAGTGTAGACAACTGGAGCAGGCAGTGGGAGGGGCACAGGTACCGTGCTTTGTCCCAACACCTCAAGTATTCATCCTCTCTAGTCTGTGTAAAACGCAAACTCCTCTGTCTAGGCTGTAATGGCCCCTCTTTACAGGGCCACTAAAACGCGATTCAATCAGGCTACATCTTCTCATGCCAGGCCGGCCTCTTGTGTATCTCAAGCAACGATCCTGTTAGCCTGAGTACCAGCCTCCGTAGTGACTGCTGGCTCAAAAAGATTCGCTTTTGAGCCAGCGGTCACTACGGAGGCTGGTACTCAGGCTACGATCCTGTCGTACCGGCCTGCGATCTGTCCTTCTCATTGCAGTAGAGCTTGCCAGCTGTCGGCCAATCAGTGGTTGGAGGGAAAGTTACCAGCCAATCATGTTGACCTAAAGTGTTGAACTGAAAGGATGGTGAAATTCATGCACCAAATTTTCAACTTAAGTCTACTGTAGCCGTACACAGTAGTTCAGAGTTGTAAATCACAATCATGATATTATGCTAATGGGCATTGGATCAAGTGTCAGTGCATGCTAGGAAGTCTTCATTTTTTTGTTTTGTCTGCAGTCATTTCAGGCTTTTAGTCAAGTCTATTTTTTATCTTCCAATGTTTTAGATTGACCTTTACTGAGACAAATGTTGTGCCTTTCACAGAAACTTGCAGACATCACTGGATCCAGAGGATATGAGGTAAGGATGAATTTCTACTTTTTTTCAAACATGAATTAGTTGCTAGATTAGGAGCTTTTGAATTTCAATATCAATTACTACAGTAACAGCTTTATCAACAACTTGTTTTGATAACTTGACAATAACAAGTCGAGCAGTGTTATATAACATTACACCTTTCAGTTACAAAATCACAGTTTTTTTGTTTTCTAAATTTCCCGGTAATTCTTCTGATGTTATTCAATGGACTATTGTATTTGCTTATCCTATTGAAGGACAGATGTTGCAGATATAACGTTATAACTTGTTTTTTCTGATTATCCAAAATTTATTCCTTCCACAGAGGTTCACTGGTAACCAGATTGCTAAAATCAGTCAGAACAACAAAGCTGCTTACGACAACTCAGAGGTCAGCATTTTCCTTTTTTTTAAGATTTAATTTCCCATCATAAGGATTACACCTGATTTTGTCCTGTGCTACATATCTAATTTAAAACATTTTCACTCACTTACCATGTCAATGAAGGGGACAAGCACTGGCCGCCATGGTAGTGTCCTTCATTTGCATTTCAATTGATCGTAGCTCAAGCTTACACGCATAGCATCTTAAAATTTCATTGGCAAGTCTTCTGTGAACAACATGTATACACACTTGATAGAGTTCATTTGAGAGGTCAGAAGATCTATGGGTGTGTGAAAACACTTCATGTATGATTCCCAATTACGCTTCAGTGACCGCTCGTGAAAACAGTCTTTAAGCAACAACAGGATAAGAACTCCCACAATCTTTTTGTCCAGAGGCAGAGTAGTAGGTCAACCGAAGCAGCATAAAAAGTACTAACTTTGGAATGTAATCCTTTTACGTTTTCCTCCCATTTCTCCAGCGAATCTCCTTGGTGAGCAGTTTTGCTGCCTCCCTCTTCCTGGGTAACTATGCGCCCATCGACCATAGCGATGGTGAGTGACAGTCATCAGTTGACTAGATGAAAAAACGGCATGCCTTTTGAAAGTAGAACATTAACACTAATTCTGTAAACCTTTAGTCTTTTCAGAAGTGGTTTTATTTTCTTGGTTTTTGCAGTGGCCTTTAATTCCACTGCAAATTCATCGACACCACAAATATGCATTTCCAATGTGCTACTATTGTGTCAACCACAAAAAATGCCTCCTTTTTGCCCCTGTTGAAAAGTACATGTTGCACAGTTAAAACCACAGGGTATTTGAGTTTGCAATGTCCCTTGAGTGTACCTTTTACAAAAGAGAAGAAAACTACACACTTTTTTAAAGTAGAACAAGCAAACGAGTGTTCTTATTGCAGAAATGAAGGCAGCATGTTGAAGCTGCAGTTTCTCAAATGATTAACAGAGGGCACTGCAGTACAGTGGCTAAAAAGTCTGAGCATCCAAATCTGTCAGGAATTTTTGTCGACGCCACAGGGGCGAGCCTAATGTTATTTCTCTTGTTTGAAGGCTAAAGACTCTCAAACTAATCCTTTAGTTGTGTGACAGAGTTTATTTTAGCAGTGCCTGATGTGTACTTTCAGGTTCTGGCATGAATTTGCTGGACATAAGTGGAAGAAAGTGGTCACAACAATGTCTTCAGGTAAGAGAAATATCACTTTGTTCAAGGAGCTAAACTGCCATGAGTATTAATCCGCTGGGTTACATAAGTAAGCCACTTTGAAATCCGAAAATGAGAGATCTTCAGTGCAGCTGATCCTTTCGTAACTTGTTTTTTCACCAGGCATGTGCTTCGGGGCTGGAGGGGAAGTTGGGCGAGGCTGTACCTTCCTTTGAAAACCTGGTAAGGCAACAACAACTCAGTTGATGATGTCATGTTGGTGAGGTCATGTGATCTATGCAATCCTATTAGCAAGTAGGGCGTCAGGGCGTCGTCTAGATGCCCTACACTTAAAGAAAACAAGGAAATTAGATGCCCTCCTTTTGCAGGGGACTCCCTATTTCCCTGGTGATTACATACAAATATACATATATTATGTGTTCCCCACACACACACTGAAACTATTGTTATTTCCTCATACCAGACACTGAGACATCATAAAAATTGATTGATATGCAAAGCTACCGGGTAATTGTTAATCCATTGAAACTTGTCCTAATGACCTTGTGTGTTGCAGGGTTCCATTTCTGCCTACTACGCAGACCGATATGGCTTCTCACCAGACTGTAAGGTCATCGCCTTCACTGGAGACAACCCAGGTCATTTGCTGTAACATAATTCTGCTGTTACATCAACTCTTTGTAATTCGTGTCTGAAACGTCTGACCATTTACAACTTATCTAGTTGCTTTTGTACTGAGTGAAGAAATAAACTGTCATGTATGGACTAACAGTGATTGCCTTTGTTGTCCCAGGCTCCCTGGCTGGGATGAGGCTACAGGGGGGAGACATTGCAGTGAGCCTGGGAACAAGCGACACCCTGTTTTTATGGTTACAGCAGCCCAGCCCCGCCCTGACCGGTCACATCTTCTGTAACCCAGTGGATGGGGATGCCTACATGGCACTTCTTTGGTACGTACATATAGAATACAACATGTTGTGTTCTATATCGCCCGAGGCGCACCCGGGGGAGGGCCGGGACCGAGGGTGATGCGGAATACACCGTGTTGTACTTGTATTTTATTTATGTCATACCCACCCGAAAAAACACACATTTCAATGCAAAATGCGCCAGACGTTGAGAGAGTTGTGCATGTGTCCTCAAACAAAAAATTGTAACAGTCTGAATCTGGTATTTGAATTTTTGACAGCAACGCAGCCAGCACACGCAAAGCGAAATCTGCAAATCGTTCAAATCAAACTAGGGAAGCCCGGGCTGTACCGTAAAAAACAGACCAGTCTAAACATCCGTATCAAAGGTTAGCACGGCCTAGGTATGATATCTACATGGGCTGCATTTGGTAAAATTACACCAGGATGTGAACAAAAAAACTTGCTGACTAATAGAACATGAAAAAAACATGGGAGAACATTACAAAATTATTTACTACATGTATTTCAACCAAAGTCCTTGATTCAACAATAAGTTTAGTTATAAGCTTCCAACTACAGTCTTTCAACTTTTAAACAGTTACATGACAAGTAACAAGAAGTTTTAAAAATCTTTTCAGCTACAAGAACGGCTCCCTGATGAGGGAACAGATTAGGGATGGATGTGCAGGTGCATCGTGGGAAAAATTCAGCCAAGCCCTACAGAGCACACCCATGGGCAACAATGGCAATATCGGTGAGGTCATGCGAGGTCAACTTTTGCAGTTTCTCAGCATTTAACATTTCGTGCAATCTCTTGTACATTTGTTTAATCTCCAAGCAGATCTATTGGTTGCAAGGCAGTATCAAAAGGGCCAACAAGTACATACATGTAACCTGAATCTTTGTTGTACAATTTTGCACTGCTGTGTTAAATGATATCTATTTTGTATACCTGTATACCTGTATTTTCTCCAGTTCTCTGGTACATGTATTGTTATTCTGCATGGCATTATACCATCTTGAAAATCATTATTTTTACTAAAAGTTGCAAAGGTGGAAAAAAGGACAACTTTTGCAATACAAGATCCTATATTTCAAACACTCCCCAACATGAGTTTTTGATTGACAGTTTAATCCGCTCCCTCAGGTATGTACTTTGATGTCCAGGAGATCACTCCCTCTGCTGTCGGTGTTCACAGGTTCAACTCTGCTGATCAGAAGGTGGGAAAAAAGTTTTTTTTGTAGGAAGTTTTAAAATTTGTTTTTCCATTGAGTTATCATAGAGTGGAACTCCTTGCCACCAAGTACAGTAGGTGTGTTCTCATTAGATAGCTTTAAACAATGCTTGCAGCTAGCTGTGCAAAGGTTACTTGTGAAAGGTTGTTCAGTATAGCACAGTTGTTTGGTACCCAGTAGGACTAGCCAGCTCAATCAAGGTGGTTAAAGAGAGGTTTAGCCTCCTTGGCTTCTTCAGTTCCTAAGTTGTTAGTTTCCAAGGAGGTTAAATACTGCATTTAACCTCCTTGTTAAATACTGTATTTAACCTCCTTGTTAGTTTCTAACTCAGAGATTACTGTTGCTGCATTAGTAGATACTGGTATCTTTTTAATTCATCATTTATGTTAGTTCATGTAGATAATTGTACTGTATCTCATCTTGTCCCCATGTAGGTTGAGTCCTTCCCACCAGCAGTAGAGGTACGAGCTCTTGTGGAGGGACAGTTCTTAGCCAAGAGAGCACATGCCGAGATGCTGGGATACAGTGTTGGTTAGTTTTCAACAAAAAATTTGCCTGATACCCACTTCTGGTTATTGTAGACAGCTTACATTGAACAGGTATCCCTGTAGGTAGCAGGCCTACAATCAAACGTGTGCAAGTGACCATCTCTACATAAGGACCACCTGGCCAATGTGACCACTTTGTTGGTGGTCCCTTAGATAATTTTTCTCCTTGACATAAGCATTAAGAATCATGTACAAATGTAGTAACCACGTGTCCACCTAGAACAAGTTTTATGATTGGTCCTCTGACTGGTCTTCTTGGGCAATTTTGAATGTATTTTCATTTCTAAACTCTTAATAGCTTCTCTTTTTAATACAGCTGCTAGGGTGGAGTGAGGTGTACTGTGTTTATTTTAGGCTTTCATACACAGATTTTCTGTAGAATAAACAGAACACATTTTGTCATTACGCATTGAAAGACCAATAATTATTGAATGGTAAATCAAACCCCTCAACCAGATAAACTTAAGGTACTTATGTCAGAGCCTGGGTTGTTGAATCCCCATGTTTTTTCTTGTTTGCCAGGCTGCAGTACCAGAGTACTGGCTACAGGGGGCGCTTCTTCCAACACCTCCATCCTTCAGGTGTTGTCGGACGTCTTTAACGCACCTGTGTACATCTTAGACACGGCCAACTCAGCGTGCCTGGGGTGTGCCTACAGGGCTAAGCATGGTCAGTGCTCTTCCTCCAGTTCTTTTCTTTTTTTCAAACTTACATCAACGATCATTTGTCTGGCAAGAAGGCAATACACCTGTACATGATGGCCTATGCACAGTGTAATACAGTTACAGAAGATGACATACAATTTTAAGACAGATGATATAGATTGATGGATTGATACGATACAGTAAAATCAAACTACAATGAATTAGTAACATGATTTTATTTTTATCTTTAATGAATTCCATTTACAATATTTTCATCTTTTCCTCACATAAGATTGTAATTAAATTCTATTTTTTTACTATTTTTGCTTCTTTATTCTTATTTGTCTGGGGTGTACCTACAAGACTCAGCAATTTATTGGTTAGTGCTTTTTCCTGATTTTTTTTCCACGTCACTATGGTCAGTGGTTTAGACAATACAAAATGTATACCCTTAAGTTTATCATCATTTTTATTAATTCACCAGGTTGTATTATTTCAGCCAGTAGGTACCCATGTGAGTAATGAGGCTGTTGTAACGCACTCGAGGCACCTCCTCAAACATGGGACCCCCATTTTTCGTCTCTTCCGAAAGAAGGATACCCTTCCCGGGATTCAATCCGGGGTCTCCCGGATCCAACTAATTGGAAACAGGAGGCTCAACTGCAAAGCCGCTACCAATTGAGCTACAGGGACATTAAATTCTATTTACAGATATCAGTGATTTTAACCCTCTGTGATCCTGTGGAATAAACATGTTTACAGCAGCAATATGGTTTGAACTGGGATGCACCCAGATAGGTAAACAAATCAGGCAGAAGTGAGACTAGAACCCATGACTCTACTGATTACTTACTAATACTTACTTACTAATTCGTAAATGTCAAAATTCTAGGTTGGCTGGGCAGCAGCAAAGTGTCATTCCAGGAGGTAGTCCAGGGGGCGCCAGAGTACAAGCTTGCCGTCACCCCAAACTCTAGCGCCAAACAGGTAAGGGACACTCCTGAATAGTTTCACTAGGATGGTAATCCAATAATTACAATGTTCTTATTTCACGACCAAAATTTGAGCTAGTGCTGACGTTTTGACAGCAATTTAGTTCAGACCCTGGTGGTGCCTAGTGACACATAGGTCAGCAAGTTTCCTTGCTGTTTCAGTGGCACTATATTTTTACAGGCTAGCCCTTCCCCTTTAACATGCTCGAGGCACCTCCTTCAACACAGGACCCCTGTTTTACGTCCCTTTCCGAAGGACATGTGCAGCCCCAACCAAGATGAACCGGGGTCGCCCAGTTACCAACTAATTGAAACTTGAAGCTCAGGAACCAGTCATTCTATTGGGTCAGTTAGTCTTCACTCTCAGTGAGCAGTTGAGCTTGTCTCACAATGTTTCTGACCTAGGGTGAAGAGATGCTGTTACAGTAATCAATTCGTTCAATGCTGAGAAGCAAGAAGACAATATGAAAATAAGTTAATATGCTGGTCAATAAGTGTGGGTAGATACCTGCTCAACTCCAGATTCATCTGCATTAACCTACATATGCAGCTGACATGTTTAGACATGCACTTCATTTTCCTGATATGTATTTCTTGAAAGCTTAAGTTTGTTTTTTCATCAGAAGCTCAAATTGGCGTGCAGGCTGCTTTTCATTTAGGTCATGAACATTATTAAGCTCCTTGGTCACGAAGGAGTTGGTAAGGGTATAAGAATATATGCATTTCTTGGACCCTTTGTTCATTTATGAAAAACGCAGGAGACTGCTTTTCATTGAGGTCAAGAGGGAGTTGCTAAGGGTCAGACAAAATATGATAAAGATACAGATTACATGTAAACAAACTTATCTCTCATTACATTATCTTACATACACCAAGAAGCAAAAAGCACTCTTTTGCTTAATTAAGTATCATAGATTTCCCCATCATCATTATCATCAGTCGACGTGCTTATGCACCGTCAGGATTATACATGTACTGCCCCTTTCGTTGGCTGATACAAGACAACTCAACAGTTGAGGACCAATACATACATTTGGGGGGCATTAAGTTACAACAAATTCAAGAAAAGCCGACTATGTTTCCTTAATTGGTTACAATTGTTTATATAACTGTCATAATCTTCTTTTTAACAATAAACAATAGACATGCACATGTTCACCTGCACCTTCTTTTATTTTGTCTAAGTTTGTGGAGACAGTTTTGTGTCAAGCTGCATGCAGAAGCCCAAGAAACACTGCCTTTCTATTATAAGTTAATGAATGAAGTGTCCTCAGATGAAGTGGAACAATAATCAGTCAAAACATATTAAGTTTTCCTGCTCTCGACAGCCGGTCAAAGTCATATCAAAAGTGTATTTTTGTCATTTAGAGTTTTCAAACACTTGAATAGTTTCCATCAAAAATCTTACCATCCGATAACTGGATACTCTCCACAGTGTATGTTTGTACACTCTTGTCCAAATAAAGTATGAATTTTGAGCTTCTCATGAATAAATGAAAAACAAATAGACACAACAAACACTGGCTTACGTGTCATACATGCCTACTCAGTGCTCGAAATACCCAGTTGCGCAGTTGTGTAGCGCAAGCACATTTTGCATGGCCGGTGCAACTTATTTCTAAACCATGTTAGTGCAGTGCACTTATCTAATTCTTAAAGAAACAAAGATGTGGCTTTTAATTTATATGATCTGATTCTTTTAAACAAAAATATTGTAAAATGCTATGTATGTAACTAATAATTTGTGAAATCAGTGAAAGTAGGCGGGGCAACCTGAAATTCCAATGTGCAACCTAGCTTTTGCCCCAAAGTCTAAGATGGGAAAAATCTAACTTGTTATCAACTGTTATTATAAAACTTTTTTAAAGAGCTTTTATTCTAATTATTGAAATTTTTGTGTTGGTTTTATGTTAGCAGTTTTCGTGGTGACCCCTTCGCTGCAAACTCGAAACCACCACTGTTTCCATTACTGTATGTTGTGTGACTATTGCGCTATCGCAAACTTCAGAACACAGCAAAAACTCAATTTTCTCTGCAGACTTAGAGACATTACAGTACTTACATTTTAAAGATAAGTTCTTCTTAAAACTAATCTGCCATATTGATTACAGATAAACCTTTGGGCTAACAAATGACTCCTAGGAATTCTTACTCTGTCTAAATTTAGTTTTGATTGCTTGATTGCTTGCTTGATTTATTGCTTGCTTGATTGCTTGCTTGATCTCGATTGATCGATCGATTGATTGATTTGTTGGTTTATTGGTTGTTTTCCACAGGTCTATGATCCACTGGTGGGAAGGTACAAGAGGCTGGAAGACCAGGTCGCTGGACAGTGAACATCAGATTCCGTGCTCATGTTTCGATGATGTCATTTTACTGACGGACCCATGCTCATGTTCTGATGATGTCATTTTACTGATAGATTCCCTGCTCATTCTGGTGACAGTGTTTTTCCTTTGAAACAAACATGTGTTATATGGTGTATCATGATTTTTTATGAAGCTCTAACTCTGAAAAATTATTATTAAGAGATGATGATATGCACTTTGGTAGCTACTTTGAATAAGCTACTGTGAAAGGTGCCACTGTCTAAAAAACAAAAAACAGGACCAACAAGAACTGTTACAGTAATTTTTCTTACTCAATGTGCAATGAAATTTGTCATGTTCATATGAAGCCATCATGCATAGTTCAAATAAGTGTAGCATTATAATATTTATAAATTTGATATCTATGATAAGAGCTGCACTCTGTGTTCTCTTCTTCCATAGTGGTTGATGAAATAGAATGAAAAATGGGAGGGGGGTAATGTAGAAATAGTCAATACAGAGATACAATATCAATATGTTGTAATATGTCATCAATGATACAAGAAATTTTAAAAAGATAGTCTGTGTTTAAGTGTGTCATTTAGTCTCAGTGTTTAACTTTTCAATTAAGTCAGTTTCTCAGGTATCTAATAATATAATTGTGTAAATCATCACATATTTACATGTACTCCAAGCAGAGGAATGGGTCCGGCTTGTCTTGGATGTATTTTTAGGTGTTTTTGTTGTGTTGTGCATCTATTTTGTCCCGTTTTCTTTATGTCACCAACATGTGCCTACCAAAAATTTCGATGATCCGTCAACTCCGACAAACAGAGTCTTTTTTAAAAACTGCTGTGGGAACCGATATTTACTCTTCTTCACGAGCTATCTACCATTGAAAAATCACGACCATAGCATATCAAGAACATTAGATATGAAACCGGACATTCTGCTGTAGTACCACTAGGAAGCCGCTGGCAGGTACAAAATTAAACTTGACCTGACCCCTACTTGTTAACGTTACCCACCTTCCAAATATCATGCATCCATTTAATGCTTCTTGAATCATGCTATCCACAACTAAACCTACACACACACACCGAACCCACGACACACTGCCTGAAAACATAACCCTCTTGGCAAAGATACTAAGGACCCCAAAATAATTTTCAAGGGCGCCTTTGGCAAGACTTCGAGTCATGCCAAGGTCATATGTGCAGTAGAACGTGTTGTCACAGGAGGTATTGACACATCCTGGCAGACATTCACACCAAGTTTATCAAGTAAGCTCAATGTTGGCACAAACCCACTCCTAATCCCCGGAAGGTCAAGTTTACTTTAACAGACTTAATCCTGGTCTTTCCTTCTGAGCACACAGCAACAGTGGTAGCTATTCCACCCAGGAATGTCAATATGGTGAGTGGAGATTAGCACAGTGTATTGGTGTGGGGTTAACATAGCGTAAACCTTGGGTCACAGCGAAAAGCACGTTCGGTACACTCATGAACCATCCATATAGCTACCGGACTCAATGGGTAACTAGAGTTACGTATTTGTGCTACATATGCTTCAGGGTTGCTTTGTTATCTCCATGAAAAATGAGGATATAGTTTTGGGTGGGTGTGTTTGTTTGTCTGTTTGTCTGTGTTTCCGCACTACTGTAGTCATAACTCAAGAACCTCTTGATAGATTACGATGATATTTGGTATGTGGGCAGGTTTTGTGAAGCCGAAGTTCAAGGTCGATTTTGGGCCCCCTGGTATGTGACCTTGGTACTGCAGCAGAACTTCCGTTTTTGTATCTTTTGACCTGGACGTGCTATGGTCTTGATTTTTGGATGGCTGATATCTTGTGATAACTACTTAGGCTCTTCAACCACTCGCCCTCCTTTCTGGCCCTGTGCTTTCGTCTTGGTTCGGGACCCAAGATTACGACACAAGGCACTTACGAGGTTCCCGACCCACTGACCACTACATAAACAGACAGGACAACAGATGCTGATGGTAGAAAAACCTGAGTAGTCATAAGCTAACAGAACCAGGGAAGTCGCTGTGATTTCTTAACGACTAAACCTCACAATTACACCGAATATAACCTCCGACACAGTCACAGAAACTGAATCAGCCACACGCCAGGCATGTGTACCACAGAAACAGGCTGAAATCCTGCATGAAAAAGTAGCCACCACTCACAAAACGCCCCTACCCCTTATCAACAACATCAATGTCAACAAAACACACGTCAAGCACCTTACCATCAACCAACAGACTGACCATCCCTGCCGACAATGCCTCAGGTACACAGAGGGAATCGTACATTCAGTTAAAGCTATAAATGGAACATCATAAACCAGTAACTTCCTATCAAGCCAATGACAAGTCAGTCCCAGACCAATTCCGCAATGATGCAAACACTTAACAATTTCAGGTCCTCTGGCAGGGCGGACACAAGAGCACACCGGTCGATCTTTCTGGACGTCACCGTGGAGATGGCGTACTTGGCATTGGATGACAACCTCTCACCCAGAATAAGTCCCACCATCAACATCGCGATCGGTGTAGCTGATCTGCGGCTTGATGGCATCAACAAGATCCTGGAAACTGCTGAGAGCTGTCAGCTTCTTGTAACTGCAAGAAAGTGTAATTACTGTCAATTGGGACAAGGCAGACACGTGCCAGGGGCCTGCGACACAAATATATGTCACCTAAAGTGGTCAAACTGTTGGTGGTTACTGGTCTTAAAATGGGCTTGAATGTTGATGATACTTGCAAAGGTAAACTGTTCAACGTCAGTGACACTGGCCTCAGAACTTGTCAAAAATAGTATTCTGGGTCAGGCTGAAGTAAGTTGTATACAGGATCTATTCACAGGTGTTAATCCAATTGTCTCATTTGTCTTGTCTTTCCTCCAACGCCTTTAGTTTCTGCAAGGACATAAGGTCTCATGCGGGAATTACTCGAGCGTCTAGATGCCCAATGAGTGCGGCCTAAAAAAATTATTGGGCCCCAAAGGCAGGTGTTTCAGTCGATCATAAATTGCCTTTGATCGATCCCACCTGATATACAAAGCATTTGAGATGAAAGCTTGTTTACGTCTGACAGGATAAGGCAGGAAAGTTTCGGCATCCAAGCGATTGTCGGACGTAGACACTATTTTGACCTGAGTACTTTACGGTTGGCCTGAGTCGGCACCAGAGAGCCTCTTGCGACTGGTAGGTAATTGCAGTTTTAAATGCCGTTAAATCTCGCTTCCCATGGTTGGATTTTGGTGACATTTTGTTTCCTTGTCTAAAGAACGTGTGTGCTTGCAATAAAAAGTAAAACATCTCCGGAAACGCTGCGTTTTTATTGGAATGACGGCCATGAAAGGTTCGTAGTTAAACGTTATATCCAATGGGATGGCCTAATTGCCGTGTGAGACCATAATGTCCTTGGTCTCTGCAACCTCCTTGGTTTCTGCAGCATCGTGACCAACAAGCGCACGATCTCTGATAGCGATCGAGTGCGGTACTGCAGCTAGCTGCAGTCTGAAAAGGCACCGGTGTTTCCATCACACTTTAGTAGTGTAAACCTCCTTGGTATTGCTAACAGAAAATATACAAAGTTAAAGCTCATATTTAGTACCTGCTCTAGTAGCTGGTATTCCTGGCTAGGGTTTGTGGTGTGTCTGGGTCCTGTGCTGCTTAAGTGAGTCGGGTCAATTTTCATGTCCCCTAGCAAGAACAGCTCTGAGTTTGGAGTGCAGGTGCTCCAGGTCTTATATAGACTGTTTCTCGGCAGTGAGAAGAATCAGGCACTGTGGCAGTTGGAGGTCTGTGATTGAATCGACAACAATGGGTTTGGTAAAGGGTTGCTCAGAATTTAGCAGACTAGTAGTTCCTCTAACTCCATGGCTGTTTCAAGGTCTTTCAAGTCAGCCCTCAAGTTGTGGTTATATGTTATTTTAGATACATGAATGCGGCAACCCTAGCCCATGTCCATTACGGTCTAGTCTGTAAAGATGGTAACACACCCATCCAGTCTCTATTATCCGATTATACCCGGATTAGCCTCCTACGCACACCTTCTATGGGCGCTTGTGACTAGTTTTTTCATGCTCTACCAGGCTCCACAGGACGCTAGAAATAGTTGAAATTGGACAAATAGACAGAAAACATGGTAGAGGAGTTGGCTGGCCGGGAGTACAATTTGCGGCCTGTGGAGCCTGATAGAGTCTAACCATTACAGAAAAACGGCAAGATGAAACGTCCACCGCGGAGTCCGCTAGCGAGGCTACCACCGAGTAAGACTCCCTGGAGTCGTCTTGGCGACAGTGTTTTTTGCCCTCAGGCAATTTGGAATACGCGTCTCTGTACGATCCGATTCACGGACGTCAGAGAGACAATGGGCGTCCCGGAATCCAGTTGTATAGTCGTCTTGTAATTGGTTCAGGTTGTAAAGTGGTTTTCTCGTATATTGTTTTTCATTCGCGAATGCATACCTTTTGCCCTGAATAAAAAAGCAAAAAAAAAAACAGCAAAAAGAAAGTAAATTAATATCGAAAAACTTCAAATGTTTCTATCGGATGAAGATGATGTTTTTGTTTTAATAGATTGCTGAATAAAATGCCACTGCTGGAAAAAAATTAAGCAATTTCAATTGAACGTATTGATCACAGAAATGTTACACTTTCGCATTTATTGAGTGTTGCGTTCCAACTTCCAGATTTATTTCATGAATTGCATTTAGACTGATTTACAGTTATTTATGATCTACTCATTGCCGTTAGAAATTATAAGAGAGGTATATTTTCATCAGATTTATTTACTGGAAGAAGGGCTTCCGGCTAAAAGACTGCGTTTTGATTCTGTGTACATTATATCAATCTAGTTATGATATTTGATGAATGGAACATTGAATATTTAATGTTCATAGATATATCTACTCGTCAGCGTTCCTTCATTTCGGGTATATTTTCAAAACAGTTGTGACGACAAACCGCAATGTTGTTATACTGACGACTACATGTTGTTTACTCCACGCTATGACCTTGAATTCAGGCCGACTTTGATCTACCGTTTGTTTTTGTGCGGCTCTTCGCTTGTGCTTTCATGGCCTTACCCTGTATCAGGTCAGGAGGCTGTGCCAACTACCTTACCTACACCCTTCGGGAAGCCATCGTCATTTGATAATTTGGCATAATTTTAGAGACCTTTATTGTAATTGATGAAATAAACGTGGCTTTAATCTTTTTTCTAAATTTTGTTATCTTATAGAAGTGCTCACTAAAGCCTCTGTTTAGGGATATCCTGGGACAATACAGGAAAAGCCCTCCGGTTGTGCGGGGGCGGGTTGTGGTTGCCGGGTCCGCTTGCGGTTTGATGCATACCGTGGGTTTTCCGGCAGGCCGCGCCACACTTGAAAGGCGGTTTCTGATTGGTCAAATTTTTTCATCGCCGACTAACCAATAGAGATAATCTTCGAACAGATCTTGGGAGGGAAAAAAATCGTCAACATTTTCTGGCTTAATGGAATTGAATGAATGGTTTATCTATCACTGCAAAACATGTCAGTCTGGTGCGTTTCACATTACAACCTTTGCGTGTCAAAAACACATTTAGATTCATAACACCAATACTAGTTGTCACACAAGGATTTGGGCGTAAAACGACATAACATTATTATTACAACCTAGCGTTAAAAAACTTGGCAGAATGGACAGGTAAAATGAAACAGCTATGAAAAACTATGCTTCTGAAACATGTTTTATGGGGTATGACTGAATATGGTTGTTCAGGATTCAACTTGAAGGCTATTACTGACTCAAGTTTTTAAAGAAAGAAGAGAAGTTTTCAGAAAAGATAGTCTGTCAATGCAAGGAGGTAACCTCCTTGGTCAATGCAAGCCCTAGAAACAGTCTGGCATCCAGGCTATATCATAAAGTACACGTTTTTGTCCATATGCTGCCAAAAAACGATGAGCTACTAAGTACTCACTTGCATGCCTCGGTGGACTAATTCAGTGGTTGAAGGACTATCCTATATCCTAACTGGACTAACTCCAACATCTCCCAAACTCCCGTGGTATTGCCACTGATGTTTCCCAATCGCGTTCATGTTCCACCGCACACTTGGCAACGCGTCAAACGGAAGGAATTTTCCACTTAGATCGTTACCATGGTAACGGGTCATGGCAACTCACGCAGGGGATATCTAAACTCCAAGTAGATGTTATACTTTGAACCAGGGAGATGTTTTGCTTTGACTTACATTGATATTGTTCATCTGTACTGTTTTGTGACGTTTTGTCAGTATTTTATGGGCTGTGTCTGTCCTTAGAAATCCCGTAAACTAGCAGTCTTCAGATAATTGTACAAATGAAGGTAATGTGATAGGTAAAAAAAGGACATCAACTTGAGGTACTAAAGAGGATTCCAAAGAGTCCAAAATAATTGTCAGTTCTCTAGACGGTCTCTCGCGACGGGCGCTGAAAGATCTCCAATGTGTTCGATTGATTATCGTGGATCATGAGCTCTTAATAATAAATATTTCAATCCTCTCACTGACCGGAATGGCCGCATTGTTGCGTTAAAATTGTAGCCATCAGGAAAAATAACAACGATGATGATAATGAAAAAAACGGCAATATGCCAAATATCGAAACGCCATACACTTAACATCACTTGTCTTGTCCTGAGCATGCTCGAGAATTTCACACTGTGATTGCCGTAAGTCTGGTTGACGATTTCATGCTGGTGTAGCGTCGACAGTTTTTTTTTTTATTTCTCAAGACGGGGTTAACGTTCCCTTTGAGTTTGACGTAATTAGGTACGCGCATGGAACACGGTAACTTGCGTCAGTCCTGCCTGTATGTCATTTCATACAGCCTGGTAAGTCAAATTAAATTACGTCATAGCTGACATGCGAGCCCCCGCACTTAGCTCTGTGTATCTGTCTCTCCTATCATGGTGTCAAACAGAGACGTCTGATTTGTTTACCTCTATGTCCTCTATCAGGACGAACCAAGAATGACGTCATACCAAACACGTTTCCATGACAGATGACTCGTGACGTCAGACGTTATTGTTGTCAGAAGTGGGGGAAGGTTCAAGTTCGGTTTTGAATTCGTTCCGCCGGGAGCGAGAGACCTTGGTTTTACCCACGTGTCCGTTCTCTTAGCTAGTAATAATGCAGTCTTGGTACGTGGATGCGTAGTCACCGGCCTGGATTCGGCATGTGTTTTTCGATATCTCAGTAAAGCGTAAGGGTAAATCGGGCGGGCGACCTCAGACTGAGGACGAAAGGGACAAAAGGAAAAAGAAAAAAAAAAGGAAAAAGGAATGAATGTAGGACGAACGAACATATAATCCCAATCCTGGGTGAAGTAATTAGTTTTTTCGCGGCTCCCACACTCCCCGCCAACCAACGATTGGATCATCATGACCATCATGGCCCGAGTATCGCACTGAGCCGCGGAAAACTAACTCGTCCGCCGGTTTAGCAGACTACGCTATGGCATGGAAAACTATCTAGGGGATGAAGCCTAGGCTATATAATCTTAGCAGTGCTGTGTTAATTCCTTGTTTGTGTGACCATGTTGATGTAATACTAGTAGTACGTGTCTTGGTGGCGCGGCTGCGGCTCCGACCGTGGCATTCACAAACACAAGTTCTGGTGCAGTTATAGTCTTGGTCGCTTTACGTCGCTGCGTGCGTCAGGTGGATTTCAGGTGGGTTGTGGGTAAACGTCCCAAGCTTCTCCAAGCTCAACAAAACTCGAGGCGAAAAACAAACAAACAAACAGTCGAGACAAAATCAATAAAAACTTTGAACGTCGTATCTGCATGGTCGCAATGTCAGAGTCAGTGTTATGATTTGACGTAAGAACAAGGTTTGACACTAGAGCTCTAGTTTGACGCATAGCACATTTTGCCTGGGTGCTAAGTTGTTACGTGATTTTGTCAGTCGGAAGATTTCAGATCGATGTGCTTTTTTTTTTTTAATCAATTCGTAAGAGCCTGATGTTGCCATCGATTTACGAAGAAAGTCGGCTCAATTGTTACTGTAGCAGCATCTCTTCACCCTAGGTCAGAAATATCAATGCTCGAGACAAGTATTGACTTCACTGACCCATTAGGAGAAGCAGGGGTTACGAAGGCTGCTCGGGAAATTCCCTACCCCATCCCTACCCCATGCTTGTTTATTGTGTTGAAAACTTGGAAACAGTTTGTTAAGTGTTTGGCCAAAAACTTGAAAAGTAAGTTGTGTAACACCGGTTATACTTTTCGAGCATGTGCGGGGCTTCTGTTTTTTGGGGTGTTTGTGTGCACATTTTTAAAGGCTTATTGTCGGAAAAGTGTGTGTGTGTGGGGGGGCACTTGAAAAACAGAGATGCTCAAAGAGAAGCACAAAAATACGCTAAAAAAAGATACACCTGTTTGAGGATTATGTATAAAAAGCCTCACTAGTAGCAGGTGTAAAACAATGACCCTTACCGGCTATATCTGCTTGGAGATCGCACAAACAGTCAATAGTTTGTGGTTAGAACACCGGAACTTGGAAGCAAACACGGTTTGCTGGACGAAAGCCAAACTTGCATTTTCCCGCGGACTCACACCAACACTGTAGCGTGAAAAGAAAAACATTTGCGTTTGCCAAACCGCAAATGAATATATCCGGCTAATGGACAAGTGGCGTGTGAATGATAGATTAACTGATACAGGTCAAACTTTCTTGTCTACAAACAAAATGGCTACAACACCTCCTTCCACTCAGGCTAAAGACACAAAAACTCGTTTATTATGAGAGCCGTTAACGTTATATATCTTGAATTCCTAGATTGATGCTATTCTGATCAACATTCATTGTCACTGATTCTTTTAAAGGTTGTTTACTCTATGTATAAAACTTTTTAATTCCATGGATTTTATATAAGTCTTGTTCAGTTTTGTTCATTGATGTAATACTGTTTTGCTTTTAATCTATTCTGTAAAAAATTAACGCAATTCAGTACTGTCTACATTGCGTACCATGTGCTGCTATGTTGATTTTTTATAAAAGTTTGAAGGCTTATAAGTATTACTGCGAAAGTATGGCTGTTAATGTTGCCCTCAGCAACGATTGCTACTTTTGTTTTGGTTCGTAGCAGGTTTTAAAGGTGCACAAAGCAATTTCAGAACATTGGAAGTCGGATTTTCACATTCATTTTTTTTAGTCTTTTCAATACATAGTAACTTTAAATAACATTTACCCCATTGCATGTCGACCTTCATGGAGCAAAGATGCAATGTCGTTATGTGGTGAGAACTCATTGAATATCTGGGCGTTGATTTTTTGGTGGTCCCAACATTTAAAGTACCCCTCATGCGGCTTGGCTGCACGCTTCTTTAGTGGCTCATTCATGACACACTCGACTGTTTTACATTGCAGACTGCATTGTATTTGAGCGTGAGTTTTGAAGGTGAAATACAGAGCAAGCAGATGGGCGTTAGCGGCGCTCAAACATCAACTTGATCGCCGTATTAACAGCTGAAATAATACTGACTGGTCATCGATACCCGCATATATAAATTGACTTGATTTAACAAACGAAAATGACTTATGACTAAATGTTCATGATAGGTGCAGCAAACATTGCTTTCATGTCGCTAGTTCCTCACCGCAACTGTGAAGTCGGAAATATGCTAGATCCAGTCCAGACTGAAATGATGTTTAACCGACTTTGTGTATATATTCATGTCCTTTTAGCATCCACAGAGAGAATAGCGTGTTCATTTCTGCGCTATATGAAAATTTAAAGGGATCAAATTTAAATGACCTGAAATTCTAGCTCCGAGTTTTCTGCTGAAGTGTTTCATTCGGGGCAATTAACATTTGACTAAATATTCTGTTGTTTGAAGAGTTGACACTTTCGATGTGACATCTCTAAAAAAAAATAGAAGAGCAAAATCCGTCGAAATATTGGAAAAGGAGGTCAAAAACCGTTCATTTTGGTGACCTCTGTCGGGAGAAATGTCCTGACCAATCAGGAGCGGCGTTGCTGCGGCTGTTCGGTCGGGGTGCACATCCGGGACCTTTGTTTGTAAATGTGTGTGGCAGAGAGGGCAAGCCGCCATTTTGGACAGCCCAGAATTGTAAATTTTCCAAATATTGGACATCTTCACTGCGTGTTTTCATGCCGAATCTGGGCCGAGGAGACCCAGTAAACCTCCAGCGGCTGTGAACAGGTGTCGACGGCGCCTTGTGCGGAACAGAGACCGTGGAAATCGCGGGATTTTTGCGGGGAAGTGCGATCGCCCGAGCGGTCCTGTGTCCGGGGAAAAATCTGTGTTGTTGATTTGCGCATCGCCATCATGCTGTCCGTCCGTGTCTGGCTGAGGTTAGCGATCCTTCTGTACGCTGCAGGTAAGCCTTCCCTCTTCTATTCCTCCCACAAACGCACAGAAAACATTCTTCTTTGCTTTAAAAGTGTTTTTTGAGGTAAACTTGAGGCGATCGTAGGGTTAGAAGATCCGGAATCGTCTAGCGTTATTCCCGCCTGCTGTCAGTCGCTTCTTCGGCCCTCCATCGCCCCTCTAGCCGCACAAACACCACCAACAACGTCCCCTTACCCCGCTAGACCCCGCCGTAACCACATTTTCCTCGGTCTACAGACTAAAACTGGCAGAGTTTACGGTGTGGGAGGGCGGTAGCTGGCTGTGGTGGTACGTTATAGGGTTGAGAGGTCATGTACACCAACATACTCCAACACAAAAGATGGGACACACATCACTTATACACGGGTTTTCTCTGATCCTACCACCGAGCATAGCTCTCAAAAAACACAGAAAATAACATCTCATTAAGAAGCCTTGAAGGATAGTCTTGTGTTCATATGTGTGTTAGAAGCACAGAAGATGTTGAAAACAGGTTTCAAGGTCCCCAAGAGTGCAGAGTTTTGCAGAGATTCCGGAAGACTAAAATTATTTTTGTGCAAGTTGCCTGGGTTTCTAGCAGGCGGGTTGGAATTATGCGAAGTGCCCTCCCCAGAGACTTCTCGTATTGTGATTAATGAAAGAGCAGGGAAAAGACATGCAGGCATAATTTCATCCACAACAAAAGAAGATGGTGGAAATCACTGGAACGTTGCACGAATCTGGCGATATGGCTCCAGATTTTGTGCATAATTTCCTATGCAGCGTTGTTGTAAAAATGTGAGACCTCCATTCATGTGACAGTGACTGAGTGAGTTGTGGCCATTGCTATTGTGTGGTGTTACCACACGTGGAGCTTGGTAGCGTGGGTTCGCTCGCACACACCACGCTAGAACCCCAGTCTTTCCCCTCGGCGCAAGTACGCAGACTTAGTCCCCCAGTTCGGTTGATCGTGCAACGTATTTTGTTTCCACCTGATTCTTATCTTCACCTTCTACCTGCTTAAAGGGGGCCATTGTGCAGAGCGTACCTGTCCCAATGTTTGTACAACTCCCCACTCGAGTTCTAGTCCCACCAATGCCGTGTTCAATGCTAATGGCTATCACCCGACTCGACGACAAGGGACTGAATGTTTTGCAAATGCAATAAATGAAATCAGCATTACCCCAAGTGGGTTGTCATTGGGATATTGTGGAAGAGGGGAAAAAATCAATTCTTGCTCTGGGATTAACCGAGGACTAAGGTGGAGTAACAGAAGCAGGCTCTTTGGCCTTGAGGAGTTTATCCAATATTGGCGAGGTCAACCTCTTAAACAGACTGGAACCCAGGGATGGTGATGTGAGGTCAAGTTGGAGCAGGACTCTTCTTAAGAATCTAGAGGTGGTTTGGAGGGAGAAAACTCAACCGAAAAAAGAAGCAAGTTGTTGTAGTTTTAAGTAGAATTACCTAAATTTGAAAATTTACCAGGTTTTTAACAGTGATGACTGGAGAAGGGAGGAGGAACCTAGGTGCTGTGCCATTTAGATAATTAGTCAATGGCTTAGGGAGAGGTCTGAATTGAATTGTCTTCCTTTAGCTACCAGAAGTTTGGGAATAGAAAGACTGAAGTGAACTCAAGCAAGGTCTTGAATATGTTAATGTACCCATGTTATCATATTTTCAACAATTTATTTTACAATTTATTCAACAGTTAACGCTTATCATTAGTGTTATTTGTTCTTTAATCCACCACTTAACTCTGACAAGTTTACGTTTGCTTCACAGCAGGCTAGTCCGTTATTTCTCATGGATGGCTTCTTCTTGTGCATATTTAATCCCTCCAGCCCAGCTAGTATTTGTTTATGCAAGCACACAGGGGCAATAAGGGCTGAGTAGTTGGTACTATTCACAGCAATCGACCCATGCATTTCTGACAAGTAATGAATGACCTGGTGTTGATATATTTGTGTTGGGAGTTTAAAAGTCTAACACTAGAAGGCAGGTCGGTGACACGGGCCAGGTAAAGTGTCACGGAAAGCTAGCGACTTTTCCTCACTGGTCCCTTTTGTTCTGTCGTAAAAGGCGTCGTGTTTCGGCCCTGGCCTCAGTTCGGTGGTTGAAGTTGAACTTGTCACAAAGCAGCAAGCGGAGGTTTTATCTTAACATGTAAGAGTCCCGAAGCCAAATCATATCTGACTAAAGTGGTTTTATACTCTCTCTCTCCAGGGTTTAATGATGCAGGACTTGAAATTTCGTCTTTATATTGCCACTTCATACGACATTGCATTATTGCATTGCACTGTAGGAAAAGGATGATGTTTTGTCTCAAGCATTATTCTTTGAGTTCAATGATAGAAACGTTTGTACGATGCCTACCTTTTGAGGCTGCAAGTTCTTTATGTTTTTACAACTTAATCAGGCACTTCTTATAACGTTTCATTTAACTTGCAAGAATGATAACCTTACTCTTTGAGCACTTTGACACAAATCATAACTTGTGAAATGAATCACATCTTTGTTAATGTAAAGAGGGATTGCAGGGCTCGAAATACTGGGTGCATGTGCACCCAGTGCACCCAATTTTGGAGCTGTGCACCTAATTTTGTACTGTGGGTGCACTGGTGCACCCAAATATATTCATACGGTTTAATGTGTAAAGGTATCACTGCACACTAGTAGACAGTATATTCTTGACATCTAGGTGTAAGAAAATAATAAAGTCTTTGTTGTAGTACTTGTTTAAGATTTTGATGTTAGAATTTGAGTTAATTTCGATTTTGAAAGCTTCAAAACTGGGTGCCGAGATCGCGTGCCAAACGCGCATGAAGAGGAACAGTAAGGTTTGTCATTGGGTTTTGCTTACAATAGTTCAATTTCTACTTTATTTTATGTGGTGCACCCAAAAATTTTTTTGTGCACCCAATTTTTTAGGTTGGGTGCACCAGTGCACCTATTCCCAAAACTGAATTTCGAGCCCTGGATTGAGAACATTAGTTGACCTAATTATAGGGAAGTTTTTGACGGACAGCGATATAGTAGGTGACAACAAATACACTTTTTTCTATCCCTTGCAGTTGTTAGAACAGCTGAAGTTGTTTCATTCTATCCGTACAGTTGATTTTTCCCCCTAAGCTGAGTCAGTAGGACTTGGTTGTAAATGTGTCACTCAGTAAAGGTTAAGTTCAAGGTTGGCATACCCACCTGCCCCTCCTAGCAGCTGCAGCAGCTCGTTAACCTTAAGAAAGGAAAGAAACGATTCCTTCAAGGTCGTGCCAGCTGAACTAGGTCCTTGTCCTCTTGAGTTATGTTAAAAGGAAGCAGCACACTTAACCCAGTCCAATCTTGTGACTGTGTTACTGTAAAAGTTTGAATGTTCGCAGTCGTTTTATTTTTGTGGTTTTCACGGTGAGATCTCAAAATCATGATGTGCATATCTAATTCCATAGTTTTATGACTGCACTATGGAATTGTTTTGACCACAAACTCCTTGTGCGAAACCCTCCATTTCCCTTCATCCACAGAATTAAGTCCCAGCAAAAGTGAACAAATTTACTATACCTAACAAGTAAGCAGTGCCAATCCAATCTATGTTACTGGATGTTGTGGAATATTTGCGGCGGTTTTGTGCTCCCAGTAATCATGACACTGCAAATATATCCTCTCTCTTGCATTGCACTCCCCTCCTACTGGGAAATTAGTTGTCTTGTATTTTTCAGTGTAAACCCCTATCTTCTGCATCCTCCCTCCTTGCCCATTCAAAGCTATTCAACAGTTCGTTGGCTTCTTATTCCTATTTCTAAGAATAAATCCTCCTGACTGTAGAATTTCTTGAATATTGAAAACCTTCTCTTTCTTGCTCTAAAAACGGTCCAGGTTTCATATTGGCTGAAAACATATGTTCAGTTTTATTTGCAGATAATGACAAGCCTCTAGTGTTGCACTCTGTGATCTTGTATGATAATGTGACTCCCAAAGGACATGGGCCGAGTAAGGACAGCAGTAGGGAATGGCGGAGCTTCAGGAAGGAAAAATGGAACAACATTTTTCACGATGAACTATTTTTACTTTATCTGAAAAGCGCAAGAAATTATTTTTTACTTCTTTAGTCTACTATAGCTTGGTTTTGGTTCTATACTTTTTTGCTCTCCTAGTTTGTGTTTTTACCAATATTAATACTAATGTCAAACAAAGGTGTAACTTAAGACCATTTCTTTCCTAAATGTTCTCCTATATTTTGAAGTTAAGATTTAAGTGGTCAAGAGGAAAACAGAGGGCTGGGAAGAAAACTTAACTCTGACCCCCTGAAACCCCTGTGTACCAAAACTCTGTTTTCATGTTCGTCTTATAATTCAGCTTATTGTTGGAAAATCCTAAAACCAATGAGTTAAATTAGTGTGGCCAAAAGTTAACGTTATCTTTCCACATGTTACTCATCTGTTATTTTGAGTGGGAAAGTCACTCAGACTGCGGTGTTTTTGGTTGGAGTGAGGGCATTCGAGCAAAACAGAAAAACAGTCATCTTTGGCTCAGGCTTGCACAGGGCAGTGTACGTAAACAGTGTGTAAGTGGAAAGACTTGCCGAGTGTTTGATATGGGTACAGTCGGCCATGCAGGTGGAAAAACTCCCCGGAAAGGCTTTCCTGAATTCCGTTCTGCTGGCTTGAGGTAAAAAGGAAGCTGACTTTAAGTTACAACTGGAAACAATGTCATAATTTTTTTCATTGCCAGATAAACAGGTTTTTACACAAACAACAAAAGATTATTTGAGAATGTAGACAATGACATTGCTGCATTGTAAATTGATTTGTTTTAACTGTATGGTCAAAGTCAAAGTAGATCAAAGTTGAAGTGTTAGGCTTTTTCAATTGTATTTACGATGTATGAAGGTCATGTGAATATAGTACGCTCCTGTGTATTTGAATTTTTCTTAAGACTACTTCAATACAGGGAGAGATCGTTAGAAAAATGGTACTGTCCCACTATACAAAGATAGCTAGAAAAGTTTTATGGGATTTTTGAAGCATATTTGAAAGTTTCTTGATTTTTTTAAGGTTTGGGAGTCTTTTTGCGTGTACTGTCTTTTGCAGGTGTCAGGTGTGTGTTTAGTGCCCTTGAGCATGATGACAAGAAGATGTGTCAGCAGTCCTGTTAGTTTGGTATGGAGTATAGAGTACTAGTATACTCACACAGGTGCAGAGGGGCCTTGGGAACATGGTTTTGTGTGGAGAGAAGGGATCATGGCTGAAAATCTTACGTGGCAAAGGTTTGAAAAATGCGGGAGCTTGAAGTTCCAAAAAGTCAGCTACAAGATACTGTAAATGTTAACATTTTTGCAGTGAAATTTGGAGTGTAATCAAGTGTTCTGCTTATGTATGATTTTTTTGAGATGGGTAAATCGCATAAACCTTCATACTGTCTTCACACCTCCATGTTCATATTGTATTTTATTATTACACATATCTCTTGGATTGGGAATCAAATACTGTATCCTACATGTGTGGAGCAAGTAGTTGGAACATTTTCTTTCTAAGGTCTTCTGAAGATGTTGGAAATTTCTGTGTGTTTTTCTGTTCGACTCAACCCAAGAACGCAGCTGCCTGGTCTATTCACTATTGTGGTTTTTCCTTTGACTCAAGTTTCTACATAACAAAGTAGGGACAAAAGCAGGGCATTGCCTTGTCAGGTTGGGTCAAAGGTCATTGTTCTCAACAAAATGATACATCACATCTTTGATGTGAAGCTACTGAATCGTTTCTTTCAACAGTGTCTATATGGTGTAGACTTGAAGCAGGCTCCGCTGCAGCCAGCTTACAGCAGCTCTTCTGCCTGGTACCATGTAATGTGTACCTAAACTCAGGTTCAAGTCCGGGGGTTCAGGTTTAGGTCCGGACTTATAAGTCCGAATCTGAACCCGAACTCAAACAGTCAGTGGTTAGCACAAAAGCTCAGTAATGAACACAAAAACAGGATGTTTTCGTCTTTTTATAGCATAGATTTATCAACTATAGAACTTAGAAGGTTTTAGATGGTTTAGAACAAAAAGGAGAATATGAGCAAGAGATTTTATTTGCAAGTCAGAACGTTTAGATTTTTTTTTTACTTGAACCTTAACATTTTTACAAGTCCAGTTCAGGTCCAGGATTTAGGTATGCAGCACTAGTGCCATGTGGTCTTATGGCTTGTGTTTAACCTTGAGCACACTGAAGTAGGCATTTGGCACCCATTCCCCATTGGTTACAAAGTTAAACAGCTGGGAGAAGGTTAAAAATTGTCAAGCATCAGAACACAGTAGCAAGCAGGAAATGGCACCTTAGATTTCATGTTATTGCCATCATTTCAATTGCAACCTAAAAATACTGCAATTTTTTTACCATGCAACAAAGTTTAAGTGCCACAAACCCAAAGAAATTTACAGAATGTGAAGAGAAAGGAATAGCAATATGAGAACACAGCCAGAAAGGTTACAATATACAAGTTACTTATGATTTCGCATGAAATAATTGTGAATTATTCCAGATTGACAAAGAACATGGACATTTGGGATATGGTTTTCTGATTACCATGCCAATATCAACAACATAAGAGTGAACTGAAGACATTGTTTATAGAAGCCCTCAGAAATTTCCCGTTTCCTTTTTGAGTGAAACCACCAAAAATGCAGGAGAACATTGTTGTAAGTCACTTGAAATATCCACCTGCATTTCGCAATATGTAACAACTTAGGTTGATTTTACAGGCTGAAATATTATTCAGTCTTGTTATGATGAATCATATATCGGCAAAAAATTACCAGCAAAGTGTTTCAGACCCTGAGGCAAAGTAATTACCAGTAAGCTTCGAACGGAAGAATTTTAATTGCGAGCCTGTTTGTGTGTTTGTTTGAACAAGGTGTGCAGGTAACCGTGACAAGCGGATATTTTTGGTGGTCAGGTTGTAGGAATTTCTGTAGTAATCCTTGTGAGGGGTTTTCAGGAAGCCTGCGTTCTTTCATGGTGACGTAGACCTTGGAGAAAGCAGTGTAGGTTTTCATGTCAATAGCTTCATAACAGTGATGGAATTTTGAAAAGAAATTGTAGAAATGCCTACTTCTTTATACCTAGTTTTGTAACCAATGTACAAAGATCTGAGCAAAATCTGTTTATGATATTGCAAGTTGTCTGAAATTTTGCTTGTAGTTGTAGATCTAAACACACTAGCCAATGTTTCAGCCCTACCTAAACACGGACCGTACAGTATTTCTGGTATGGTATTAACATACTTCATTGTGATTCATATAATCAAGACTGAAATTTCTTACCTTGTAAAATCTTTAAAAATGCAGACAATTACTGAAGAAATTTTCAGGAAGGTATTTGAAGCCCCCATGTGTACACGTACGTTCAGATTGGGGCATGTTGCCTTTAACTACATAAAGCACAGTTTATAACATGTTTTATACTCAACCAAGGCTATTCAACCTTACACACTTGGCAAAGAGGCCAGCTTTTGTGAATGATGTTTACGGTTTCCTTTAAACTGGGCACTAAATGTTTTTACTACTGTAGGAGTGAGAAATTCTGGATAATGTAAACTGCCATGAGTAGGGAAAGGGCAGAGGCGAAATGTGTTGTGACATAAATAAAAGATTATGATGAAGGAAAGGCTTATTTACTCTCTTTATCTTAGTATTATGAAATATGGAATTGACTGTACAGGGCTAAAAATACTGTGTGCAATTTTTTACTAGGTGCACCTAGATATTTGTATTACATAGTATTGTACAGTAGTGTTAGAAAAATAATAAATTGCTAAAGAATATTTCAGATGCAAACTCTGAAGAGAGGCAGTAAGGTTTTTAATTAGGTTTTGCCGACATTCTCCTTTTTTATGTTGTGCACAGTGCACCCATATTTTGTTCAGTAGATCTATAAATAGTCTCAGTGATTTGTTGTAAGTACATTCTGAGAAACGAAGAGTTGACTTGTTTGGGCCTAAGTGATTACCTGGCTCCACTGAAAACCTTAATCTGTCTTAAGAGGCCGCCTTCTTCAGAAAGGTGGAGCCGAGATCCTAATCTCTGAGATTAGCCCAATTGTTCTTAGGGGAGTGGAGGTATTGTTTCATTTCTCATTAGCCGATTCTTATCTAAACAAACAGCTGTTTTTACAATGCTTTGCTTCTTTTGGGACTATAAAATGGCTGTTACAATTTCTGGGCTGTGCATTTGGCATTGAGGCTGTGATTCATCTACAGCATTATCCAAACCAGTCACCATTAAGATGCTAATTTCTGCATTTTGGGCTCAACAGAATCTTTTCTTCATACTTGCACAGGTGCAACTAACATTGAAAATCACCTGTTTAAGACAAATTTTAGCGGCACCGCTGTACCATGTAGATTTTAGGATTACATTGAAAACATATGTGTTCATTTCTATTGGATACAAAAAAGCCACATATACCTACGATTGCAGGATAAGGTGCAAGTAGACATCAGAAACTACAATTTTAACTGCACTAACCTACATATGCAGGTAGTATTTCCAGCTTTGCTATTAAAGAACACTTCTCCGTAAGCCAAAGTGTATTTTCCTGATGTTCACTGCCTGGTTATAATAAAGGCAGTCAAATCTATGGGAAACGCATTATAAGAAAGCATACATACATCACTCTGTGATTATTTTTTCGGAGTTGTAAATCATTTCCAGACTGTATGAAGTCAACCACCTCCTTACAACACAGGTTGGGCTAAGACAGGCAAGGGGTCATTGACTCTAGCATTCGTTGTCCTATTTCTGGCAGTTTGCATAAGAGACGGATTTATAGTAGAGTCCAAATCACATGCTTGAACTGACAATCATTTGCCTTTTAACTTTTCTTTGCTTGAAGGTTGTCTGGTAGTCTCAAAAAATGTTACAGGTTGGTGGTTTAGTCTGTGAAAAGGAAAGGTATATTTTTTTGATAGAAATAATCTTAAGTCAGAGTTTATGTATAGCTTTACCTTGACTTTGGGTGAAAGGAGACAGGTTCACATGGTATGGGGTACAACTTACAAGGAAGTAGGCCAATGTGTTGTATGGCTAAAAATAGCCACCTGCACAGTTACAGGAAAATGTCTGAAGTTGTAGAAAAAAAAATCACATGCTGTAAATGCCTTTCGTGGTGACTTGATTTCATGTTAGGGAGAAAATGAAGTGTTTGCTGGGGTTTTAAGGGGGTTGAACCAGTATGGCGGACAATTACAAGACATAAGAAATTTCACATTGATTTTAAGTTCATGGTGAAGAGGTGACAGCCCAAAAAATGTGAACATGAAACCACTGCAAACAATTGAATATGTACAGTATATTCTAGTGTAAGAAGTTAGCACTACTTCCAAAGTTTCTTATATGAGTTGCACACACACATTCTTCTAAACTTGCAAGTAAAAACCCATACCACATTGGTCAGTGATTGTTTTGATAAGTCATAATCCTGTAACAATAACATAAAGATAAAGCCTTGCCAACGCTAGTGTCTTATGACTATGAGCACAATATGCACACATGCTCCTGAACTAGCAAGTAAAATCCCATACTACCATCCTTGGTCGGTGATTGTTTTAATAAGCAAGTCATAATCCTGTAACACAGGCCCTGCCAATACTAGTCCGGAAGTTTCTACCCAGTCCCACAAAAGTCTACACATGCCACGGAACTGCCAAACCCTAATCCTCGGTTTCACTGGTGCAACAAGTGGCGCTCACACGGCTGCGTATTTACACTAGGGGAGGCTCTCTGCCCCCTACTGGGCTTGGAATGTAAATCGGCCGCGCTGGTTTTATGGTTGGCGGGGTTGGCATACCGCTGGGCAGTGTCTGGCAGCCTTGGCTCAAGTTCAAAGTGGTGGGGGGTGAAGAAGGGGTCAGATGGTTCCTATGGTGGAAACAGAGCGCTGGGATTGGAGCAGTTTGTCCTCACCTCATTTACTGGCCCACATTTCTACATTGGTGGAGATGCTTCTTTTGGCAATGCCTCGAAGCTGGTGTGTTACGCCCAAGGGCGGTTATACAGGCTATACAGATACAGAACGCCCCCCCTTACAATAAATTTCGCGATGGTTTTAAGTTTGCGGTGAAGAGGTCACAAAAGAAACGTGGACATAAAACAAAGTTGCAAACATTTGAACATGTACAGTAGTTTAAAAAGTTAACAATAAGTAGTGCCATAGTAGACAAGGGTAACTAGAAGATCAACTTGAAAACATAGCTTAAGTAAGGGGAAAGACTGATAGTGAAAGTGGTCTTTTTGATCAGTTAAGCTCAAACAAACTCAATGGACAGTTGAGCTACTCTTCCACCGGTCGTGACAGAGAAGACAGACGCTATGTACGTACAGTATTTACAGGTTCATTGTACTGGGGAAAGTACAATGAACAGTGGACTCTTTCCAGCAGCGTGAATGTTGGTTGAACGACACAGCCAGGATTCAAACTCACGACTTCTTGGTTCAGAGGCAGGGTCACTGAACTATGCACCGTACCTTGGTACATGAAGTTTCCTGGAGTGAATATGTTATAGTCAAGTTTCTAAAGAGTGTTTCAAATATAGAGGACATCCTGAAAATTGATAGTATACTACTATGTATAGAAAATTGTATCCATGCTCACAGCTTGCTCTTACAATAGATCATCGTTTTGTTGTAATACTTAAAAAAGAAAAGGTGATATTGTAGAAAGGCTGCCCAAAAGAATGTTTCCTGTGCATTTTATAGATCAATATAGCAAACGCAAATCCATATATACCCATAAACTCAGAATATAGACCAGTGCAGGTTAGGTACAGGTAGACATCAGAAATACCTGCACAGCTCCAATTTATCCAGCATTGACCTGCCTTACTTTTACATAAAACCCAATCAGGTTCTTCAAAGTCATTGTCAGCGTGACCATGGTAGGCTAGCGCTCCAGTCCTACCCAGGTGTCGGTATGTCTGTGATCTTGCTGAATGCCCGTAACTCAAACCAGGTCTTGTCTTGCCCTGCTGTCAATGAGCCAGGCCTCCCTGCCAGAATAGCCCACACCTGGAAGGCCAGGAAAGAAAGCCAGTTTTGTGCATCCTTTCTGATTAGTGTCTGGCCTCCCCCCCCAGAGATTTCAGTGTTGTACCAAGCATAGGAACCCCTATACTGCGATTTGAACCCCCTATGCTGTGATTTTGTCCCATGCTGCTTTTCAACCAGTGTAGAGGTGTGTTTTTTTTCTGGGGAGAGAGCTATGACCCTTCGTGAATCTTAATAAGATATTGCCTAAGATTTGGTTCTAGAATAAGGCTATAACAGAGGGAAAGTTTTACTTCACAAAAGTGAAAAGTGACGATCCTCAAAATACAGGGAAAAGAATCCCATGGGGTTATGACTTTTCAAAAATATTCTGGGGGAGGATGCAGCCCCCCTCTCCCATATACAGTCTTATCTCTGGTTTGTCCTTTCAATTGTAATTTTGAATGATCCGAAAACCAAAGAAATTAATTGGAATGGCCACATAGAGACATGGAGCTAGCTTATCCCCCCTCCCAAGAACTTGTTGGGCATCCATGGTTAGATGTTATGCCACCCAAACCAACCGGTTAAATAAAGTAAATAGCTGAAACTGAAAGGGTACCGGCCTGCTTGCAAGATCGTGGCTGAACATGCAAAATATAGGAAAACATTTACACACAGACAAGCCGTGTACAGTGGGCTTTGGTCTTTAATGCTCCAAGTTTCGTGGGCAAGGTACAAGCCAAGTTCTGATGACCTTGGCAATGGAAAGTTAAATCTCTGGGTATTTGGTGGTGAGAATGGACTGTACCAAGAGGCATTCAAAGCGAGGGGGTAAATCAGGAAAACACTGTGCCAAGAGTATGAATCTTTCTCCATATTGTACAAGAAAGTTGGAGAATTATGATCGAAATGTATAAAAAAAGAAATCTCGACCAGTATATGCATATGTTGTATATACCACCTGACCAAAATATCCTGGGAACCAAGTGCACTAGCCCTTCAGCTGTGACCTTGCTCTTGTCCTTGAAGACTTGTTATTTGACAGGTAACCTTGATTTTAGAATGGTTTATTGACTGGTCATGTAGCAAAACCATTCTAAAGTGGTTTTCAAATATAGTGCTTCAAATCACAGTTTTACTAATAAGGCTCAAAATAGCTCTTCATGGCATGTAGGCTATTTGCCTTGTATGACTAAGTTCTGCACTACAGCATTGTTTCAACTCTAAAATCAAAACACCACAAAAGCCTCCTTTTCCCTCCTACCGTTAAATAAAATGACTGCAACGGTAGATGAATTTACACTAACTTCTGACTTGTATAGGTAAGATTTGTCTGTACCACTCAAGTATGCACAAGAAGTGTATTTCGAGCTGTGCTAGTTAAACCAGGGTGTGTCTTTCCTTCCTGGATCAGAAGATGGTCGAGGACCTTAGTTCAGGTCATCAATTAATTTTGGTAACACAAATTGGGTCCTCTGCATTTTGCTGTCACCTGTGACAAATGGAAGTCTCTGTTTTCGGGCCCAAACGTCCACTTTAATCAGCTTCTCTGAGCAAGGTGAAGGTGGTTACAGCTTTGTTTGTAGTCTTCTGGGAGTCAGTCACTGTCAGGGTGGCGCATGGCGGTCCAGTGGTGGGACACGCCCCCTCCTGAGTTTGGAAGGTCATTTTGTATTTTTGGAACACATTTGGCTGCAATTTTAGGGGAGTTAAGCTTTACATTTTGCCTTAAGTTGTATTCTCAAGAGACAAGAAAATTATTCATTAGAAATACCTGTTTTTGAAAAGTGGTATCTATAGCGCAGGATGACGTTGATCCATTCGTGAAATGATAGGATCCAAAAGATCCGTGTTCTTTGCCAAATGAATTTACCTGACAATGCTCCCCAACCTGATGAAGCAATTTGTAGAAGAATAAACAAAAGCAGGCACGCAGCATGGTAGCAGCTGGTAATATTACACTTAAGTAACAACCTGTCACACCTAACCTATGTACATCTAATTAAGTGTTGTTTAAAACTTAGTAAAGATGCTCCTAGTTTATTGTCCTTGTGTCACAGGTTACAGCCAATCAGAAAAAAAAGTGATTTAAACAAATTTTTTTGTGTGTTTGACCAGTGTAAACATCATATCTTGTGTATTGTCTGTTGGTTTGTTAAGTTTATTGTCTGTATGTCACGGGTTACAGCCAAGCAGAAAAGTGAATCAAGGGTTTAAACAAATTTTCCCATGTTTGTGTAGGTGTGAGCCTGTGTGCGGCGGTGGACACGACATGTGAGTTCTTCGATAATACCGAGTGCGAGCACCCGGAGAACTGTAACGCCACCTCCAGGTTCGTCATGTGTAAGGACGAACAGCAGCAGGACGAAGGCAAGAGGAGCCACTGTTATGCACTCTGGAAAAACGAGTCCAACGTCATAACCCTTGTCAAGAAGGTAAGATTAATCTTTTTTTAAATTATATGCTGTAGTTTTATTTAAAATGATTTCGGAAAACGATTCTGAAAAACCTATGTTAAACCTTCCCTCTGCTGCCTGTAACCAATAGAAAATTAGGTGCCAAACAGCTACGTCAGTGTGATAAGGGTTAAGAAAGTTGGTTTGCTTTGGATGCCCATTAGTAGCATACATCGCAGTGACTTGAGGCTGCTTGATTACTTAGCAATCCTAAAATTTGTTTTAAGGTTTATAAAAAAACAATCTACGAAAAACGAGTCCACTGTTATAAGCCACGTCAAAAAGAAGAAAGAAATGAAATTGATTTTGCCTTATATCTATTCAGACTGACAAAGAAGAGCAATCACAACTAACGAAGAGGATAGAAAATTGCTTCCGAGGAGTTCAAATATTTGAACTTGAATTAAGTACATTTTCAAAGTCCCCACCCAATTTTAACAGTAGCAATCCACAAAGCAACCCAGATGTGTCACCTAAGATTTCATTGTTGAACTTGACAAGTAGGTTTATTGGATACTGTTGGAGTTACGAAGGTCAAGGTAGCCTTCAGTGCTATTGGACATCTAGCAGTTAGGCCTAGAAAAATTAAAGTTGTGTTTCTGATTACAGTCCTAAAAAAATTAGGGTCGGTAGGTAGGGGTTCCTTTTTTAAAGATTTCGGCCGAAGGTGATCTAACAACTGTTAAAAATGTAAAATTGAAATGCATCAGGACACTGTTAGTTTCAACATCATTTTTTAATTATACAGTGATGTATTGCACAAGCACAATTTTTCTACTGCAACATAAATGAGTAGAACATGTTGGAAAATGACTATATAACGTTTTCATCCTTCAGATTGAAAATTTTGTGTCCCTTGCCATGGTTGATCCAAAAAGAACGGCTAGGGTTGGCAGGATTTTGCTAGGGACGTGTTGGAAAATGATTCTGGAACGTTTTCATCCTTCAGATTGAATATTTTTGTCCCGTGCCAATGGTCGATTCAAAAAGAACGGCGGCTAGGGTTGTTAGGATTTTGATAGGGACGGTCGGGTAACCGGAAAAACACAACATTTTTTTCCTAGGCCCCATAGAAGGCAAGGGATCTCAGAAATCTGCTGATGAGCGGGCTTCGCTGACAGCATGTGATCGCTGGTTGTGCTGAAACTGGAAAAAGAATGATGGCTCCCTCTGTAGATATTGGCTACAGGAGCTGTTAAACAATTGGGCTGTCCGTAGTGTTCGACTTGGCTATATTGATGTCAGGAAGCCGGTTTTGACACCCTGGCGTGATAAGGCCATGCCAATGAAATTGGTTGGTTCCAGGATTTTGAGAAGATAATCTTGAGCTAGGAAATCAACATGAAAACAGAGTCAGAGAGGAGGTCTGTATTGTGGAACACACAGTTTCAGGGAGTGCACATAGTTGGATTCATGTTTTCTTTAGTTGCTTGTTTGGTAGCTAAACATGCAATTCTCTTCTGCAAGTTCTAGACTTGTACCATGACCTCCCAATGAAGTTGGTCCATATAGCTAAGTTTCTCAATGTTTTTCAACATTTCACTATTCCTTACCTTGGTGTCCAAAGAATGGGGTCGCTAGTCCGCGCAAGCGAGTTTTATATCTTGACTATGTTGTTGTTTCAGGGTTGCTGGTTGGACGATAACGACCGTTACAACAAGTCGGAGTGTTATATATGTTTATATGTTGACTGTTATGTTGTTTCAGGGTTGCTGGTTGGACGACAACGACTGTTACGACAAGTCGGAATGTTATGAGCATGAGGAGCAACCAGAAAACGGGATGTTCTACTGTTGCTGCGAGGGGAACCTCTGTAACCAACACTTTGATCACATCCCCATCCCACAGCCAGATAGATCAACAGCAGGTAAGTCGTTTTGTTTGTTTGTTTGTTTGATTTGCATATCTGGTAAACCGCCTCATGGGGTAAAACGCCAGGTTTGTACTGAAGAATATGTAAGCTGCATATCCAAACAGATTTATTTGTACTCAAATCGGGAAGAACCCCTGCTCTTTTTGATAAGGGTTGTGGGTTCTTTAACATATGCTTGAGGTGTGGCTCTCCTCAAACTCCTGGCCAAGTCAAGTGAAGATATAAGGGTAAAGTTCCTTTCCCTAGGGTACAACATTGGGGCCTGCTAGGGATTCAAACCCATAACCTTTGTATCCCAAGTCAGTAATCCTGACCAAAAGACCACTTTGGCGCCTTACGTAAAGCTGCATTGAGATATGTTTAAAAATGTATACCTTTGTAGGGCTTAAGTTCACAGCGAAGAGCTTACCAAGATTACCTCCAACCTAAAACCACCTCGAACATTTCTGCATCAATCCAGCATATTTCCCAGGAATGGATCGTAATGCCTACAAAAACAATGTGAGGTAGTCTCAGCTGTGGCGGTTGTTTTACCCCTGGAACGCCGAAGTCTCCCCCACACTGCCAGGTCTGTTGGAACCTCCGTTCCAGTTTTGATGAGAGTTTGGTATAAAAATACAGGCGACATTTGGGCTGTATTAGTCTGGGCCTGATGTCAGCCACCAGATCAAAGTGAGAATGTGGGGTGTTATTGACTGTGGTGCCAGGTCACATAAGGCCAGGTAAACCTGATAGTGTAGGCCAGTCCAGGGTGAATTGTTGGTTGTCGGAATCATATGGATAATCTTAAACTGGTAGATAAAAAGATTATTTTAAAAAATAGTGTAGATGATTTATATTAAGTTAATGCCAAGCTAAAAGGTCAACATGAAAAAAGAGACAGAGAACATTTGACTGGCAGATAACAAGCAAAACAAGAGCTTTTAAAAAAAGCTGGCGTTTCGGCTACGTTTATAAGTGTGAATTGTCTTTTCCCTTTACTTGAAGTAAAATCTGCCAGAGGAAGTCACTCAAGGGCTGTTCAGTCTATAAGAAAAATTGTCATTTTGGGAAATGAGTACTGTTTTAATAGAGAAAGGCAGATTGGGGAAAGCAATTTTGAAGTTACGTCACTTAACTTAAGTGCTTTTGAAAAAGCTGGTCTTGGCCTACAACTTGTGCTTATTTGTAAAATGTATAATAGGCTCATTATAAAAGCTATCAATGTAATTATGTACATGGCACGCAATAAAACATAAAATTTGAAAAAGCACCATTGAATCATCAGCACTATGGTAATTAAGTGAAATAGAAGTTCATAACAGCTAAGGTTCTATCTAAAATGACTACCAAATGTCAAACAAATCAACAGCTACCTCATCCGTATTATTCTGGTTTCCGCATTTACAACATTTCTTCCTTATTTTCCTGGGTAATTTTGCTAAAATTCATGAAAATTCCCATAGTTTTGTGCCGAGGGGCGCCACTTTCCACGTCCGTGTTGTCTGAATGAAGTCGATACTGAACAATGGAGCATTTGCTACTGTAACAAAGAATCGCTGTTTTGCAAACAACATCAAGAGCCTCTGTTTACATCGGGGATAGAAGTTTAGTGGCGAGTGTTTTGCAAGAATCATCTTACCGCGCATAGGAGCCGCTGCACGGTATTTTCCATTACAATGAACAGAAAAATTCGAATGCCGGGTTTGGAATCTATGAAGTCCTGTTCATAAGACAAAGGCCTTGTATATATTAAATGAATATTTAAAAATAACAAATATAAAATATTTCTTTATTTATTAATGAAAAAAATGATATTCATAAATATGATATTGATAGATTAATATGATATCAATATATATTTTTGATATTCAATATCTAAAAAGAAAAAAAAAATTCATGCACGGACACGAACCCGGATCTTCTGGGTCCGAAGTGCTTCGCGTTGCCAGATCGGCCAAGCTGCGGTACGTATTTACATACTTTGGACGTAATGCTATAACCTCACTATATGGTATCATTTATGCCGATTTTTGCTCGTTTTCTTGACGAAATCATTTTTTTTCTTCTGCAATCTTGTGGAATAGATGTAATATGGTCATTTTTCAGGATATCAAAGTCCGAAACCACAATGCAATGATATTTCCGAACAGTTGTAGCAGTTACATGCGGTCGCCGTCCTGTGTCACATGCAAATCTAGCGTGCCTGCCTTTTCGTGCTCTCTTGCCATATAAGGCAACGGCTATACAAGGATTTGAGAACGTATTGCCATATAAGGTCTTATTGTGTGCGACACAGTGTTGAACCAAGCTTCCCTGCTTCCCTGGTCCTTGCTTGAAGGTAAAAGCCAGGACAATGCGTTCCGGCGCGCATGCGCCGAAACGCAAAAACTGACAAAAACAGCGTAGATGGTTTGAAACTTCACAACTTTTGCTTGTTGGCTGCTCGATTTATAAACTTGAAGATCAACATGAAAAGAGAGTCTGAGAAAAAGTCTTACCTAAATGGTTTATATGATTTCAGGGAGTAAATATAGTGAGATTCAAGTTTTTATTTAATCCTTTTGTATATATCTTGGCCCCTTCACTCAAGTTTTACTTTAAAATGTCAAAAGTGCAAAAATAAAAGTAGGGAAAAAACTAAAGAAGACAGATCTTTAGAAACAACCTGGGTAAATTTGAAAGATGAAGATTTGACAAGAGTTTGGGTAGGAGAAGATTTTAAACTTGATATGTTTTGCTTGTACAGTGTAACTTATTTGTTGATTGCCTATTTGTTGTTGTTTTCTCCAGAAACACCACGCACAATTCCGATAGACAACAACAAGGAGTTGTTCCGGTCGCTGATGTATTCGCTGTTCCCCATCTGTGGGATAGCTCTCGTGGTGGCCGTCACTTTCTACATGTACAAACGCCACAAGTCAGAGCACATACAGGTGAGCACTACCAACACGTACAGTATGCACTTAGACAACTTTCTCTGGACTATCCCAAGGGCGCTTTCTGGAGATTGAACTTTGATTACGTTCTGTATAATATCTTTGCCAATAAGGTCAAGTTTTAACTTGTATTTCTTTGTTAGGTGATGTTAAAGTAAGAGGATAGCTCAAAACGTCAGATTTTTGTGAAAATAAGAAACTGGTTTCCCCAAGTATCTTGTCCTTTTCTTAATCCTTTTTTATATTCCGGAAAAGAAATCCAGAAAGAGCTCTTAAACTTTGATAGTTAGCTTGATACTTCCTATATTTCGGACAATTTGATATTGTCAGTCCCCTTTCCTATCGAAGGATGTTTGCACATAAATGTCACAACTCATCTAGAAGAAGAAACACTGCCGCAATGTTGGTGGGTGGGTAGATGCAAGATGGCTACCAGACATATATCCCGTTCTGTTTCCTATAATCATGGTCTCAGTGACTTAAAAAGACATTCTGCGAGGCCCTGGAAACAATACATGACTGAGAGAATCAAGGTATAAAGAATGAACCAACCAGAAAATTCAAAGCTTATGATTCTGAGAAGTAATTATTCATAATATTTTGCTTTCTAAACATGTAGAGGCAAAAAAGAGGCCGATGTTAAAATTTGATACTTTTTGATCTGAAAAATCACATAAATCTTTAACACACCAACATAGCGGACTTTAGATAACATCATAGTCATGTGACAGCGAACACCCTCTTAGGAGTAGAACTTAATACTTTCATGAAAAAAGTAGACAGACAGCAAAACTAAGATTTTGCTTGTTCTCACAGTGTTTTACACGGCACAAGACCGAACACGTGCAGGTAGGGCCGACGTTACCTTCCGTAGCTTCGCTCTCTGTGGTTGTGATCAGTCCATGTTGCTAGGACGCCCCTTTGCGTGATGTTTTTTACGCTAGCGCAAATACTCGCTTGAACCACAATCAATTCATTTCCTTGGTTCTTGGACATAAAAGTGTAAAATTTTTAGCAAAAGGACAGGAGGAAAACATAGGGCCATGAGAAAAATCTACAAAATAAGTATTTTCCAAAATTGATTTCCTGGTTCAGCAAATTTATCTTTTTCAAATCCGAGAACCAACAAGGCGAATTGATGTGGCCGTACGCTGCTAGTTTTGTTTAGCTTTCTTATAAAGATGATTTCTTCTTCCCATTGAAGTGAATGTGCTGATGATCACAGACATATTATTCTATGGCAATTCTACAGACTTCCTTGATTTCCTGAAATTTATCAATTTTTTTCTTTTGCAAAATGATTTTGTATAAAATGATATATTTTTTGTAAGAGATTTATAAGTGATTTATAGAAATCGAAGGTTGTTGCTGGATGAGGAGATTGTATGGTGAATATGCAATGATGGACATGAAGAGGGATGGGGGGAGTTGTGTTGTCGGTGTGCTACAGTAGCTGGTGAAGTCTCCTTTGATTAGCACACAACTTCAGTCCCATCCAACCTTTTCTTGTCTGCATGTGTATGTATATGTGTGTGTGTGTGTGTGTCACAGTGCGTGTGTGTACATGTGTGTGTGTGTATATATATGTATGTTTGTGTATGTCTGTGTGTGGGCATGCTTGCTGTGTGTATACATGCGTGTGTGTATGCTTACTGGGTGTATAGATATGAGCAAATGTGTGTGTGCATGCATGCTGTGCATTTGTACGCATGCATGTGCATGTGTGTGACCATTTGTGTACACACACGTGCGTGTGTGTTTGTGTATGTGTGAGTATATGTGCCTTGGTACATTGGTACACATGTTCTGGTGTGAGTGTGTTCCTGTAATATCATTATGTTTCATGTATAAACTCTTTTCCACAGATCCCTACCCAGGACCCTCTGCCGCCGCCCCCCTCCCCCCTGCTGGGACTCCGACCTCTGCAGCTCCTGGAGGTGAAGGCACGTGGGCGGTTCGGTGCGGTGTGGAAAGCGCAGCTACTCAACGAATACGTCGCTGTGAAGATCTTTCCACTGCAGGTATGTTACACAGTGTAAGCTTTCAAACAAAGGTTGCCCAAACACTTTTTCACCTCGTTAGGCCATTTTGATTTGATTATATGGATGACATGCGCGCACGCGTTAATTTTCGTCTGTTTCCAACAACAACAACAAAAAGTTTTGGCCATACTGAAAATCATTAAAAGCAAAATGAGAAAATACATGCTGTAAGTTGCAAAGCAGTTTTCGGAAAATGGATAGTAATGTCCTAGAATGCCAAAGTCAATTCCAATGTCAGAGAACAAAAAAGAAGAACCTATATTTCGATACACCATACTCTTTGTGTTTAGTTTTGTTCATGTTTCCTGACCACATAGATTTCATAATGAAGGCAACTTTTTTTTTTTCAAACTTTTTTTTTTATTCGCACGCTCGTATCAGTTTTGGGGTTCCCAGAGGATGTTATCCATATAGTGAAATCAACATGGCCTAAAGCACTACATGTACATTAGGGGTGGGTACCGGTACAGAAAATTCAGGTCCGGTCCAGGTCCAGGTCCAGAGGGTCAGGTCCAGGTCCGGACCTGTACCTGTACCTGATTAAAGTAGTGTCGCAGTACATCATCAGGGTTCTCCCCAGAAATTTAGAGTATACCGGAGGAGGGTGCAAAGCGCCCGAGGCGACGCGCCTTGGCGCGGCGCTGGGGGGGTGGCCCGGAGGGGGGGTTCCCCCCCCTCCGGAGGAGGAAGCTTTAGCATTTGGGCTGTTTCAAGTACAATTGGAGGCCATTTCCTGCAACTTCAGGTTTACTTCTTACCTACAATGACAAGGAAAAGAGGCAGGAAAAATCTTCAAGCCAAGTTCACTATTTTGAAAACACATACACTTTATTAGTATATCTTTCTGACATCATCTTGCTGGCTTTTGCTTAATCTTCATCATCTGCTCTTGGGAAAGAAGATGCAATCAGGTAGGCAAAGAACACTACATTCATCCCTATCACATATACAGAAAAATGCAAATAACCCTCATGTAGGATATAAACTAACAAAAATTTTGAAATTGATTTTTTTTTTCAAAAATTGGGCATAGGTTCCCCGCTATGATCCCTTACCGGGGGCCAACGGTGCCTTCAAATTCAACAAGAGAAATAGTATACACAACTTCAAGTCATGTATTTTCTACTTGGAACTTGAGGCAAATCACAAAGGAGAAAAAATGTGGAGAACATTGGGCAAAACCTTCTCATTATTGATATTTTTTTTCAACTTGATAAAATAAAACATCAAAAACTATGAAAAAAAAGACAACAGAAACCTGTGAATTTTCTAATATAGAATGTTATGAATTTTCTTAAGTATTTCACACATCAAAATCCCAACATACACTCAAAAAGTTTCCTGTAAAACCTCCAGCTTGTTGCTGCTCCAAGGCCCCTTTCAGTCTGAGAAAATGGAACGTTCCACTACAGCATATAACGTGACATTCCAAGCCGCAGATTCAAAGAAAACATTGACCTCAAAAACCATATTTGAATAAAAAAAATTACATGATCTTTTAAACTTTTAAATAGATATTAAATTCCTTTATTTTGTAGTTTTCTAAAAGTTTTATACTTTTTTTTTTCATGCTCATGACATCAAATTTTCAAGCCCGAATCTGCAGTGAAATGTGAGGCTAGTTTCTGTCTAGTCTCTTTGTAAACAAAACAAAATGGCGTCGTAGCGGCGATCCCGAAGATTGGGAAGAAATTCATGCACTTTCGTCGGTTTGGGGACTTAACAAGCAACACCAGAAGCGAAATAACACCATGTACTGTATTTTTATGGTTAATATTGCTAAAATGGAGCAGCCATTTTTCGACTGGATCGCCGATTTTGTTTTAAAAAAGTGCAGAATTATTTCGTCAACCAAACATGTGCTGTCAACAAAATTGAACAAAGTTTTGACTTTTTTTATCAGTTTTGGGACTAAAAACACACACCGAATTTGAAACAAACCCCCACACGATGTTTTCAAATGTAGTAGTGCTACAATGAACCAGGCATTTTTCTGCTGCTTGCCGATTTTTGGAAGAATTTACCAGAATGTTGCAGAACTGGCGGTAGGTGATTTTCACAAACGTGTACTGTAGCTCAAAAAAAAAATAAACTTCTTTCTGACCCGTTGGCTGTGATTCATGAAGTAAATACAGACAATTAGCGTTGTTTGCATGAAAATGGGATTTAGGGGAGTCGGATGCTTAACCAATAATGAGATTCTTTTGTCACCGGCGTTGTAGCGAAATGGTCCATTGTTTTTCGAGTATCCGATCCATTCACAAGTTTTTACAGACAATGCCGACGGAAAAAGTGACGCCGCTCGGCCCAGAATTCTGCGTATTTTCATGAATTTTTGCCAAATTATCCAGAAAAATTGGGAAGATAAACCCTAAATTTGAAAATGAGTATACCGGCGCAGAGCTAGGAGTATACCGGCGGCACGCCGTTGTTCCGTTGTCTGGGGAGAACCCTGATCATATTTTGGAGAGCCAGACACAAGTTAAGGTCTATGTGAGTCCTACAAATCATGTTCAAATTGTATATTAGAATAATGTGATAATTCTCGGTGCACACTAATGTGCACTCGCCGTCTGTTGACTCATCTACATATGATTAACAGCTAATGTCTTCGCAAAAGGAAACCATGACTCGTTAAATCTGCTTATTTTGTATTAGACCGGTTATGTGCGACCGCCTGCTGGTAGCCTGGTACTGTGAATTTTCTAATCGGTCCATAGGCCGGTCCACTGATTTTTTCTGGACCGGTTTTTTTGGACCGGTCCATAAGAAAATACCGGTTTTGTACCGGTACACTGTACCGGTACCCACCCCTAATGTACATCCTAGAAATGTAAAACAGATTTTCTTCCTCTTAGTCTTATATTCCAATTTTCCATAACCTTCAGGACAAGGCGTCCTGGCAGGATGTCTTCACCTTTCTTCTTGTTGGTTTCTCGTGTAGGCTATTCTCTTGTTTTGTCAACGTCTTAGAAATATATGATATATCTTCTTACTCTTACGTTCCAATTTTGCGTAATCTTCAGGACAACGCTGAACGAGCAGGACATCTTCAATTTTCTTCTTGCTTGTCTCTCTTGTAGGCTCTTCTCTGTCAGTGTCTTAGGAATATAGACTACATCTTCTTAGTCTTATGTTCAATTTTGTGTAAATCTTCAGGACAAGGCGTCCTGGCTGAACGAGCAGGACATCTTCACCACTCAGCTGATGAAGCATGACAACCTGCTGCAGTTCATCGCGGTGGAGAAACGCGGCGACGGACTCGAGATGGAGCTCTGGCTCATCACCGATTTCCACGAGCGAGGCTCGCTCACCGACTATCTGAAGGTTTGTTTTTGTTTATTTATGTTAGTTGTTGTTATGTAGGTGTTGTGGGTTCTTTAAACATGCATGAGGTTTGGCCCTCCTCAAACACGTCATCCTCAGCTTCACGTCCCATCTGAAAGGATGTCCCTAACCGAAGCTAGGTACTCATTTTGACCTGAGTCGAGCGACAAAAAAAGGTGTACATTTGTTTTTACTTTCTTAAAGTCGTGTCATCTTCTTTGATCTGAATTTAAGCCACACCAACAATTTTTGTTGTTGCACAGTTTTGAGAATGACGCTGAACAAAAAAGGATCAACATGAAAACAAAGTCTGTTGAGAAAAGTCTGTACCTTTGTAAACGCAGGTTTAGGGCGTGGATATAGTCAGATTCAAGTCTTTCTCCCAGCCCTCTGTTGTCATCTTGTCCTCTTTCTTGTTGTACTGAAGGTTCTTGCCAGGTTAACTGAAAAGACGGAAACATTCTGCCAGAAAAACTAGCTATAGGTTCTTGTTTGATTATTACTTTAAGATATTAAGGAAACAACTAAGTCTGGCCTTAGGTAAACAGCAAGTGTCTTTCTAACATGTGTTTGATGAAAAAACATGACTCCAACACTACCATACCATACCAACACTGGGACAGAACCTTGTGCTATGCACAGAAAACCCAGGCATTTGTTATCATGTTTATGTCTCTTGTCTGGAGACGAGCTACAATTTAAGTCTTACAGCTAGAAAAACAAGCTAGAAAAGCATGTTTTGGAGCAGTGACCGTAGAGCATATGTAAAAACAGTTTCGCATTCTATGCAGTCAACGATCTTTAGAAGCTTTCAGACCAAATTAGCCTAGAAATCTTGCTATGTAAATGAAAAGCGACATTTGTGTTCTGTTTGGGAGCTGGCGCATCTTGTGGCCAGATGTGAGAAGGGTTGATACAGTGGCTGGTTTGGTTAGATGTTTTTTCTGCAGAATTTGCACTAGCTATCAACTATACATTGTGGAAGCACATAAAGCTTAACCTTCTGCCTCCTGAGGTGGTCTTTTGGCAGCAGACCTGTATTGGTTAATGTGTTAGGCAGCTGGGAGAAGGTTATGAACGTTTGTTTTAGACCAAACTATGCATATGTTAAAGTATCTTCCATCTATAATGAGAAGTAAACTGTTCTCCTACAGCACAGTAAGTTTGAAATGTGTGTGTTTCAGGCCAAACTAAGTTGATTTCCCTCTTCCAAGGATTTTGTGTTTAAGATGTAGTTCAACAGATGATTTTTTGGGGAATAGGTACACTGGTGCACCTAACCTTAAAAATTTAGGTGCACAGCAAAATTGATGTTACAAAGCTTACTGCTTCTCTTAAGAGCTTGAATCTGGAAATGTCAAGAATATGCTGTAGTATATTAGTGTTCAATCGGTACACCTACAGTCGAAAATAAGTGCACAGCTCCCAATTTGGGTGCACAAAGATTCACTCAGTACTTCAAGCCCTCGGGGTTAAATCTCAATCCATTGATTTGATTGAACAAATGTGGCCCTTAGTCGAGGGGAACATTGTTGCACTCTCACTTCCTATTGATCAACGGAGCTTTCAATAAGTGTTAAGTAATGGGGCGGAGGTAAGGAGCAAAATTGTGGAGGACCTTTTACTGTAATAACCTTAAAACCAAGCTGACTCTAACATGTCTTGACATGCTTTTAGAATTCTATCAATACATGAAGTTTTTGAAAGTAAACAATGGTGTCACTCCCCAAGGGATGGTAGCAGTATCTATGATGTGCCTCATAAGAGATACATATTATGTGATATTTGTGACTTTACGTAACAGTGCTTGTCTTATACATTTGCATTTTTGTGACTTTAGCATAGCAGTGAACTGTTTGATCTTTGTATTTGATCTGTTTATGGAACTCAACCTGAATTTTTTTTTTTTTTTTTTTTTTCCTTGCAGGGTCACTTGTTGAAATGGAGTGAGATGTGTCATATTGCGGAGACGATGGCCCGCGGACTGGCCTACCTTCATGATGACGTGTCTGGCCGCAACGGGGAGTACAAGCCCGCCATCGCACATAGGTACGCAGGGATCAAAATTCATTTTCCGTTCGTTCAGACCCTTTTCCCAAAGAAAGCTGAACAGCTTGTCTATTCATTGAATTGCAGTTTTCTTGTGTTGGACTCAAAGAATAAATCTTAAATCATGTTACCGTAGACCATGTACAAGCATTTATGTTGATATGAAAGTCCATCTCTGTTGATAAAGAACAAGGAAATGTTCATACTTTTTAACATGTAATTTTGTGTCTATGCTTATGTTGCTAACTTGTTTTGCAGGGACTTCAAGAGTAAAAATGTACTTCTGAAGCAAGACTTGACGGTGGTGGTGGCTGACTTTGGACTGGCCATGAAGTTTGACCCGGGCAGAAGTTGTGGAGATACCCATGGCCAGGTATATCTTCAGCCTCATTATTATCTGCATGAAAAATGGAGATATTATTGTGTGTGTCTGTGTTTCCAGACTTTTGTAGTTAGCATAACTCAAGAACCACTTTGTGTATTGTATTTTAATGATATTTGGTATGTGGGTAGGTGTTGAGAAGACGAAGGTTAAGGTCGATTTTTCAGTAACTCCTTCTCTTTGAGTTAAGGATATTCAAGAAGTGATGAAAGGATTACAAGCATTTTTTATATTCTAGTAGTTAACTTTTGGGCCCCTTTGTGGGAACTACAGTGAATTTTGTTTATAAACATTTTGTTGTTGTTGTTCGCAGGTCGGTACAAGGAGGTACATGGCGCCGGAGGTCCTGGAGGGAGCGATCAATTTCAACAGGGACGCTTTTCTCAGGATCGACATGTACGCCTTCGGGCTGGTGCTGTGGGAGATCGTGTCCCGATGCTCGGCTGTGGATGGTACGTTTCTTGTCCTTTCTTTCTGCTTAGCCTTGTAAGAACAATACTACTTGCTGTTTACGCATGTACAAGTGTTAGTTACATTTAAGTGACCGATACAGATAAACAAAGGGAATATGAAGGTAAGGACACCAAGGAACATAGATTTTGATTTTGTGTGTGCAAAAGACAAGGCAAGTGAATTTAGTGGGTTAGTAATATTTACATATATACAAGGACGTGTAGGGGTGGCTCAATGCGGCAGGGTCCTCGCCAGTTCAATTTTGGAACTGGCAGAGGGACCCCGCCTCCGCCACACCAGGCTCAAGTTCGTTCCACTCTCAGATGGTTGGAGGGAAGAACGAGAGCCTGTAATCGTTGTTCCTGCACACGATGGCCTGCAGCCGTTTCTTTGATTTTTTTCATTCACATTTGTTTATTGAGGATCGGGCAAAAAATAAAATGCTTATAAGAAGGTTAAAGTCTCTTTTCATTGATTGTAGTGGCGTTGAATTGCTGAATGGCTACACTAGCAGACAAGAGATTGATAGGTCCCATGTTCGACGTTCCAGGCTAGACGTTGTTCAACCTCACTCCAACCAGGTGTAAAAATGGGCACCTGACTTCGGTTGGAGAGGTAAAAGGCAATGGAAGGAGAGGATTGGACTGCTCCTATGGCAATAAAAAAGTCTATGGGACTACCTTTAGCTACCTTTTTTTAATCTTTATTGTTGCTCGGCCCTGTGGATGGATACCAGTTGCCATTTGTGTAGATTTTACATACAGATCACCACAAAAGGTCTATGGGACTATTTTACCAACCTTTTTACTCCTATGTTGCCAGGCCCTGTGGATGAATACCAGTTGCCATTTGAGGAGGAAATCGGCCAGCACCCCACCCTGGAGGACATGCAGGAGGTCGTCGTTCACAAGAAGATGCGACCTCAGTTCAGGGAGACCTGGCTCAAACACCAGGTTTGTTTGTTTGTTTGTTTGTTTTGATTGCGATGAAGTACTGAAAGTGCTGAAAAGTTTCGGCCTAATTGTGAGTACCTTTGGAATTGCAGGTCTCTCTTGTGTGAAGATATTTTTAAAACATTTGTAAGTTGTAGATACACCTATGAAACTGCAGAAGTCAGGTCACTGATGAGTTTACTGTGTTTATCTACAGGGGTTGGAGATCCTGTGTGAGACGATCGAGGAGTGCTGGGATCACGATGCGGAGGCGCGTCTGTCTGCAGGGTGTGTGGAGGAGAGGTTAGGCCAGCTGAGCAGAACTGTCAACATTACTACCTCAAACACAATGGACATCACCACCAACCAGCAGACCCCTCCCAAGGAGTCCAGTCTATGAGGAAACGCTCAGCAAAAAAATAAATAACGGAAGGAGGGGGGGGGGATGTACGTACGACAGCAGAGACTTCCGAGGCCGCACGCTCGCGAGGGTGTACATAAGTGTCGCGGCGGCGTCTTGGTAAATTCCTTCAGGTAGCATGGGCAAGAATTACGACAACGATCACACACTGTTAATTCTCTCTCTTCTCTCTTTCACTACACTCACACACACATACACCTCAGCCAGGGAATGGCCTCTGACCTCCGACCTTTAACCCAGCCGGGGATGCACCTCTGACCTGGCCAGGAATTCACCCCTGACCTACGAACCAGGAAATACCTCAGCTCCATGCCTTGCCTCTGATTGGCTGATTCGGGGGCATGTCGCGATGGTCAGACAGAGTTGAATGCCCCAGGCAACACGACCAGGGAAATATTAATAATGATAATTCAGTGTAAATATCTATGTCGACTCCCGATAGGGGAAGGGGGGGTTAACGGTAAAGTGTCATGTCCTCGCTTGTAAATCGCTGAAAACATCTTCAGTGTACATTCTTTTGTGGGTAACCTCGCTTGTAGATGAGCATAACGTAGCCTGTAGTTTGGGTGGAGTTAACCCCGAGGAGTGAACATCTTTCCTTGTCGGTAGGAAAATCACTACACTTACTAATCGGTAACTTCCATGTCATAACCTACTGTTGTATCTATAAGGCTTTGATTTTTTCGTTAGTAGGAATGTAAATGGGTATGTGTACATCTATGGGTTTTCGATTATCGTTTTTTCGGTGGTGTGAGTAGGTCTAGGAGTAAGAAGATTTTCATTGTTTGTATGGCTGTGGGTCACAGTTGTACAGATGTGTGTGTGTGTTTACCATCTTATGGTAGAAGCGTGGCCTGTGCCCGAGATAAAAAAGGTCTTTCTTGTGACAAAAGTAGTAGTAAAGGGGCCGTAGACATATACATCAGGGCTTTCCACTCAGAGAACTTGCTACAACTGCCATATATATTGTACATCAATGTTCGGACACTCGAGAGAAAAAAAATGAATAAATGCTCTTATATATGTAAAGAAAGACTTCGCTACTACTAATAGTTACTCTAAGGGCACGACATCCTTCCTTTTGAAATATGAAATGTTGAAGAAAAGTTACGATTTTTACAGCCATGTTTGATATTAAGATAGATGTGAGTCAAACTATGTCTTTCCAATGAACTGCTGTCTTTGGCGCAAATTTTTCAGGTAAAGAAAAGAAACCACTAATCTGACACTTTCCGTCAATTAAATGTCTCAGTGAACCATTGCTAAATAAACTGCTAGTCCCTCTGTTTTGCAATGTGTAAAGAAAAAAGGAGGGGAGATAAAAATGGCGGGGCTAAAATTTATGTATATGAGAAGAAGGGGGTATCTCGCTGTAAGTGTGTGCACTGCCGTCAAACCTTTCTATAAGCAGGACTAAGAGTTTTTATGCCCACATAGTAGGCTATTGCAGGAGGAGGTACAAAAAGACAGGCACAGCTTGTACAACTACAAGTACTGGGGATTCATACATAGAGGTTGTCTGGATGTGTTCTACAGAGAAATGTAGTGGTCAACCCGTGGCATTTGGGGAGGGGGGAATCTATCTTCCAACTGTAAATAACTGAAATACACAGGCGTCTATTTTATCAGTAGTTCAGCACCCTTACACACTGACTCTCTCTCCCCTAGTTTACGGTAAGCGTCTTTTGTATTGTAAAAGCTATGCCAAAAAGTATTCAATGTAATTAATATACTGCACGGAAACATTGTTAACATTAATTTACACCAGGTTAAGTGATATAAGATTAGCAGAAGATTATGATGACGATGATGATGATAACCATGTACAAGTAATTAAATTGGTAGCTTTTACTTTTTCCTCTATTTTTACGTTTGGACGTAAATATGATACCTCCTAGAGTCCATATGTTAACAGTATTGTGACAATTAAAGTATAGTCTTTCAAGAGTTTGCCTCTGTGTTTCCGTGTTTGTGTTCTCTTTCAAGTTTTGACTCAATTACCTCTGTAATTTTATACGTTATATGAATAAAGGCTGTAGAATGAGGCGTCCTTTAGGCCATGTTGATTTGATTATATGGATGACATCAGTGCGCATCAGTGCAAAAAAGTTTTCGGCCATACTGTAAATCGAACAATTCAGCTACAAAACGAAAAAATACATAATGTCAATTGCAAAAGAATATTTTAAAAAACAAATACTAATGTCATAGTATGCCAAAGTCAAGAAGTTTTGAAAGAACAAAAATGAATAATCTATATTTCGGTATATCATACTCATGTGTTCATGACCACGTAGATTTCGTAATGAAGGCACTTTTTTCTTTGGCCGAACTTTTCTTATTCGCACGCTCGCATCAGTTTTGGGACACCCAGGGATGTCATCCATATAATGAAATCAACATGGCCTTTCATACTGCTAGCTCTAGAGTAGGAAGGCAAACATAGGCTTTGTAACTTGCAACTATTTATTGGACAGTTCACTAGCGCCCCCTACGGACGCACTACTGACGTGCAAGCATACTTTAGGCTGGTTGTGAGTACAACAGCGGCGATGTGACGTCAGCTAATGTCGTCAGGTTCGAAAGGAATATGAGCAATCACAGAACAAAAAAGATTTACAGACTTTATGCTGCAGACTTGAATGTATTTGTCGAGGAAGGAAATGGTTTCATGTCCACGTAACATTTGTGTTTCAAACCTTCCTAAAGCAGGTATAAGTGATTGTATGATACAACTAGATATAGATATTCTCCCATTCTTATTCATACACCACATGTGCTGATGGTACTGAGAAGTAGATCTACTTAGGGATATTCGAGCATTCGTAGATATTGCAATTAGTTATTTGGGCTAAGAAATGCAGCAAGGCCTAGGAAAAAAAAGGTGTTTGTCCGATTGACCCTAGCCTTTTTGGGGTTGACCACAAGGGACAGGTTTTCGAACTGACATCTGAATGATGAAATCTCTGTTCACAGATTATAAGGCTTTGAACAGTTGATGTAAGAATGAGCAGTAAACATTGCACTTCTGTGTTGTGTTTATTGCTGTAAAATTTATATCTGCACTATGAGAATCCATAACTACCTACTGAACCTGATTTTTTTCTGGACGTAATGGGAACACAGCATCTATTTTCCTAGGCCTAATTCTGTTTCTTGCATGGACGTGAATAGAACTAGCACGACTGAACCACACTTCTAGCAGTCCCTCCACTAGTCAGTCCCTCTACAAGCCACAACTCAGTCAGGATAATTGAGAACATCCTTACCCTGTTGATTTATGTATATGTGCTAACATGAACCTATGACTGTCAGACTGAGAACTATAGTATCTGTTAGCATGGAGTTAAGTTGGAGGCTGTGATGACTCGTTTCCATAGTGACAGAGAATCCTGAGCTCCTATTGGATTCGTTTTTAAAGTGATTAAGAATCCTGAGCTCCTATTGGTGGTTCTATTAATTGGTTCTCTCGAGGTGAACAACCACAAGAGGGCCCAATCAGCCCCTGACACCGATAGCATGTGTAACACAGGCTAAAAGAGAACGCGAAGTCCTAAGCACGGCGCCCTTTCGGCAGGCGGCGCTTGGCCATTGCCTTGGCCATCTCGCGAAGTTTGGCGAGATTGCGGTGCTTTCCTGCTTTGACAACCTTGCCGAAGAGAGTCTTTGGTTTTGCAGACTTCTTTTTGCCTTTGGTCATCATTCCGGTGTCAGGTTTGTTGAGCTTGATCTTTTCCTTCTTCGGGTTTGCAGCGTTTGGCGATGATCCAGCCAGCTTCCTCACACCACTCCTTCCTTCCTTCTTATCTTCCGGAAGAACTTCCTTGGAGATCTTGGCTTCGCCATCGTTTGCAAGGAGGTAGGGAGACGTTTTGTCGAGTCTGTCACCAATCTTGTTCTTCCGGGCAACAGATTTGGGCAGAGGCCGAGCTAAATTCTTCTCTTCGTTTCCTGCACTGCGGCCGTCTTTCTCGAGGGATTCTTTCGAGCTCTTAACTTCTCTTTCCTTGGAGAGGTAGAAAGGAGGCATCTTGGATGTCTTCTTGGCACTCCGCGACTGTTCTTTGTCAGGTTTCGTTTGCTGGGCCGTCTTACCCTTCATAAAAGCGCCCTTAAGAAAGGGCGAAGCTGGCTCCAAACCCATCTTGTCTTCCCTGCTTTTCCCTTCCTTCTCTTCTTTGAGGAGCTCTTCGGAGATCCGTATCTTGTCATCTTGTGATTTTTTACCTTCACTGGTTCCTTCTTCAAGGGTTTCTTCTGATGTCTTAGCGCCCCCGTCTGTGAGGAGGTTGTTCTTGACCATGAGAACCTTCGGTTTCTTATCTTCCTTAAGGACTTCCTCAGAGCTCATTAGCTTGCCCCCTTTAGAAAGGAAATAAGCCGTCTTCTTGACACTGGTAGCGTCTTCTTTGTGATGTACATCGTCGTCTTCTGCGTCTGGATCTTCCTTTGGCTTTGCTACTTTGATATCGTGTGCTTTCAGATGAGACTGGGCTATGGCAGCCGCAATGACGGCTTTGCGTCTCGCTTCCTGTGCGGCAGCAGCTTTCTGTGACAGCGCCTCTCTGATATGCTCGATCTCGTTGCCTTCTTCAATTTCCGTATCCTCTGGGCCCTTTGTGTGGTCATTTTCAGCGAGTCCTTCCAAAGGATTTAACATAGCTTCTGCCTCTTCAGATTTGGTCGTCATCCGGTCATCAGGTTGCTGTGACAGCAGCTTGTCGACAGGGGGCGCCTCGTCTGACTTGTTGCTGTCTTCCCCGGACTCTTGCACAGTCTGTTCATCGTTGTCTTTTCCGTCCACATGGTCCTCAGGCTCCGCAACTGCCAAGTGCAAATCCTCAGCTGCCTTTGCATTCATAAACTTCACCTTTTCCTCTAGCTCATCTTCTTCCATATTCTCTCCAGCCTCCCCTCCGTTCCTTTCTCCATCTAGATCTTTCTCAGCTTCTTGTGTGCCCTGATTTTTGTCTGAATCATCTTCCACATCTGCTTCATAAGATTCGCCAACCGTTTCCTCCCTCAAATCTTCATTACTTTTCTCCGGCTTACCTGACTCTTCGGCGATCTTGGCCTTAACGACACTTAGAATTTCAGGTGGCAACATCTCCTTTGCTTCTTCAAGAGCCTCCTCTTTTTCTTCTTCTGATCCCTCTTTCATCTTCTTCACCACCTCGGCCAATCTAGCCATCTTTTGCATCAGCTGAATCTTCTCCACAATGCTGTCTGCTTCAGTCTCAGCGTTGTCGATGCCTTCTTCTTCTGTAGGTAGTGTTGTTTCTGGAGTAGAGTCGGCGTTTTCGGCATCTTCTTCAGCTTGGCTGCTCACCTCTGCGTCTACGTCAGACTTATGATCGGTTTCGGCCGTATCTTGGGAAGCTTGTGCTGTTACCATAGTGGGATTGTCCTTTTCCTTTGCGTGCGCTCGTTCCCCCACCTCACGGAGAATCTTTCCTATAGCTTTCATTGCCCGACCAGCGCCTCTTTCGCTGTCCAAGTCCGTGTCTTCCGTCTTTTCCTCCTTCTCTACATCCGCTTCCTTGGAGTGCAGCTCCTCGTTCTGCTTTGCATCGACTGCTTCGTTTTCAGCGCTATCCATGTCGTCTTCTTGGGCTGTTTCTGTATGAGAAGCGTCGGCCTTTTCGGAATCTCCATCAGATTCCTGGTCCTGACCCGACTTATCTTCTTCAGAAGCTTGTGGTGTTTCTGGAGTGGGCTTGTCCTTTTCCTGTGCGTGCGCTCGTTCTCTGACTTCGTGACGAAGTTTTTCTATGGCTTCCATTGCCAGCTCAGCACGGCTTTTGCTTCCAGATTCCGTAACGCCTTTGGTTCCGCCTGTCTCCGCTTTCTCATCCATGTTCGTAATCACTTCCTTGGAGTTCAGCTGTTCTTTCTGGTGTGTAGTGGCTGCCTCGGTGTCGTCCTCTTGGGTAATTTCTGTAGTGGGATTGTCCTTTTTCTGTGCTTGAGCTCGTTCTCCCACGTCCTGAAGAATCTTACCTAAAGCTTCATCTGCCAGCTCAGCTTGGCTTCTGCTTCTAGATTTCTCATCCTCCGATTTCTCCGCTGTCTTCGTGCTCTTTTCCCTGGAGTGCAGCTGTTTGTTCTGATTTACAGCGGCTGCTTGAAGTTGTGCCATCATTTCTAAAACACCTTTGGCCTTCTCTTCCTTACTTTGATGCTTTGGCGGCACATCCAATGTCTCACTCATCTGTTTGTTGTCGACAATGTTGTCCACACTGTTCATATCCTCCGCAATACTTTCATGTTCCTGGCTGACTTGCTCATCGCCCATGCTTGAGTCGTCCGCAGGCTCGTGCTTCAGCTTTCGCAGCTCATCGACCTGACGCAGAATATTGAAGACGTTGCTGTTAGAATCAAGCTTGTCGTCCTGGCTTGCCTTTTGGGAGGTCTCTTTGTCTGCTACGATGGCAGATTTTGGATCGGAATCGGTGTTGCTGATATCTTGGTGCTCCTCCTCTTTGTTTTGTTTTACTACTGCCAGGGTCTCATGCACCTGGTCCTCTTTTTCTTCTAAACTGGCAGGATGTTCCTCACGCCCTTTCGCGACCTCCATAGCATGCATGATCGCTTCGATAGCTTGGAGTTTCTTCTTCTCGTTTTCGGGTGTCAGAGCCGGTTGTTGCGACTCAGGCTCTTGCTTCTTAGCTTCTGCACTGGCTGGAGTTTCTTGTTGACTCCCCTTAGCCTTTGCTACTGCTTTCTTAATTGCCTCTTCTAACGCTCGTGCGGCATCTTCCTCCTTATCAGATGTCGGCTCATTCTGGATGGTGGCTTCCTGCGCAGAATCTTTATTGTTAATCTCTGGGTGTTCTTTCTCAATGTTTTCGGACGCCACTTGATCATTTACTTCTACACTGGCCAAAGTCTCTTCGTGTCCCTTTGCGACCTCCATAGCGTGCTTGATCGCTTCGAGAGCTTGCAGTTTCTTCTTCTCGTTTTCGGGTGTCAAGGTTGGATTCAACTCTTCCGACACCTTAGACGCCTGATTCTCAACTTCTGCACCGGCCGAAGTTTCTTGACGTTCTTTTGCGGTCGCCATTGCCTTCATAATCGCGCTTAAAGCCCTCGCAGGGCCGTCACTGTTAGTGGCTATCTTGGTGGCTTCCTCCTTTTCACCTGAATGGAGGATTATTTTCGGTGATTCTTCCACGGTTGGTCCTTCTCCTGTTTCTTTGGTTTGTTCCTGGTCCTCTGAGCCTCCTGTCTGCTTCTCGTTGCTGGAACTTTTTTTCTCTCTGCTCACAAGCCGTCCCGACTCCCTAAGCCTGTCCCGTAAGTTGGATGGCGAGGGATAGTGCTTGACTGGTTCTTCCATTGATGGTGTTTCTCCCGCTTCTTTGCTTTGTCCGTCGTCCCCTTCATTTTCATCTGAGCCTTCTGTGTGCTTCTCGTCGCTGGAACCCTTGTTCTCATTGGTTGCCATGTGCATGCGTCCTGACTGTCGGAGTCTCTCTCGTGCAAGAGGGGATAGAGACAGGTGTTCGGCTGGTTTGTCGGTATCTTTTTCAAGGTCATTTGATGCTTCGTCTATCCTGGACTTGATGGCGCTCAGAACTTCAGGTGAGAACATCTCTTTTGCCTCTTCAAGAGCCTCTTCTTTCTCTTCTTCCGATCCCTCCTTCATCTTCTTCACCACCTTTGCAAACGCCACCATCCTTTTCATCAGTTGGATCTTCGAATTCTCGACGATGTCGTTTGATTTGCCTGCATCAGCGTCGTCCATGCCTTCCTCTTGGGTAGGTGGCGCTGCTTCTGGCGGAGGACCGGCGTTTTCGGCATCTTCTTCAGCTGGGCTGCTCGACCCCTTGGCTTGGTCTTTGGCCTTGTTTTCTTCGCCAACCTGACGACACAAAGACGGCCGTTAAGAAGACAGGTCCGTGATCGGTGGGTTCTTTAAGAAACAAGTAGACAGGAGACGGAAGCCTATACTGCTTACAAGGGTTGACAAGCAGTTTTCTGTTTTTCAACAGTTCTCTGTTTATACATTTGAAAAGCTTTCCGCTCTTTGCTCACCAACTAGTTATCGTCTGCTCTATCCCTAAAGATATCATAACTGAGGTCAAGTTATAAACGAATGGAAGTCACCAAAGAACTACACGAGACTTTCACGCTCTAATTTATCTCTTTATTTCTATTTTTTTAGTAGTCGCTTTGCGGGGAAGCGAGCGTATCAGGGTATGCTACACAGTCGTAGTGTAACATCCTTCATTAGGTAAGTCACGGGTCTTTAATCTCCAAGTAGATGTAAGGATCAGTCTTAGTGATTGATGCATGTTTTTGCAACATTCTAGTACGTCTCTCTAGTAATACACCTTTTTAAGTCTTCTCTTCCCCCTAAGAGGAAGTGGAGCAGGAAAAAACGTACATTAGTAGAGAGAGGCGTAGACACTAGTCTCTGCGCGGATATTCTGGATAGCTGGCGGTTTTCTATGGCTTTTTGGGCTGATTTGCCGGATGTATTTAGCCTCCGTTGCAGGCTCTGAACCGGCTTTTTGGGGGGCTAAATGATACACTTTTTGCAGCCAGCCCGTAACTATCAGCCAACCCCGTAATTGATAGTTACGGGGTTGGCTGATAGTTACGGGCTGGCTGCAAAAAGTGTATTAATTATTCCCCCCAAAAGCCGGTTTAGAGCCTGCCACGGAGGCTAGGATGTATTGTTGTTCGCTCGTGTGTTGTAATATAGCCAGTCCTAGCCAGTTACCGGTCAAGCTTGGCTATAATTGAACACGCTAGCCAGCAGAAAACAGTGAAAATCAGCCTCAAAAGCCGCAGAAAACCACCAACCACCCGGTTGAATTAGAGCGAGCTACGGTGAATTAAGATAGCTCGTTACGCTTTGCGGAAAGAGGTGTGCACAAGGCAGACCCACATAATTTCTTAATTTATTTTCTGTCATCTATATCCAGGATTGCCCAGTTCAGTGATAGACACTGCTTTGCAGTTGGGCCCTGCGTAACAAGCCCTGCCGATTCTGACTGCTTGGAGATTAAAAGTAACTCATTAGGCGCCCCCTACCGGACGCGGCCGGGCGTGGATACTCTCCGGGTGCTTCTGGTGTTGATGGATCCCATGTCCTCCCTCCTCCTCCTCCTCCTCTGTGTGCGGCAGACTCTGCTTCAGACCCTTGTGGAGCGCCTCGCTGTGCTTGCCGCTGAGCACACCTGCGTTAGGGTGCTAGAGAAAGATGCACGAGGAACAGAACACAAACAAGTCAGCTTCTTCACAGTTGTGTTATGACACGTTGTTACTGACGTGAAAAATGGAGAGATACTTTTTGTCGTGTCTGTGTGTGTGCGTTTGTACATGTGTTAGATTTTGTAGTCAGCATAACTCAAAAACCTTTAGATGGATTACGATGATATCTGGTACGTGGGTACATCTCGATAAGACAAAAGTCAAGGTCGATTTTGGGCCCCCTGGTATATGACCTTGGTACTGCAGCTTTTGTACTTATGTTTTGTTATTGATGTTCTATGGCCAACTCTTGATTGGTTGGTGGCAGATAGCTCGAGATGTACGAAAGAGGAGGTTCAGGTTTGGAACACCTAGCTTTATTTGATTTTTTTTTCAAAAGTGAGACCACTGGATTCGGTTCGGCAATGTCATATGACGTTACCATCTGTATACAGGAGCAACGTTATTACCTTCGCCAAGAAGGTTATGTTTTCGGCGCCGTCTGTGTGTGTGTGTGTGTGTGTGTGTGTGTGTGTGTGCGTGTGTCACTGTGTGCGGACAACATAACTCAAGAAGTAAAGTAAAGTAAAGTAAAGTAAAGTAAAGTAAAGTAAAGTAAAGTAAAGTAAAGTAAAGTAAAGTAAAGTAAAGTAAAGTAAAGTAAAATAAAGTAATAACAGAAGACACAAACCCTATGTCCTTTTTCCTCCTCCGGGTCCACCATTGGTGCATGTCCGTCATGGTCCTAATTTGGGGGGGGGGGGGGGGCGGGTTCGAAGGAATGAAATAATCAGCAACAATGTTAGCAAAAACTGATGACTTCAAACGCCAACCGATTATGGCGAGGGAGGCTGAAGTCAACGGTGTGTTCGCCGCCATATTGGAGTCTACTAGCATGTCAACAGAATGCCACATTGGGACCCAGGCGATGTATGTGAAAGCGTGTGAAAACGGTAAATTAAAGATTATACCAATGGAACATCAATATGGCGGAGATGGCGTTCGCATTTCGTTCTATGACAACCTAGGCCTCATGATGTGAAATTTCAAGCTTGAAGATCACGTGAGTACATAACGTTACATTTATTAGGGGTGTTTACCCGATGAGGGATCCCAGGCTGCACCGCGTTGTGGCCCCTGAGGAAATCGGGGACCATTTCTGCCACGTCACTTCCGTCGTCTGGCGAGATCTCGGCCACGTGACGCATCATCTCCTGCACCTTCATAACATTGTCCACGTGACTGTTGCGTCCGTACCTGTTGTGAAAAACGTATCCTCACAATTTTTTTTCCATTTTTCTTCATTAGCATTTACACACAAAGATTGATTACCTTTATTGCCATATCAGTCATTATCTTAGGAAATCTCTTATTTTCCTTCCAGCGGCCATGGAAGAATGCGCCCACTGAATAGCAGTTTTTGGGGGTAAAAATTGCTTTGAATGACGGTTTTCACCAAAAATGACCTTTCCACGGAAAATATCAAATGCGTCCGTCGGTCAGTGGCAAGGCACCCCTATCCTTCGGAAACATTAAATTGGAGAAGCGCTTTTGCCTTTCTGGGAATGAGTCGGATCGGCCCCTAATCGTAAAAAAAAAAAAAAAAAAATTCCGAACCGAGACCTTCATGAAAAAACGACTGTGTATATAACCTTGAGATGTAACTTTCGACCTTCTCCTCCGGCTGCCGGAAGTGCTGTGACGACACCCTCTCCAGCTCGGCAGGTTTGACTGCTGTGACGTCACTTCCGCGGGGACGGAGGAGTTTGCTCAGGAGCGGGTTGCTCCGTGCGTTCTACGGGCACAGAGAAGGTGTTTTCAGTCACGTGGCTATGACGTAATCTAGCGTCCGCTATGTTGGTTGGTTAAAAACACCTGCCTAATCGTCATTACTTTCAAGTGACGTCATAATCAGTTCTGAGCGACCTGTCGCCATCTTCGATCTATTCTTTCCACAAAAATTGCGGTTATCATTTGTTGTATCGATATCCATGACTATTTTTATTTCATCACATACGGAATTGGCGTCTTCATTTTCACAAGAATATGATATTTTCCTTCATATCTTTCAGGGAGCAGCTACCTTCTCAGGCAAGTGTAAAGCTAATTCTCGCCGCAAGGTGACGCTGTTATAACGTACATAGATATGTCCTAGTTTCATTTTATGTACTTGCACATATCTACAGGTTACGATCAATGTACGCACAAATGCCATCCCCAAAATCAATTCTGTGCGTCATAACACTATACTGTAATTCACTTTATTTTCACGGTAGCAAAATTTCACGGTGTAAGGAAAATGGATATTTTCACTGAACTTTAACTGCACGGTGGCGGCAAGTAATTTACAGAACGGATATGTGAAGGAATCATAAATGATAACAGTTTTTTCACGGTGATGATAAGTTCACGGTACAGAGGTGACCATGAAAACAGTGAACATAAAGTTACCGTGAAATAAACAAGAATTACAGTATATTGATCTTGTTGCCCAGTAATTCGCAAATTACCTTATGTTGTTTCCTCGCGGTCTTGTCTTCGTCGGCCTTCAAGTTTTTGGTGAGCTATAGAATAAATATTGATATGTAGATTCGTAAACACACTACAGAAAAACTTAGACAGAATAGAAATGAAAACAATATCGACAACAAAGTTTACGAATTAGAGACTTGATTATTTATCTCTTTTATTTAGTACTGAACTGTATACTAGCATTAAATCTAGCCTCCATAGCAGGCTCTGAACCGGCCTTTTTGGGGGCTAAATAATACACCTTTTGCAGCCAGCCCGTAACCATCAGCCACCCCCGTAACCATATTACCGGCAAAATGGTTACGGGGGTGGCTGATGGTTACGGGCTGGCTGCAAAAGGTGTATTATTTAGCCCCCAAAAAGGCCGGTTCAGAGCCTGCTATGGAGGCTACATTAAATCCGGGATAAACAAAGTCTACGTTCATATCAAATTCACGTTTTGTATTATCTCGTTTATTAATTGAAAGGAGTCGATCAAATTTTAACGCTTGAAAGTCACCTTCTCCTCCACATATTTAGCCCAGTCCTGAGGAAAGGTCTGTTTCTGCGCAGGAGTTTCGATCCCCGCCTTCTTCGCCAGAAACTTGTCCACAAGAGCCGTCTTCTTATTCGACTTGGGATCTTCAGGTGAAGAAAAAAGGAACAGACACGTTCACAGAAATTCATGAGGATTTAGAATTTTCTACAAGTTTTTGTTTCTCGGGAGTCCACCCTGTTCTAGCTCTGGTGCGCTCCTCCTATCGCGTCTACGTAGAATATTCGACAAGGAAAGCGATCGTCTGTAGCCTGGATGCCATCCGATCTAGTCTCCAACCAGACCCAATAGATTGCAAAGACCGTATCCAACTGGAAGAAGGAGCTTATAGTGCAATCTAATCTTGGGTTGGCTATGAAAACTCTTTGCCTGTTGGATACGGTCTTTGCCAACCCGTAGGTCTGCTTGGAGACTAATCCGATCTACTACCGGCGCTGCCTTCCCTTAAAAAGATATTCTAGTCTGGGTGCCATCCGATTTACATCAGAAATATGTTTTTTGCCTGGATGGCACCCAGGCTTGATCGGAGGAGCACACTGGAACTAAAATTGGAATGGATACCAGGCTAAGGAAGAATTTAAAGATTTGTTCTACTATCATGGGACGACATTGCCAAATGGAAGTCGCTTTTTGTCTCAGATATGATAGGGGCTGTATGAACTAGTAGTCAAACAAAAGGTATAAAGAACTTCATCAAAAAAATTGGACCAATTGTTTCGAAGTTGCGATCAAGAATACTAAGATAAGATTAATTTCTTGATTGAGAATACCTGGTTGCGTATTAAGAATCTCCCATATCCTATATTCTACCAACCTGATGAAATTATTTTCGGAAGATTGATTTCTGTTTCTCCAAGACGTGTACAGCAAATTGATTTAAACTACATGCAAATCTGGGAGATCAAACTATATGATTTACCAGTACCTGGGTACAAGTAAACTATCAAGAAATGTTCTAATGTTCTGTGACAATAGGTGACAGATAAACTACCGCGATTAAAACATATCGGCTATAATATTCATACTAAAATAAAATCTGGTAGGATTACTTGCAGCTTCACAGAGGATTACATTAATCTCTAAACATATGAATTGGTACCGCGGTCTGGGCTTTCTTGGGGATACCTTCTTGTTACAAGAAAGCACGCACTTCTAGAGAGAGGAGTACAGTACTAGTATAGAAGCGCAGAAAATGCAGCAAAGGGCTAACAAAGCAATCTCCGACAGATTCATTTTCTTGGGGATTAGGATAAAGACTATGACTATAAAGACTATAAAGCTACTGCTTACCGCTACTTTGTGCCATGGTAAAGTTTTTCGGACTTACTTGGTTGAAGGTTTGCCGATGTACAGCCCAGGAGAGCAGCCAACACCAGAAATATTCCTAACTTCATGTTTTTTTATAATCCTCCGAGCGGCACTGGCGTGTAACTTTTATGCCGCTAAGACTTGTTATGGCGCATCAATTTTGACAGCTTTTTTTGCACAATATGAAATGGACGAGTCTATTCTGTGCGGGTAATCTTACTAAAACATCCAATCGTGTTCGTTTTAATGTTTCGCAATAAAAAGATTAATATCACTTGCGTCTACGCCACTAGCCCTGAAAAATATATTTGCACATAATATTTGAATAGAATGAGTTCCTTTGAGTTCGATATGATGATAGAAAAAAAGTTTATTTTTCTGTCTTACCTCTTTTTATGATTCTGGTGACTGACCCTGTCCCTGTCATGAGAAGATGTTGGTTATTGATTGACAGCAAGCTGCCACGTCCGCAGTGATTCACAACAGCATTCAGCTCGGTTGGGCCAGACTAGATCAATTCTATGAATGTCATTCACACGCGTATTGATTTCGACACTCAGTTCCCCGAACATGTAAACAAAACCTCGCACGAATGAAACTGGGGCATACTTGTTTTCCTTTTAGTGTGTGGCCGATACGGTCTAAAATTCACTTGTTGAACAGAGTGGCAGCTTAGACTATTTCATTCGCTTTTTCTTCTAAGGCTTTGCTCATGTTACCTACGCCACATGCTAGCAGGAAAGCTTTCGTTTTCGGAACCATAGTGATGGACAACGACATGTGCCAGTCGCAATCATTGCATTCCAGTATTGCCTATATACTTTCTTTTGTCCCCTTTTCTTCATCTTTTCTTTTTACTTGGCGTAACACACTGAAGCAGAATTTGAATGACTTCCCGGTTAATATTAATCCACCGGGCTTCATAAATCCGCCACTTTGAAAAACTAGTGGGCTTGAGATATCTCTAGTGCAGCACCCCCAGGTATGCGCAGTTCAAGTAGATATACAGGAGTGCATTACTAGGGGACGTTGGGTTGGAGATATTGTTTGGACGGACCTTTTCAGGGTGGCGGAATTATGTTAGTACATGTAGATGTTAGCAGTATGCTGTCTTCATATTACTTTTAACAAATCCCATTTTACACAATCCTTTATTTCAATCAGTCTTTATTTGTTTGCACTACCGCACCAAATGTTGCGTCTACAGAGGATGTGGTCCCCAATATGAATATCACATGGCCCTTGTATGCCCACTTGCAACAGCTGTTTTCCCAGTCGAAAGCACCTTTGTGTTTGTGACCTTCTTTCTTTATTTCCGAACTCGATTCACGACGGGGCTTAACCAAATAAGGTCAACAACAGCTTTGGCCTGATCTGACGACAACCATTTCCGATCGTATAAAATGACGTCATGAAAAAACACAGAAATTGACCTTGATTTATCACGAGATTGTGACGTCACTATATGTCGCAATGGATAGTTTATTATGGCATCATGATATAACTTTATCAGTGAAAGACGGTTCAGATATATATCAATCGGAAGAAAAAGGAAACTATTTTGGCATTTTGAAAAGTTCTTGTTCTGAGGGAGACCATAGTCCGATAAATGTTCTAAGTGAATGCGCATGTCTTTTGTCATCGTACATTTTGCCCTGAACCCATCAAAAACAAGCTTAGATCTTGCAACAGGCATATAACTGTGATTAAAGCTACACAGACATAGTTTTCATTTAAACAGTAGCGTTCCGCATACGTCGCGAAACTTTATTCATTGTGAACGTCTGGGGCGCAGATTTACAAATTTCGCGCGTTTGCCCGGACCAATCAACTCTGCTCTACCAGAAGCGTGCCATTTCTCCTCCCCAGAATATCATTCTTCATTCCGGTCACGGGTCTGACAGGCACTGCCTATTTTGGGCAACTAAGGCGTTCACCGCGCGCATTGGTACCGTCATCAGATCCCCCGGCCAAACTTGTTTATTGATTCCGTCCACATCCGCGTGTCGTGTAAACAAAGTAGTACCATCTCCAAAACCCTTCTCTACACACACTCTACAAAACCAATACTGGCCTTTTCAAAAGAAAACAAGAAAAATTGCACCACATTAACGTTTACGCACCAAAATAAGAAGTTTGGTAGCAGAGTTTGTGAATTTTGTTGTGATGTCAGAAGATAGGATGTGTGTGGAGCCCGTGCTAGCATGCCGGGAATCCCCGTGCGTCTGTGGCGCGCTCCCGCACGGTGAGTGTTTTCTGAATATTATTTTGTGATAAAATTTTCGGGGGAAACGCGCCGAACACAGCGAAAATCCGCCTGCAGCCCCAGATTGCACCTCTCTGCTTGCAAAACGCAGTCGTTGCGTTGTTTCGGGGTTGTAGGGGACTGGCGCGTTCTCCCGAAGCGGTTAAAGTGCGTTAAGGTGCCGCCGGCGGGGCCCAGGTCACGTAGACCTGCGCAGCTCGGTAAAATCCGGCCAGAAAAGCCGCCGAGTTTTCGGCGATGTCTCGGTCTCTGTGTGCCGAGCTGACGGCCAATTTGTAGCGGGTTTCTGCACCCGTCTGAGTCCAAATCCGGACACGGTGGTTTGTGGGCGGGTGGGGGCGAATTCGGGGGCCTACAAGGACAATTACTGTGTCGTCTAAGCCCGTATTTTTGCATAAAATTTTTGTACTGTCGACAGCGATCAAAGACTGAGTTTCTTTTTTCTGCCCTCCCCCTTCAAACTTCTCGAAGCTATCATATAGTGTTACCATAGGGGCTGTTACGTGTGTCTTTAGAGATATTTTTAGGGCTGTGGGAGGCATAATTTTATTACAATATTGTATTATATTTGCTCACATAGCGTCCTTTTTATCATGGAACCATCAACTACGTCAAATACCCGAGCTGGAGGGGCCCCTTGCCAACTCTCGATGTGTCGTCCGAGTAACTTTGCCGAAGTTCTAGCCGTCTTTCCCTCTCCCACATTCCCGAACAATTATCAATATTAGCGTTTATGTATATCATTTAATAAATGCTACGGTAGTTCATTAGTTTCTTGATCAGTCAGGTAGGATTTGTGTGTCCGCCCTCCCCCATTCCAAGTCCGCCATGACACCTAAGAGTACACGGGGTTTGGACGGGTTTTAGTCGGGACAAGAACGCTCGAGCGCCCGTCAGCATAGCTCCAAACTGCAGGGTGTTCTGTGGTTGGTGGTGGGAGCGATTCACACGGAAGCAACATTTGGGAGGAAACTGGAACTGATCGGCCAAATAGATCCGTCTTTGACCACGACAGCTTGGGGCACCAGTAGGGTGTTTCCAGTCTGTGCATAATTAATGAGCCCAAGAATCACGCATCTTTCCACAAAATTCTTACATTTACTTTAAAAAAATCACTTTTATAGGTTTGTTGTAGTGTTCCTCTTCACGAGAAATCTGACAAAATGGAATGTATGAAAAGATTTGCAAATTTTCAGAAAGGGTTTGTCAAACAGGCACTGTCTGCAACGGGCAGCTGGAAAGAGAAACTATTTTCTGCCAGGTCTGACATCTTGATTGGGCAATGACGTGTCACGCTCTCATTGGTGGAAATTTGTCTGAGTGTCATACATCCCCCCTGAGGACCTTTGGAAGCCATCTATTCAAAACAGACCAATGACAGCCAGCCAGGCACACTTGTCTCCTGTGTAAAATAATCGGTCAAATCTGCGACCCTTCCCAATGTTTGCGAAAACACAGTCCTTTCTGCATCACACACTAAACATATGCTGTCATGGCTCACGAGCTTGTGCGTCAGCTTGCCCCCCTCCCCCACCATATCCTCTTATAATTATATAGTCCCCTTGATTATATAATGAACTGTACATGCGATGTTGTCACTTTTTTTTACCTCCCCCCCCATTTTTTACATTCTGTTTCCAATTTGATTAAACTGCCATGTCAAACTTACTTTTTATTCGAAGGTTTTACTCAGTTAGGTATGTGTTGTATAATTTTCTGACACCTGTCCCCTCCCCAGCATAACATAGAATGGCCCATGTCTCTTTTTGGTCAGTGTTACCTTTTATTCCCATGTAAATGATAAAGTTTCTACTGTCATCAGTACATAAAGAAAATTCAAACTCTATAACTGGATAAGAATTCGAAACGTCCGGAAATAAATCTCCGAATTCTTATCCAGTTGTAGAGTTTGAATTTTCTTTATATATTGGTTACCTGGATGTCTAACCTTCACAAACGTGTCATCAGTACATTTTGACCGATTGCTCATTAGTTTAAAAAAAAACAATAACAGCAACAATGCAATAAGTATTTTTTTCCAGCATTCACACCTATAATTATATAAATCCTGTTTCCACCTTTAATTGGACCAGTTGTAGTAATAGTAGTAGAGCAAGTTTGAAGGGAACATTGAAGTTTAGCCTGACTAAGACCCTACACACACTAGGAAAATTTTCTGGATGTAACGCACATTTTTTTCCTGGGTGTGAATCGACCCTGTGCGTCGAAAGTCAGGCATTTGTATGGCCTGTACGACACCTTGGAGGTAATGTGCGACGGAAGTCTTACAGGTCATAAAGATGCGTGACGTACAACGCACAGGGCCGATTCACACCCCCCAAAAAATGTGCCATACGCCGAATTGTACAGAAATTTTCCCAGTGTGTATCGGGTGTAAATTGCGCTCCTTGGGGGAGGGGCCATTAACCCCAGCCAGGGAGAGAATGTGTAAACACAGGCTAATTGAAGTCATGCTTTGTTTAATGTGACTACAGTACATTGAAGCTATGATTGTTTCTAATCATGTATTTTGCTTCTCTTCCAGTTTTACTCAATGGTCATGGAGGATGGCAGATGCCTGTTAGATGTGATAAAGTGAGTAGAACTGCGAGGACAAACCTTCCTAGTTATCAAAATTATGTAACATGTTATGAAAATTCCCGTCGTTATTTTTGCCTATGAAAAAGTATAGCCTGAGTGTTATCTTTAGTTAGTTTACTGGGGTTTCCATGCTCTCCCCTGACAGTAACTACTCAAGCTAGAAAAGTATCGGATCTTGAACAAATGATTCAACAAATTAAATCAGTCTTTTCAGCCTTTTCCCTGCTGTCTAACCCGCAACCAGTAGAAAATTAGTATCCTAACAACTACTTCAGTGTGCTAAAGGTTAGATAAGGATTTGTGAAACTGTTTGTTCTGTGCCCTTGACAGTGACCCCCAAGCCCTGAATGAGTTTATGCAGAATGACGAGCTCAGCAGAGATGGACAGGTAGGGCCTGATGTTTCCTGTTACTTTACACTGCCTTAAACTGGGCATTTACAGTCGTAGTAGGAAGTTCATAGTTACAACTGCGCATGAGCAGCGAAACATGTTGTTGGCAGTATGTCAAAGTTTGAGGCCCCTGAGACATAAACAGAACACGTGTATAAAGTATGGTCGTCACAGAAACTGTTTACAACAAATTACAAGTAAGTGGTCTTTACCTTGACAAATTAGTATTATTACACACAATTATGCATGTCGTTGCACATGTGCACTTATTATGGACTTTAATTAGTTTAAAAGTTTCAATCTTTCGCAACAGTGTTGAATGTATATGTGTGTCACCTATAGAGTGTTACTGTTAGTTCTTGAGCTAACTTCAACTCTCAAAATTCCGCTGGGCACCCTCTAAGGCCTTCTAAACAATGGTTCAAACACCTGGATTTTTTAAGTATGCATACCTTTGGGATTACTGATGTTGCATTAGTAGATCTCTTTAGATTCATGTTTTTTAAGAATTCTACCATGCACTTAAAACAAGTAGTGGAGAGGATTGAAGAAAGACTGATTGCGTCTGCAGGATGTTCTGATCACTGCAGCAGCAGAACACAGTGGACTACTCCTTTTTTTAGATATGGTGCCATCAAAATACCCAGCGCAATTGAGAGTTGATGTTGTGTATATTTTGAAATCACTCACCATTTATTTATTTATCTATCATATACTGGAGTTAACAGTCAATGACATTTCTTGAGTGACAAGTTATTTTTGGATAGTTCACATAAATGTATTTTCATATTATACTGATCAGAACTTAACAGCTATTGCACTAACAAAGTTTTGGAGCTTTTGATCATATTGACAACATGTGTAAGCAAAAGTGCATTTCTTAACAGTTTTTTTGTTACTTTCTTAAAAGTATGAGCCCTCCTTTAGAGATAAGACCCTGATGTATTCTGAGAATTTATAAGCAATCTAACAGGTGAAGATAATTATTACTAAAGCCACCCTCTACAATCTTTTCTATTTTTTGTTTTAGAGCGAAGTCCTCTGAATATTGGGTGAGTTGTAGTGGGTATGGTTACTGGTACTGCGTGGATTTGGTTTGAGTTGATTTAGAAAAACTTCTTTAGCTTGTCTGACTGTCCTATTTGCTGCACAGTTTAGAAGCATAGAATTGAGTGGAATTTCCCAGAAAAAAGTCTCCCGGATACTGATACACATCTTTCGTAGAAGAAACAATCGTATGAAGAATGACTTGTCCTTTTTTGTAAGTGCATGGTAGAATTGAACTTCAACTTGAAGAATGTTTTCAGTACCCTGAACAACTCACAGTATTTTGTTTTCCTGTCTTCACTCTTGTACTTTTGAATTGGCCTGAACTGAATTAGTTTTGTACTAGATTATTTACTCTTAGGCCACACCAATTTTTATTTCTTGGTTCTCAGATTTGAACAGAAATAAAATGAGAAACAGTTTGCGGGGAAAGTCAGTACCTTGGAACACACAGTTTCAGGGAGTGAAAAATATAAATCATGAGCGAGTTTTCCTCCCCTCGGTTTTCATATTCACCTCTTTTTGAATTTGTCATTCAAAATGTCTGAGAACTAAGGAAATGATTTGATGCGGCCGTAGCATGTTTATCAACAGAGACAAGTTTCCATGTGGATCACACCTCTCTGTTTTTGCCACAGTTGCAAGAAGAAAATACTGTGGGGGGAACTCAGCATGCTTTTACGGCAAGTCCTGTCCAAAATAGTAACCAGTCGACCAATGAGAATCAAGGAAATGTCGTCATGGCGACCGGCACCATGGCAACGTACGGCCACCTGGTGCAGAAAACGACGCAAAGTATCGCCCAGCACCAGGGACAGAATGTGCTGCAACAGCCGGTGCAGCTGGCGACAAGTCAGGCCTTTGATAGCAGCACCCCCATGCAGTCATTTCAGGTACCGCAGGGAGCAGTGTTGAGTCAGGGCAATGTGGTGGTTCAGCCAGGCAGCTTCGTGCAGGGGACGGTCTCCAATGGAAGTTCGGGGTCACAGGGCATGCCTGCCCCCAACAGAACGCTGCAACCCCAGTTTAGCTCACTTACCAGAACTCAAATTGTGCAACAAAACACACCGCAACAACAGAGACACGCTGCCGGACAGCAACCCTCCAGTTTCCAAGCAGCGTTTGAGAAAGCCATGCTGGCCAACAAGGCCAACAATAGACAGCCACAACAACAGAACCAACCTCTTGTACAACAGAACCTTACCCTGCAGCAAGCTGTTGCCCAACAACCGAATTTAAACCCACCAATCCTGCAGCAGAACAGACCACAGCAAGTTTTACAACAGCCAATCAGCCAACAGCATCTGCAGCAGACTTTTTCACAGCAGCCTTTGCAGCAGAATATTTCCCAGCAGTCCTTGCAGCAGAATATTTCCCAGCAGCCAGTGCAGCAGAACATATCGCAGCAGTCTGTGGTGCAGACTATGAACTCTGGGAGTTTGCAGCAGAACGTAGTTGGGCAGGGTGGTACGAAAACAATTTCCTCGCTTCAGGTAAGGGAATGATAAGTTATAAACTTAAATGCAATTTGACAAGGCTACACTGCAACTCAATTTTATAGGGCGAAGTCAAACACTGGATACTACTACTACTACTACATAGGGCATCCTTTTCACATGTAGAAAAGAATGGTTTGATAAAACTGACATTTTCATGTTACTGAAGGAGTTTTTTTACACCTTTTGGTGCTACAAACTTGTGTCATTTTGAAAGTGCAGACCCCAACTCTGCTAGGAAAGTACAAGAATTTATTTTTCTTCTTAAAGATGGAAATGGAACAATGGAATCTTAACAAGTTCAACTGGTGTGCCAAGTGTTTCATTTTTTTATTCCATTTTCAGGCCCTGCACAACTTGAATATCGTATCCCACCCATCTGTCCAGTCAAGCAGCATCTCCATGGCGATGCCCACTGTCTCCACGGCAACTATCACATCCAGCGGACAGCGTAATGTCCACATCCAGCCAAAACCGCCAGTGGCGATATCGCCCAAATTGTTGCCCGCTTCTTCGCGGCCCCTTGTGAACATCAGTCCTAAGACTTCTCTCCCCGGTTCGCAGACTGTCGTGCTTCAAGGAGCGAACGCTCAAGGAGTTGCACCGAACATCAACATCGCAAACCTGGTAACGTTGCCGGGACTCAGAGCGCCGCAAGGGGTGTTAGTCCAGGCTCAGTCTCTGGCGCAACGCATCAGCAACGTGCAGAGAGTTCCGATTACTACGACAACGCAGGCAAACGTCACACCTCCACCACCACCACAACAGCAGACAGCCAGCCCGCAGACGAATATCCTACTGCAAGCTGCGCAGCAGAGTAATCTGATGCCATCGGCGCCAGCTCAGAACGTGATGCCGAATAGCGGCGCTCCGCAAGGTAACATGCTTCAGCAGCACGGTGTAACTCTGGTTCAGCGAGCGTCACCGGGCGTGGCCAGCATGCCCCAGCAACAGCAGTCGGTCGCGCAGCACACCGTGCCTGTGCAGATTGCACCGCAAACGGGAAACCTGCAGGGGCAAGCTCCCGTCTACATCACCTCACAGTCATCACCATCTCCGTCAAACTTACAGCCAGCGCAAGCTCAGCAGCTTAGACCTGTCGCGTCACAACAACAACAACAAACGACCGGTAACGTGAGTAGAGCGAATCTCGCGGCGCTCTCCATTGCGCAGCAGATCCAGGATCAGGCCGCCGCACAGAGCCGCAGCGGACAGGCTGCCATCATCCCGCAAAACCTGCTCCAGAAGGGTGCGAAAATCCTCCCGGCAAACGTTGCTCAGCAGCTGTTGCAGCAACGCAAGCTCTCCGACCAACCAAGCGCCACCACGAGTCCTCAGATTGTTGCAGTTAACACTTCTCAGCCCACCTCCGCCGTTACCACGGTTACGATGACGACGGTTCAGACAACCGCTGTCCAGCACTCCGTGACAACAACATCATCTCAGCCTCAGGTAAATGCAGCAGTGTTCAACACCTGCTTCAAAATTACAATTGGTCTATTCAACTTCCAAGGTCTCACTTCAGAAACTTTGCAATTATATGGCCACACAAATAAGTTAGGTTCTCTGACTTGAAAAAATAATATTCAGCTGGAAAAAAACAGAGTCTGAGGAGAAATTTGTACTTAAACACAGTATCAAGGAGCTTATATAGTCAGAATTAGGTTCCCCTCTCAGCCCTCTGTTTTCATCTCAAACTCATGCCAAAATTTTACTTCAGATTTTACAAGAACCCAAAAAGTATTGTTACTGTTGTGATGGTTAGGTATTGGTGACGACGGGAGCGGGAGGACAGCCACGTCTGATCGTGACGCTCCCCCAACAGCCGCTGCCGCCACAGTTCCAACAGAGGGAGGAGAAGAACATGCAGCTGTACCAGCAGGCACTCAGGATACAGAAGGAGAGGCAGCTACAGCCCGGGGCCTCAGCATCAGGACAGGTTTGGAAAATTGCAACATTCTACACTAGCATGTCTGATATGAAACATGTTTGAAATTAGGTTGAATCAAATCATGTTGAACAAGAGTTCTACGACCTCATACCTTCGCGAAATGATTTTGACCTTTATGACTGACGTATTAGGAGTGTTTTTCATCAATCAAAAATCATACCAGTTGATCCTCCTCACCCAAATAACATAAGTTGTCCAAACCTCCTTGTTATGATTATGAGCTTAACAAAGAAGGTTATGCTAACATTTTTCATCAATAATGCAAATAAGCTCCTTATTAGCATAATTTGATTCAATGGTGTTCACATTCACACAACTTCTAAATGCAACAAGTATGAAATTGCCGTTATTTACTAGTATGGAATGATAGTAGTTTCTCATGAATTATGCAAATTAGGCCTACATTTGCATAATTTCTATCTATTGACATTCCTCTCTTCCTCAGTTACAAATGTCACATATTTGAATAGTCATATCATGGAACACAGCAGGTTTTTAAAATTGCCTCATTAATTATAATCTGATTTGCATAATTATCATCCAATCATACAAAGCATCACATAAGCTATCTACATACCAAAAATCATGACCATCCATCAAGCCCATCTCGAGTTATATTATTTTCTCATTGATTATGTAAATGAGGTTCTCATTTGCATAGCTGATATCTATTAATATTTCTCTCTTCCTCAGTTACATATGTCACATGTTTGCGAGTCCTATCATGGAAATTGATGAATGTATAAACTTTCCTCATTAATTATGCAAATTAGTTACTGATTTGCATAATAAGTATCCAATCATGTACATCATCGCTCAAGCTATGTACATGCAAAAAATCATGACCTTCCATCAAGCCCTTCTTGAGTTATTCCCTTTCAAAGTCTGAAGCAAAACCTACCCCTGCAGTTCCAAAAAAGTTGCTAGGGGGCCCAAACCTATACCACTTACTCTCTGCCCAACGAGCTATCTACCACTCAAAAATCAGTTCCATAGCATGTCCACAACACGAGATATCATAACATGAAGTTCCGCTGCAGTACCGTAACAAGCCGATAGGGGGCCCAAAATCTAATCATTTTCAGGTTTCATCGAGACCTACCAACATACCAAATACCAAGACAATCCTTCCAAGAATTCTCGACTTATCGTGTTCACTAACAGACACACAGACATGCTCGGTATTCCCATGCTGTGGCACTGCATTAATGACTGTTCTTACTCATATAAGGCCGTGTATATCCAACTTTGGTCAAAATTTGTATGTTTCAGTCTTTTAATTGGTGTAAGGAGATATCTTTGTGGTTTGGTTTCACATGCTCCGAGTGGACTCTTCCAGGCTGGGAGTAGGTCAAAGTTGACGATTGTTTTCGTCTGTCAGCTGTTACGAGAGAACGAGCTGGTCAACTGTCTATTTTCTTTGCATGATTCTAAAGTAGACAGATGTGGCTTTCTGGTGCATAAGAATTTTTGGGGCTTGCAATTAAGGTGAATCCTTTTCTGAGCCCTTGTTTTAGTGCTTTAAAGCATTACTGCCTATATGGGCAAGCCTATCTCTTGTATCTGCCCTACAGCTGGCTGATAGCCAATTTGTCCCTGGCAGCTGCAGTACATGTAACTGACGTTTCCTGCCTGCCTCATGACCCCTCATGACCCCTCATGACCAACTTTGCCCCCCATCTACCCGTATCAATATCCCCGTCGCAACCAGAACGCATAGTAAAGCATACAATTGAACACATTTTTACACTTTTCTCGTTAATTATGCAAAACACTTCGCCCAAAATCTAATCATCTTGAGATTTGCCACATACACACCGACACACCAACTACGACAACAAACCATCCAGGCGTTCTCGACTTATTCTGTTCACTAACAGACACACAGACAAGCACCGTCGAATAACCTTCTCGACGAAACCATTCGTCGCGAAGGTAATGAATCATCTGCTCTGTCACTGCATTTACTGTCCTGTGCACTGCAAGTGATTAGAATAAAGTCACCTTGTAGATCTTTCATTTTCAAGTTTCAAGGGCACCTTGTCAAAAGCCCCACATTCTTATGTGTTACAAATTACTAAAGTTTCATCCTTTTAAAGAAATATTGTTCCTAACTTCTTAAATTTATCATCTAAGATTATGTTGTCCAATAGAAAGTCCTTTCTTCTTGATCTGATTTTCCTTTGGTATTAATTGTAGAAATTGTATTTGTTCTCTCCTGTCTCAGATTGCAGGTACAACCATCGTGACCACCCAAGTGCAGTCTGGGCAGCAGCAGGGCCTGTTGGTTCAGCAGCAGGGCATGCTGGGGCAGCAGCAAAGCATGATGGGACAGCAGGTAACGTCTGCTGGGAGTCCGCAGACCATCCAGCTGAGCATGGCGGGTCAAGGGTCGGGCGGACAGCAGAATTTCCTCGGACAGCAGGTACTGTCTGGTGTTGTACAGCAGCATGGCATTATGGGGCAGCAACAAGGCATTGTGGGTCAGCAGCAGGGAATTGTGGGCCAGCAGCAGGGCATTGGTGGCCAGTTGCAGCAAAATATTGTGGGACAGCAGCAACAGGGTGTTGTGGGCCAGCAACTGCAAGGCATTATGGGCCAACAGAGCATGGTGGGTCAACAACAGCAGCAAGGTATTATGGGTCAGCAGCAAGGCACTATGGGTCAGCAGCAACAAGGAATGGTGGTACAACAGCAGCAAAGGATTCTGGGTCAACAACAACAGAGCATTATAGGCCAGCAGCAAGGTAGTGTGGGCCAACAGCAGCAGGGTATTGTGGGCCAACAGCAGCAGGGCATTGTGGGCCAGCAGCAAGGCATTATGGGGCAGCAGCAGCAGAGCCTTGTGAGACAACAGCTGAACATAGCGACCCCACCCCAGGTGTCCTCCAGTCAGCAGTCCCCGGCGAAACCCGTGGCACCGCGGCCGATCGCTGTGAGCAGCCCCCAGCAGCCTATCGTCACACGGGCGGCGGCAGGACAGGCACAGGGCAGTGCACAGGTAGGTTTCACCTGGATAAACTTCCTGACATGTGTGACCAATTGTCTTAGTGTTCTAATATATGTTTGATCTAGGTGCTTGGGGATTTGATTTCTTACCTTGATTGTTAACTTCTTGAAGTTGTTTCAAGACTATAATTTTCAAACATGTACATTTTTTTTTCTTCAAATTTTTCATTGACACTTGTACAGTCATGATACCTTGCACAAATATCTAGGTGCACATACGCACATATGCAACCAGTATTTCAAGCCCTGTCCTCTGTCCTGTATCATGATTTTTTCTGAAGAATCATTTTCTAAGCTTGTTTGTCCCCTGCCCTTTCTGTAGAACCCTACTGGAGTAACGGTGGTGAGGCAGCCGGTGACGCTGAATGTCCAACAACAGGGGAAACAGTTCATCACACTAACCCTTCAACAACAACAGCACCTCGCAGCCATACAGGCTAAGGTAATTATTGATCACTTGTGTTTACCTCTGGGAGGGAGGTTCACCTCCGATGGGGGTACTGTTTTTGTTTGTGTGTTCGTATCTGTAACTAAAGATCCTTTTGATGGATTTGTTTGAATTTTGGTTTGTGGGTAGTTATGGAAGTCCCAAAGAAATGTGGTGATTTTTTTTATTTCATGTTAGTCACTGCTTTTCAGTGAGTCCTTGATAAAAAGTGGATTGTAGGAGTGAAGGTACTTTTTTGTCAAGGAATGGATTTTTTTGATGAAGAAATAAAAAAATTCTGACTGTTAAGCACTTTGGAACTGCAGTAGATTTGCAGATGTTACAGTTTGTAGTCATGGTGATTTTGTCTTTTTTTTTTTGTTGCATGTCGCTCTTGACCTCAGAAAGAAGGGATGGAATTTTGGTAAACTGGAAAATTAAGGCTTTTAAAACTTTGTTTTTCCTTCCTTTAGCTGAGGACAATCGTGACACCTGGCAAGCAGCTGTCTCCTCAGGAGAAGCAGGTGGTTCAACAGCTGCAGGTGTTACAGAGCCGCATCTTACAGCAGGCCAAGGCTCAGGTAAGACACCTCACCTTAATGTATCTGTATACCTGGGTTTATCAACAGGGTTTGATACAGTTTTTTTCAGGGTTTGATACAGTTTTTTTCTACGCACTTTCATACAGGTGACATTTGAAATGACCTGCATGTATGGATTACACTTAAAAACTGTTTAGAAACGATTGTGATTATTCTTTTGCATACCACAGCCAGTATATAGCAAATGAATATCCATATACATGTACACCTATAGACTTATTATCTGTCCTTGGCAGGGTATATCAAACTACTAGCTTCACTTGATACCATCTATTGGAAGAGATTCAACTTTATTTGATGATAGCAAGTTCTAATCTGCAATGGTTTGAGGAATGAGTAAGTGTTTAAAACATTTCCTTGTGTGTTGTCCCCAGACCCAGGCCCTAGCCCAGAATGCAGCAGGCCAGGCTAGCCTGGCACAGGCTGCACAGAAGATGACTCCCATCGCCCAGAAGCCTGCAGCTCCGAGCTCCACGCAGGCTCAAGGACAAGGTGATTTCTTCCTTAAGATGTTCAGCTTCCATCAGGACTGTCTCCAGGACTGACCCCCTGTCCCTGGATGTAAACGAGAATTAAAAATATGGGCTCCCAAACAATGAGTGGGTGGGAAAAAGATTTAGAGCTGGAGACAGCCCTGTCAAGTATGTTGTTTGGTTGGTCAGTTTTATGGCCAATATAACTCAAGAATCCATCCATGAGATTGTGGCTGCTTCTAGGAAAGAAGGGAGCAAATTTTGAAACAGTTTTGGATGTAGATTATCTAGGGACTTCTTTGACAATGTTTTAACTATTGAAAGATAGTTGGAACATAAGTATATTGGAAGGCAAAATGTCTGTCCAAGAATTTTACTTGTATGAGCAAGCAGTCACAGTTGGGTGTTTTGATTGGCCGTTGAGTGATTTGAATGGAAATAATGTGATTTGATTAACAGTTGAGTCGTTTGATTGACATCTGAGTGTTTTGATTGGCAGGTACAATCCAGCAGCAGCGTCAGCAGCTGAACGAGCTCCTGAAGAACCAGACGCAGGTTATCCGCACGACCCAGGTGTCAGGGGTCACCAGCGTGGTGTCGGGTCCCAGCAGCGGGGCGACGGGGCAGCCCACCCTGGTCAAACTACAGCCTCAGGGGGCTCAGGTGGGTGTGCGATCACCTGAACACACTGTTCTTAGAGACAGCTACAAAATGTATTTTTGAGCAAATTGGTGAAAATCAACCAGCTGTTTATTGTTCCTTTAGCATCTATTAGCAGTAAGGACATGTTGATTTGATTACATGGATGACACACCAAAACTAATGCGAGTGTAGCAGTGTAGTTCAAGCACCACTTACTGACCAGTCTAACTGGTCCGGACCTTTTAGCCTAGTGGTAAGTGCATTTGGTTTGTGCGCTGGCGGCCTACTATTGAAATTTATTAATTTTTTTATTTTATTGTTTATTTCGGGCTCGACGGCCCATATTGACAGACAAACACGTACACATCAACAATACATCTAAAATAGGTATTTACAGTGGGCGAGGGCGAACAAGCTTACAGTAATGTCGCCAGAATGGACTGGACGGAAAGGCCTCCGAACGGAGCAGTGCCTTAATGATGTGATTCTCTGACACGAACAGCCGAGATGCGAACGAATGCAACAGCTTCCGACATTTGGCGTCAAATGTATCTACACGCATGTTTACAAACAGCTCACTGTTGCTGGTGCTTCTCGGTTGGGACAACAAAATTTTAAAGCCGTCATGGTAGGCTACCCGTAGTCTATGAATGGCTCCAGCTCTATAGCTTGACCATAGCTGGGCACAATACATTGCACTACAGTGTGACAAGAAAAGAATCCGCTTCACCTCAGGTGAGCAATGGCCGAATTTGCGAATGAGCGAGTTGGCTTTTGTATACAAATGCCGGGTGTGTTTGCGAATAGAGTCGTCGTCCGAAAGATCGGAAGTGATTTGGACACCCAGGTAAGTGGCCGAAGGAACGTACGGCAAGGGCTTGCCGTACAACTTCACTGAGGGTGGCGTTACATTCAGGATACTTCGGTCACATAGAAAGTACATACATTTCGTTTTTTGGGGGCAGAAGATAATATCATTGTCAGTACCATAGGCCTCACAAACATTAATCAATTTCTGTACAGCTTTCGCAGAAGGGCAAATTAAACACAAGTCGTCTGCGTAGAAGAGATGGTTAACAGCGACCTTACCCATAAAACAGCCAGCATTAGCAGCATTTAGCTTGACACTAAGGTCAGAGACATAAACATTAAACAAAATTGGAGACAGTAAACTCCCCTGGGGGAAATGCACGAGGCAAGTAGTACAGTCTTCTGGCTCCCAGGAATTGAACCCGGCCCGCCAGCGCACAAACCCAATGCACTTACTACAAGGCTGGTCAGTAAGTGGCACTTGAACCAAACTGTTACACGAGCATGCGAAAAAAGTCCTAATCTACTAATCTCACAGCTAAGAAAGGGTATGTTACATCATGGGCAGTATTTAAAACTCTGTGTTTTCCATCTGCAGGGCCCTGCAACAGTTATTCAGCTGACGCCGCAGCAGAAGGCGACCCTGCAGCAGATCCAGCAGCAGCTGAAGACACTCTCCCCGCAGCAGCAGCAGCAGTTCCTCAAACAGCAGCAGCACCTCATCCTGCAGCTCAAGAACAGCAAGGTAGGGGGCACTGCTAAACAGATATTTTGGTGCCCTGATTAATGGGTATTAGTAGATGAAGTAAGTACTGCCTTGAAAGCAATTGGAGACTCTCGGAGAGCTTAATTTTCTAAGAAAGCAACTAAATACAGTACTGATATGTTGCTACCATTCTTCCCAGATTGCCATCAGTCCTGCTGCCCTCAGCGCGGCGAACGCGGGAAACACGGGGACGGCCGCGGCAGGGCAGCAGCAGCTGGTGACTGTACTGAAACAGCAGCCTGTGCAGGTAATGCAGATGATTGTCAATTCTTGATTCTGATTTGATTTTTATTGCACCTTTGTTGAACAACATTGCTCTCCTGCATATGGTTAATTATCTAGATTTTTAGCTGTTTAACTTTTACCTTTCTTCTATGTTGTTGCTCCATTGCTGTAGCACATTATTGAATTATGTTACCCTTTTTTTTAAAAATCAGTAACCCCTTTATTTAATGGCATCACACCATGTTTGAAAGTTGTTGCACACTGCTAATTGATGTTTTATGTTTGCCCCAGACCATTGCAGGGAAGCTAGTCCAGTCTGCTGTCCATGGGATAAAGAGACCGGCACCGCAGCCATTGTCTAGAGCTGACCTGTAAGTTATCAATCAGTTTTGAATTTCGTAACCTTTAGCACTCCTGAAGTAGCCGTTTGGCACCCGATTGTCTATTGGTTACAGAGTCAGGCAGCAGGGAGAAGGTTAATGCTTATGTTAATGGGAAAAGTTATCTTAGGGACCACTAAAAGTGGTCACATGGTCCTAATGTAGAGGTGGTCACTTGTACAGGTTTGTCTCTATGTATGTAGGAAAAAGGAATTTTGAGCACTGGAAAGACAAGTAGATTGATAAACACAGGTTTGTGATCTTGCACAGCATCAAGAAATTTGCATAATGATTTTGGTATTTGATATAGAAATCTGTTTGTGCTTTGTCCATTGTTGTATTGTCTGTATGTATGTATGTACATCTGACTTTGAAAAATTGTCACTGAGGGAGCTTGTAAAAGAAAATAGAATTAAGTAAAAAGATAAACAAGCATGCTTGTGATTTTTCACAGTATTAAGAACAAAGGGAAGCTTGACCAGCAAAGCTGTCTCAAGCCTGACTACAAGACACCGTTCAGAAATAAGGAGGACGCCATCAAGAGACTTCTTCCCTTCCACATCCACACAACAAGGGACTTCGAGGACAAGGAGATTGACAAAGGTGAGGAGATGTCTCTCTTGTGACCTTCGCCAAGAAGGTTATGTTTTAGGTGCTGTTTGTGTGTGGAAAGGATAAGCCGAGATGCTGTGGGTGGATCTTTATGAGATTTTTGTTATGTGGGTAGGGGCTTGGAAAATGAAGGTGAAGTATGATATAAATAAGTTTGTTAAATAACTCCATTTATCCTCTCAAAGACTTACATGTTCAATCTACATAGAGCAATTTGAAGGTGGTTGTTTCGATCGAGCCTGTTATATTTATGACAGTTTTCCTGTGTTTGTGTTGTTGCAGCTGAGGTAACGCTGGAAACAGTGTCCCAGTCCCTGGTGGAAAAGTACCACAAGATGAGAGACAAGTATCACCATCTCCTACTGCAGGAAAGCATGGTCGGTTCCCAGCTTCTTACCATTTGTGATTGTCTTAGGGGGCTGTCACATTTGTGCATATATCAAATCCATATGAGTTCTGTATCAACATTTTTGTGGGCTAAGGTAAAGTTTGTGGGGAACTTGATGGGTAAAGTTGTTTCTTACTTTGACCCATTGTTGTGCAGCCTGGTTATCAAACCAAAAAATGACTTCTTTGGCCACTAACTTTACCTTGTCCAAAAATTATGTACCCATAAGCATGTCAGTCCCCTTAACAAACAGCAATGTCTTTGTCCTTCATAAAGTAACTTTTGTTTGTCTAGTTGTGTTCCAATTTTTTTCCAAATATTCAGACGTTGTGAGAAATTGTCAATTTGACTTTAATCAAAGTTAACAGCTGTCTGTCTGTTACAGCAATTGAAAGTTTGATAAAAATAGTTTAAGTCTGCTCTAAATACATTTTACAAAACCTGTAGCATTGTTACATGGTTTTGTCTGTATCATATAGTGAACCAGTCTGTAGTGATGACATTTTTTGTCTTAAGTCTAAATTCTGAAGTTGTTTGATGTTTGCACATGTTGCAGAGGACGGACCCGTCAGCTGAGATGGTGATGTTGTGGAGAATCTTTGTTCACGAGGAGAAGACAGCTCTGGCACAGGAGAAGAAACTCGCCGTGGAAGGTGCAAACGGTGAGAGTCTTAAACCTTCACACTGCTATGGAAGCCATTTGGCACCAAATTTGCATTAGTTACGGGGTTAGGCAGCAGGGAGAAGGTTAAAACTCGCTATCTGCTTCCTGTCTTGCGATGGTTAGAAGTACAATCATGCAATCATTGTCAGGGTTCGTTAGCTAATTGCCAGCTAGTTCTGTATTGCAAATTGAGACATTTGAGATTGAGTTTCTAGATTGCCTGTATGCAATAGTCTTCTTCAGTGGAACAGATTGAAGACCTTGTTTCTCCAACCTTGTCAAATCAGTTGTCAGAAGAATAATGAGCTTAAAGTTGACTGCCATGAAAAAGTACAGGTACTCTAGCATACAGGTCTAGTAGTGAAGATGAGGGTTTAATTAGATCTTTTAAGCACATAGTGTTTTCCAGACTTGCCCAGTGTACTTTTCCATAATTGAAGCGACTTGTGATTCATAAATTTCCTCAGGAACTCCTGTTGCAGTTCCTTCGGCCAGTACCAGTCAGGAACTGGCCGAACCGCCAGCTGCCGCCCCGCAGGTCGTCGGCACGGCAACCACCGCCTACCTACAGCCCACGGCGCCAACCAACACCTTCCCGAAGAGCGCTGCAACTGTAACCACGTCCAGATCGCTTACAACAGCCTCCTCAGTTCTAAAGCCACACACAAATACCAGTCAGGAACTGTTAACAGGACAAGTAAGGAAGGCGGCGACCCAGGTGGTCGTTCCTATTGCTAGGGGCGGGGCTGTTGCCATGGAAACAAAAGAACCCGACGACGAAGAGAGCGAGGATGAAGTTGACATGCCGGACACAGTGGGGTCAATGCAGCCGGCAACGTCATATCTTAACATTGACAGCTCGAGTATGGTAGACGCTGTGAAAGCTACGAGCCCGGCCCGGTTAAAGAGCGAGTCAGAAATGGCCGTCGCAAGCCTGCTTGGCGAAGATTCATGCGACATCGACATTCTTAATTCCGACATCGCGAACTCTGACCTCCCGGAGGACCCTGGCGTAGACGCGGTCCGAAGCCTGACGGGCACGCTCAGCCCGACCCGGAGGAACTTGAACTTGGACGCTGCAAACGACTTTGAGGACGACTCTGATGAAGAGCCAGATTCTCTCAACGAACAGGTGCAAAGTGCAATCAACAGTATCCTTGAACTTCAAGGTCGCGGCCCACTTGAGGAGGAAGACTCTCCCCAAGACATCTTCAACCCCTTTTCTCAGGATCTTCCTTGCTCAACGTCAAGTGAACAACATATGGAGGAAGACAATGCACTTGATGAAGCGGTCAAAAGCATCTTGTTCTAAGTTTCTTCATAACAGAAATTTCATCTATCTATTTTTGCTCCAAAAGAATCTCCGTTACAATCTTTAAGACATTGCATTTAGAATTGTGAATATTTGTTCAGAGCCTCACAAGGAAAATTCTTTGGGGTCGTCAAAAATGTGTATTTATAGATGATGTGTACTATAATCAAAATTACTGTTAGAATTTCCCCGGAAAAAATGGAAGACTTGATTTTGGATATCCGAGTCATCACGGCACAGTTTGATTGGAAGTCTGATTTGATATTATCACCAGAGAAATTGCTACATTCCATTTCACCCTTTGAACTAAATCTTGTTCTTAACCTTCCCATTGATGACTTCTGTTGCAACTGGTACAAATATGGTGCATGGATGCATCCTTAGTAAGGAAAGGGTTAAGAAATATACACAGCCACATTTTCGCTGCACTTTGCAAATACATGTATACGATTTTCTATTTTTGTCACAGTAATTTGTGTTTTTGCTGCAATAATGTGTTACTATCTATATGTCAGTATTAATAACAGTGTTACGCTTTTGATATCAAAATTGTCTGGTCAAACCACAGTTACTCACTGCAGCTTACAAATGCTTCTTGTAGACCACTGTATTGAAGTTAGCCATGATTTCCTGTAAAAGAACCACTTACAGCAAGGGATTAAGTCATATGTTAGCTAAATGATACCACCTGACACCCCAAAGTATCTGGTTTCTCCATTTAACTAAAGGGGCACATGAACCATTACCAGGCCATAGTTTCCACATGTAACTTAGTTAAGACCACACTAACACAAGTTACTGTTTCTCAGACGGTTGAAATTGGAAAAGGAGAACAAAAAAAAACTTAGTGCAGAGACAACTCCAGTCATCTCAGCATATGTATGTCACAAATATGAACACTTACACATAGTGACGCCTAGTTATCAATTCTTTATGTTCAGAATTTTTTCTCCGAGAAACAAGTTATTTTGTTAGAATGGCCTGGAGTTGGGTGGAATATCAGTGAAAAAATAGTGGAAATTAGTTCAATAAGAAATTGTCAACAAATATGTAGTTTAAAACACATTGATTCAATGTAGCTTTTACCTACATTTTCTACCAGACGCTTACAAAATATTATGTCAGGAGAGACTGTTTCGGGTGTATGGAGAGAAAAAAGGCTTTTGAATTCTACAACTTTACCCAATTTTTCAGCCACAAATTTTCACAACAGTCACTTTTGACTATGCAAAAAGCAATGCTGTATTTGTACATAGTTTAGCAACTGGCCATCTGAGGATTGTGTCAATGTTAATGAATGAATTATTTAAGAATTATCCAGTTCACTCAATGTTTCATTAATAACACTGGTCATTTCAAGTTTGGTAAGACACTTGTTGTTTGGAAAATCTAATTGATTTTGAAGGCAAATACTTAAATTGAAAAATATAATGATTGATAGATTGATATAGACAAATGAATAACTTGACATTTTGAAATCAAGTTAAAAGTTAAAGCTTTCAGTTGATGTGATTTTCCGAATTTATAGTGTCTTTCCATGTTTGAAATGTTCCAGTGTTTTATGTAATTCTATATGACTGGTCCACAGAATTATTTGGAAGAAAAATGTGTTTATTTTTGTACAGTTGAAAAATTGGAGGAATTACGGGGGAAACCTTGAGAGGTGTGTATTTTTGAAGGAGTTGCCGGTGTCGCAATGATGGAATCTTGATGAAAATGTCAATGAAACAAAGAATTTGATTGTGAATATATGACATTGCCTTGTCATTATTGCCAGTCTTTTTTTGGCAGTTATTAATGTTGCCTATATGATAATACTTGTGAAATGTGCCATGGTTAGATTTACTAGTAATTAACTCCCTTGAACTTTTCAACATTACACTTAAGATTTCGGCCACAGAAGATATTTGTAGCCAAAGACTTCAGAAATGGCTTGAGCAAGGGGAAAAAAGTGGCACAGAAATAACTTTTTAACCTATCTTTAACGTTATTTGATCCTTCAGCACTTTTGTTGGTACGAGACTGCTCTCCCCAGCTTGAAATGGAACAATCCAAAAATCTAACCTCGTTTTCAACCCTCCTGTGGGGTTAGTGACTTTTATAATCGATGCTGAAGTTTTGTTTTCCTTTGATACTGTGTACGTGACCGTTTCTTCAAACACACCGGCGTTACGCCTGTAAAACTACGACATTCGCCGCTAACCATGTTAGATCTAGGTCAAGATAATCTGCCATTTTCTTTGTAAATGTAGCAAGATGTCGGACGACTGGCAACAATAAACTGGTGCATATTAAGGGAGAGGGGCGTCAATGTCACAAGCGTTTTCTAAGATCTGGTTCTGGACAATGCTGTGCCAAGGCAATACTAGAAATGGTTCAGGTGACTTCAACGTGCATTTAAGTACTTGGCTATGGGTGTCTTGAAGTAAAGGGTGAGGGGGCTTTAATGTCAAGGGCATTTCAATAGGGAAAGATGTATTCGCAGGAACCATGGGGGCATGACTTTTAACCTCCGCTATTATCAAGGTCATGTGTGGTTTTAAAAGTCTCAACCAAACTCCCTGTGTGTTCTATTTTGGACAATGGCATATAACATCATATGAATGGCTCAACTTTCGTAGTTATCTAAGCTCTTTGATAAAAATCAGTTTTCTTCGATCTTCATTCATTGTCAAAATTCTTGAGAAGGCGGTCGACCATCCCTTTTGTCTCTGACACTGGCATCCTCACATCTGCTTGAAGATTCAGATATCCGAACCCCGTAACCTTTGACACGGATTTGCCAAGACCCGGTTGGTTGTTAGTCTATGCAGCAGACTTCTCCGGGGAATGTTTTGGTTTAGTATTGCCTTCTCTTTTTCACGATTACGTACCGATTTGTCTGATCAATGTTGGAGAGAATGGTTGTAATCTGGACACGGCAGCCATCGGGAAAAAGCGGGTAATCGAAAAAACGCGGTAATTAAAACTTGAGCAGTCTGGTTTCAAGACTATCCAGCTGTTTACGCCTCAGTTGGGCTTCCCGGAGCGAGGTTAGGTTATAGCGTGCACATGTAGACAACTCCTCGGGGCCACACTGCACCATGCTCCGCCGCCATTCCCCGATCGCCAGCGCCCTGCTCCTCGGCGCCTGGCTCGCCTCCGCCCGAGGGGATCCAGTGGTCCGCACGGCGACTGCCTCCGTCCGCGGCGTCACCAAGCGTTTCTCCGGTGCCGGGCTTAGCCGTGATGTGGACATCTTCAAGGGGGTTCCCTACGCCGACCCGCCGGTGGGGAGACTGCGGTTCCGCCCGCCCAGACCCAAGAGTCTTGCCGGTGAACTTGACGCCCGAACGTTCAGCATGGTCTGCCCGCAAAGCGGCTATGGCCCCGATGTACCCGACCCTTCGTTGCAAAGCGAGGACTGCTTGACGCTGAACCTGTATGTTCCAAAACCAACGGTGAGTGCGAAGTACTAAGTATCTTAATAGCCTGGATCCCAGACTGTTTCCAGGACCTTTTATACAAACCAGCTCCTCGGCTCTTTTATACAAACCAGCATCCCAGCCCCCTGAGCTAGACCCTGAGGGGCCGGGGCTGCGGTAAAATTCCTTGGGGGGGGGGGGGGGGGGGTGTTGGCCCTAGCCGAGGAGCTGGTCAGTAGGCCCTGGAACGGTTTGATATTCAGCCTTTCGGCCCCCGAAAACTGTTTAATATTGTTATTGTTATAATTTGTAATGTACCAGAAAAGTCTGGTATATGTTAGGACAAGTTGGCTAGCAGCCCGTACATTGAAGGCATTGGTTATATGTATTTGCATAGTTCGGATTCCGGTGAAGTTGTTGTGGTGTCAGCCGATACTCTATTTTGTACATGTCGTGGGCTGAAAACTTCGGATATCATTGACCCGTGTGGACTTTCGCTTTCCCCTTATTTACTTTCACTTTTTTGCCAAGTAGACAGGCTTGTATCTGGTAATTGGATCTAAGGGGGCAAGCCAGCTAAATTGCTGGTTGTTTTCAACGTCTGAAACTATGAATGGTGATGCGCCTGATGAAAGGACACTCGTTTTGTGAAAAACCGAACATATCAATTAAAACATGTTCGAAGACAAGTCTATCACCTCACCTCTGCTTGGAGATTCTGTAGGCGGGTTGCTGAAAGGGAGTGAAATGTGACGGGGGTCGGCGAAGGGGTCATTCAGGGTCACCCAGCTGGGTGACATTCGACCGTTTTCGTGGGACAGACCATTGTTGGAAGGAGGGGTGGGTAGGGTTGCCGTCAATAGTTAAGATGATTCGTCGGATGTTTGCACTCACATGACTATGACGTCATTTTAGTCCGCCATGTTGGATGATTAAACCCGGAAGTTGCTTAGTAAATGGTGAATTCGGAATAAGAATAATGGCTTTTCGATTGACTAATGGGCTGATTGTGCTGTGCAATGCTGCTCCCCAATCCCCGCTATTCTCGATTAGCGAGTTACACATGCATTTGTAGCCCACACATGCAAATGCGTAACTCTATGGCCCGCTAACTCCTTCACTATTTTTCATGAACCCTTGAAGTCTGTTAGAGACTAAGTAAACGCTGTCAAGGAGGCTAATGACGAGGTTAGGTAATGACCAGTTTAACCGCCTCAGCTGTTGGCGTTTAAGGTTGCTTTGAAGTGTGTTTCTCTTTGCTCGCTCTGTTTTTAAAGAAAACCCAAAACCACTAGCCCAGAGAGCACCCCGCCAATTGCCCGAGCCCCATTTACCAGGTTGTCAATCATCATCATCATCATCATGTCACCAATGACACACCAGGACTGCATCAAGCATCTCCAAGTAGATGTTGGGAGGAGAGATCGTAACGTTTTCAAGCTACCTAGTTTTATTCTGACATAACCCTCTCAACTTTTTTACTTCGCTTCTTGACAGACAAGGACGACGTGGCACCTGACTGAAGTTTTTCATTACTTATTTTAACAGTGCCACGTACAGAGAACAATATGCCCATTCTTACACCTGGGTGGAGTGAGGAAAGTCGTGTAAATTGCTCTCAACTTTAAAATGGGGCATCCAGGATATGCTACGATATTACCTCCTTGGTGGGATATGACTTAAGTTCTCCTAACAGTATGTACAATAAGTGAACAAAGTTCTTTATCACAGACACCAAAACCTTGTCAAAGAACTAATTCTCTTAGACAGAATGATCCAAGGTAGTAAGGAGCTTTGTTATGTTGCATCAGTTGTTGGTCTTGAAGATATATTAATTAGAAGTTGCCTCAAGCACCGGACGACTCTCTCCATGCAAACATTAAAGGGCTTCTGTGTCCTGTTACGATCTTCCTTTTCAACATCTGCATCGCTTCATTCGTCCTTTGTATGGGGGACCCTCAGGCGTTAAACTTAAACCTCGGCACGTTAAAGAACCCAACACACTTCTGGAGAAGAACAGAGGATACAGTGTGCTTGGCTGTATCGTATAGCAAAGCCGCATTTCAGTGTCATGCTTCACCTCAATGTAGGATGACTACTTTACACTTTTTATAAGACTGTCCGAGAATCCTGTTAACATGTTACAGAACCTAAGCAAGGCGGCCTGGTGCACGTTACGGCTGTCGGTACGACCAAAGCAATTCCAGCTGCCAAGCTTCCGTTTTACGCTAATGCGTCAATCATGGACCTCGTCTGTTCTTGCCGACGGGTCGCTTTTCCTACCCGCTCAGCTCACTGGTCACGTTCGGAACGTTACTTTCAATGGGCCGTGGGGCTACGTGGAGAATTCCAAACAGCTCGAAAACAAACATACATGCACACGATAGCCTGAGTGCCAGCCTTTTTAGCTTCCGTACGCTACCCAAGCTCCGCTCCTTGGCCGGCAGCGGAGCTTGGGTAGCGCAGCGGAGCTTGGGTAGCGTACGGAAGTTAACAAGGTAGCTGGCACTCAGGCTATGCACACGAGGCTCTCTCCAGAATGTGTCGTATGGCGGAGTGGCTATAGCTAGGCTAGCGGACAAGAGACCGACAGGGCACGGGTACGATTCCTGGTGCTCCTGGCTAGCTTAGTAGCTGTTGTGTCCACCCTCACTCCACCCAGGTGTAAAAATGGGTACCTGACTACTGTTGGGGAGGAAAAAGGTGGTGGAAGGAAATGGGATGGGCTCCGCCTTCCAATACCGTGCCCTAGACACAGTGGATAACAACCTACTGTCCATACGGCCTCAAAAAGACTATGGGACTAATTTTTCCGTTACCTCCCCAAAAGGTGGTGTTGTATGTCTAGAGAGGGTGAAATTGGCCCTAAAACAAGCAGATTGCAGATACAAACTTGCCTAGGGCGACCACTCAAGAGAGTCACTGAGCCAAAGCGCTCACTATGGACAGGTGGCCTCCATAAACAAGTTACAGACCAGGGTGAGAGGACATTTCCCCCAAGAGTGCCTCATTAGACTTGATCGCCGTCGACACTGCGCGTTACAAGAAATACAAGTGACAAGAATTATGAACGTCACAAAATGTATAATTCATTCATTGGGAGACTAGTGAAGTGAAAAAAAAACCCGCATCATCAAGGGGTTGCGTAGCAATTCCCTTTTAGTTGGAGTGTAGGATACATTTTGTGTGCTGCATCGTTGTTATCATCGTGTGTAATTAGAGGGAACATTGGGGTCATGGTGTAGTTTCGCGTGTTGCTGAGAATGTTGTGTTTGGTATTAACCACGAAAAGCGCCCTCTAGCAGGTGTTCTACACACTACACGTCTCAACAAAGTTGCTGTTGTCATACACATCCAGCCGCAGGATGGCGCTGTTATGGTGTGGATCCACGGCGGTGCGTTCCAGCTCGGGTCCGGATCAGGATATGACGCAACGGCGCTGGCCGCCATCGGTGACGTCATCACCATAACCTTCAACTACCGACTTGGACCCCTTGGGTTCCTCAGCACAGGTCAGAGGTCACCATATTCATCTGTATATGATTTGTCATTTTTTTCGGTTACGTTGATGTTTCTAAAATGAGTGTCTTTATGGGGAGTTGACAACGCTTTACGCTAAATCAAGCAACAATATCTACGTATTGTGCTAAATTCAGAAAGAAAATCACACAGTATGTGACCACCTCGCTTCGAATTATTAGCTTTCCCTACGAATTGCGGTCAATTACAATAGCTTACCTATGGAAGAGGGACATGCAGCCAATAGCCCCACACCTACCACCCACCACCCCCGTCCTAATTCGCAGCCATCATAGCAGGCTCCACGGCTGGCATTTTGATACTGTTTTCTTATCGACTTTTCAATATTAGTACATAATAACATCTCATCTAAAGCTCTTTTCAGACAAGGGAAAAGACGTTTTAGTGCTAAAAAAGAGCCCAAAAGCACACGTACACGTCCGCTTAAGTTAAAGATTAATGACATAAAAGTTCAGATTTTATTTCTGGGTCGTACAGGAGACGCGGTTTCCCCCGGAAACTTCGGGATGTTGGACCAGGTCGAGGTTCTGAAGTGGGTACAAGAGAACATACAAGGTATGGAAATAAGACTTTTACTCATTTACTTATATTTGTTTCCGAGATGGCAGCATTGACAACGAAATTATCTCATAACGTGGGTTTACACAGTAAACTGCATTCTCGCGGGTTTTTGAATTGGGGTTAGTCCGTTTCCGTTATATTTTGCACGAATGCTGAAATATCATACGCCCCATTTCCATCGAGGACGTACGTAGTATGCTTCATAGTATATCTTTGCTCACGTTTGTTTTTCTTGGTAGTGTAATTAATTTCTAGCATCTTTTGACAAAAACAGGGCAAGTTTTTAGAAGACTTTGATTCATCTGAAGTTAGTACAATGAATTCAATATTGTTGTAATGTAGAGATTCCAGGGTAGTGACATAACGTACATTGCGGCTCCCACTCTGTTCTTAGCGTTTGGAGGCAATCCCGGCAAGGTCACCATATTTGGCGAGAGTGCGGGCGGGGCCAGCGTGGGGATGCACCTCGTCTCCCCGGCCAGTAGGGGGCTCTTCTCCCGAGCGATCATGCAGGTAAGAACAGGCTGTTTGTCACGTGGCCATGACGTAACCTGACGTCCACCGTCTTGATTGGTTAAAGATGCGTGCGAGTAAAGTTTTATACAATTTAGACATCCTAGGCATGTCTGTTTTTGCCTGGCCATCTTCAGAGAGCACCAGGCTTGGACTAACCCAATTTATAACAGTGTTAGAAAGGATAAAGCTTTTTATTTGCCCTTCGGTTTGTTCAGATTGCACATAAATGACCCCAGCTTTGAAATCTGACCCTTGAATTCGAGTCATTGTCTTTGATACATTGCAGCAAGGACATTATATAATGTCCTTGATTGCAGTTAGTATTGTTTCATTTTGACGGAAAGCAGTAACATCTAATTTAAATCTAGAATTTTAATGGTAAAATGTAATGTACGAAAATCTATGTTTATCTACTCCTTCTACATCTAATTACTTTTGTATTTCCAGAGTGGCACGGGTTTGACCGACTTCGCCTTCCGACCGTCTAGTGTGGCGGACGCCGTGAGCTTGGCGGAACAACTGGCCTGCAATACCTCCAGCAGCCGCACGATAGTGTCATGCCTCCGTGAGGTAGAGGCCCAAGTCCTGGTCAACTCACAACCACAACAGGTCGGTTCTTTGGCTCTCTACTAAATTTTGTTTGGGTGTCTGAAGTGATGTCATAGCCATCATATTGTTTGAACCTAGACAAGTCAGACCTATAGACTTACATATGTATAATGTGTTTGCACGTCAAGTGACCATGACTTTCACAAATTCATATTTACCTTCCGATTTAACCACCTAGTATGGCGGATAGTACTTGCACTTACGTCATAATCACGTGAATTCAAACACCATATTAGGAATGAAAATGCATCTCGATCAAATTCCGATCACTGAAAAGGTTTAATCCACCTGGATCGAATAAAGGTTCTCATTGAATAAAGCAACCTACAGTACATATGTTTTCTTTGCAGATGTTGAAAGCAAAATGGATCCCAGTACTGGATGGAAACTTCCTACACAAAAGCCCACGCGACTCTTTTCAAGATGGCGACTTCCAGCGGTCCGCCATCTTGTTAGGGACGGCCTCGGACGAGGGGGCGTTGATGCTATTGATGGAACAGCCGACTTTCCTCGCCATGCAGAACCCCGGGATCAGCCGACCCGATTACGAGTCTATCATATCAAACTGGGCCAATTACATGTACGGAGACGCCGCCGACTTGGTTAAAGAAGCAGTTCTGTACCGCTACACTGATTGGTCAGACGGGTCAGATTCAGCCAATCGCGTGCAGTACGTCCGGCAGACGACAGACTTCTACTTCGTCTGTCCCACCAATGAGATTGCAGAGATTTACGCGGGAGCTGGAGAGAACGTCTATATGTATCAGCTCACTCACAGGTAAGTCTTATTCTTCCGGTGGCAAAATCGTAACTAACGGCGTCGCGACAGATCGATCTTGTCCGTCAGCATACAGTTACGACATAGTCACCGGAAGATCTGCTTAGAGATTTAAGTCAAGCAGTGTTGGAGCCAAGCTCATCGGACCACACCTACTCTAATCGACGAGTGTTTTGGGTTGTTTAACATACTGAAGTTTGATGCATGAGGATTCCACATACTAGTACACGGGCCCGAACGCTTAATGTCCATTCCGAAGAACGAACTATGCACTGTGATCTTACCAAGTGATTTTATTACGTATCTTCACATGCGTTAGCATCTTTTTTTTTGGGGACAGGTAGCTTTTGCAGATATGTCGACTTTTGACGATGTGCTCAAGTTGCGACATTGCTTATAATGAAACCACTAATTTCCTGCAGGTCCGTTGGTTGAATATCTTGGGTAACCGAAAACGCAACTTTTTTTTCGAAGCCTTTACCTTTAGCCTGCTAAGGCAGCCGTTTGGCACCAGATCTGCATTGGTTATTAGGCTAGGCTGCAGAAACATTATAATCGGAGGTAACCCCCTTTGTTTTCTATTGCTGCAGGTCTGGTGCGTCGAACACGCCGCCATGGGTCGGCGTGCGTCACGCTGATGACGTACAGTACGTGTTCGGCTTCCCGCTGCTGCCGCCGTACGACCTGCCCGAGTACGAACACCAGGACGAAACCCTGGCCGTCAATGTCATGCGGTTTTGGAGCAACTTCGCTCACACCGGGTAAGAATGGGACATTTTAAGGTTTTACTTGCGTGAAAACTTCTTTTTTGTTTTTAGTGTGTCTATTTGTTTGTGTTGCTGTGTGTATGTAGTCTACCCGTGTCCAAATTTTCTCCTCCTGGCTGAGTTGACCCGGGTCCCATGTTTGATCCACTCAAACCGGGAAGGACCCCTACTCTTTTCGACAAGTATGTTGGGTTCTTTAATGTGCTCGAGGCGTGGCTGTCCTAAACACTGGCATGTGAACATCCGACGAAATCCAAAGAGACGTCCAAAATGGTGTACATTTCATGGACCAACCAGACACAGTACCCCGCAGAACGTCATACAGATATATATGTTAGAAGAAATACAAAACTCTTCCGGCTTTCAGCATGTCTTATAAATAACTTAAAGTAATGTTCTTTAACTAAGAAAATTGTGCGCATTACCGTTTCTTCTTGCCGCACCTTTAAGGAACCCAAACCGCGACGCGGACGGGGCTCGTCTTGAAGACGTCACAAGATGGCCGAAGTTCTCAAGAAACGGGACGAACAGCTTAGCGTACAAGAAACTGGAGCCGGGTCTTCCTAACGGCCGCGCCCTGCGAGCAGAGTTCTGCGCCTTCTGGGACAGATACATACCTCACGTGCTGAACATCAACTCAGGTGTGTAATGCATTGGCAGGGACAGGGTAAAATATAGAGCTTTGCTAAACCACGTAGTTTAGTTTGAAAATAGAAAAATGGAAATGCTGAAACAGTTTTCAATTTGCTTTGACGCCTGTCAGATACCACTATGTGGGAAGAGGCGTTTGTGTTAAAAAAGCAATATTTAAGAAAAGTGGCATTTCTGTGTATGATTACTTAAGTTCCATATATAGCTTCAATGAAAGTTTCTATACTTGTCATGGAGGCGAACGTATCGCAGCTTCTGTTTCTACAACTGATTATAAACAAGATATGATATACGTTGATAATGATTAATTCTTTGATAATTACTTCTGTGTATTGTTCCAGATCTGAAGATATCCACCAGATGTCGCGAGTCGGTACCATCTGCAGCCTCATCATCAACGATAAGCAGTCGATTATTTACAGTTTTGTTTGTTTTATTGATTTGTTTAATGAACTAGCGTGGACTCTTACGTTGAGTTATTCCAACACGCAGCAAAAAATAAAAGAAACGATCGTCTCTCTACGGCCTTCCTCATGATGAATGACCCATTAGTTGAAACACGTGACCCATGGACACGTGACTCCAGTAATGGGTCAAAGGTGACTGGAAGTCTATACCTTCCCCGTCACGTCCGTTGATGGAATCACGTGTTTGAATGGTCACGTGACTGAAGTATTGGGTCAGTAACCCTGAGCAAGGCCTTTGAGATGGTCAAAATTTCGAAATCTTGGAATCAACGCTAAGTTAACGACAATGTCCAATGAATCGTCGATTATTTCTTTGAAAAAAGAGTCTTTAGAATCTGAAAAGATGTCGTCAGTGTTCTACCTCATTTTGTGTGAATCAAGACCTGTTGCATATGTGGGTAGTTAAGTTACAAACTCTGTGTATTTATATCGAATGGTATTGTTATATGGATAAGTTGCAATGTGCATTTCCCCATCGCAAGAAATATTTTAAAGACGTTATCACAACTGAGATTCTTCTGAGACAAAATCTGTAAGGGGAAG